>NC_138591.1:18680628-19047105 GCF_964289735.1 Phaethon aethereus
CAAGACCAGTTTTTAATAGGATTGAAACCTAAATATGCAAGTATTTTAAGAGTGAAGTCAGCTTTGAAAATGTTAATGACATTAAAAGGAGCTGATAGACTCCTGACCTTCCCCTTAAAATGAGAGATGCATGAAATATTGAAAAAGGGAAGCTCTTCTCTAGTGGCCATCCATCTGCATCTTAAGTCATTGAGTTTCAGAAGAGAGTAAATTGGGTCATTCTGCAGTATTGCTCTCCCCATTGAAGCACATTTATGCAGAGACCCATAAATGCTGTTTTACATCAGAAAGACCATCATATGATGTCTGGTTTCTCTTGGATTGTGAGTAAACCTTCTACAGAAAAGGACTACTGCTGCTGCTGCTGACTGAGCCTTCACTGTTTCCTGATGGGTGCTGATCTGCTGTTCTGTTTGGGATGTAACATGGGGAAGGCTTCAGCTATTTTTACCAAACTCTGGTGTTACAGTAACTAGGAATAAAAGAGCTAGGAATCAGTCTGGTTTTCTCTTCTGGAGACTTAGCCAGTGTCTCCACATGTATGACCATGCAGGTTTGTCTTCATCTGCCACCTAATTTGGCTCCCAGTTGAGGAATCAAAATACTTAAGCATTGCATCGGCTGTAGCTTGAGTTGCATATAACTGTTCATGCGCTTGGAGTTTTATTATACTAGAGTAGCCTCTGAGATAGTAGCTAAGTTTGCGAGGCAAATTTGTGGAAGCTGCTCTTGATGAGTGTGGTAGCTTAAACCGTGTAAGTAACTAAGTAGATAGTGGATTAAAACTAGTGGTTGAGAGGAAGTTGTCTAGCCATGCTGGTGTTGGCATCCTTGACTGGTTTCATACCAGCCTTGTTCATGGCTTTAATCTTTGCAAAATAAAAAAGTGTGACTGGCTGTGTTTAGTCTTGCTCAGTTTGTACCCAGTGGTGGCATGCAGATGTCTTGTGCTGAGGGCAATTACTGACCTGCCACCTCAGAGTTAAAACCTTGTACTCACACTTGACAGGTAAGGACTTACCTGAAAACAATATGGCTGGAATGCTATAGCAGCCAGCGTTGGGACTACTGATGTACCTGCCTCTTGGCTGATGAAAATAATGGAGGAATAGACTTAAGATCTACTTACTTGTTGGAAAAAACAGTCAGCAGATCACTGCCTCTTGCAAAATAGCAGTGATTAAGGTCCTAAGTTCTGAGCTTTCATCCTGAGGAAGGAGTCACTGGATTCCTCTTGCACAATTGAACTTGGAAGCAAAAGAACATGGTTGTATGGCCTTTTAGACACTGATTTTGTGATATGCAAGCTTGCTTCAGTCAAACATCAGGGAGGGATGCCAACTGGAGTCTGTATTTTAATAGGAATCCAGCGTTGCTTGGTATGTCTAAACTAGAAGTGAAGCATTTCCTAGAAGCTGCAGGTTTCATAGCATGGTACTGTGGGATTGCAAGTGAAAGGGGAAGGTTTGAGTTAGGTAATTCACAGTGCTTAAGCTATATTGATGAAGATTTGGCAACTGTCATGCTGCTGCTGGTACTTGACTGGTCCCTGATACAGAATCTGTGTCAGATGGTCCTAATACCAGTACGTCTGAGCCATGAAGTTAGTGTCTTGCTAGGGCCTAAGTGCATTTGATGGTTTCAGTCACTGGAACAACAGGTTATAGATACTGCTGATGCAGAATTATTTTGTAGTTGTGAACATAACTGAACTGCTTCTTTAGTGAAGCAACTTGGATTTTTAAGGCAATGTGGCAGAGGTGTCAATATAGGATAAACTAAAACTTGCAGTGTCATGTAGCTTTCCCACTAGGGATGTGACACTACAGCATGTTCTGATGTTAGTTGTTAAACACACCCTGATTTAGAAGTAAGGAGCTAAGTCTGTCTGGACAAGCAGTATAAAACTATCTAAAATTGTCCTAGGTCAGTGTTAATTAGTGTAGTGATCATGGCTGACTCATGCTGTATCGTAAGATCAGATTCTTGTAGAGCTTATAGTTGAGACCTGTTTCTAGTAAACAGGTTCAAGTTCTATACTGTCCAGGCTAGTCTGATGTGAAAACAAGTGACTTTACGCAGTACTGTGTGGTGTTTGAACATTAACTGCTGATGGTAAATAGATAGGAGAACTTGTTCTGGTCAGCTAGTACTGATGGCAGCTAGAAAGACTAAAGCAGGCTGCTGTGACCTTGACTGTCTTGGAGCCTGCTTATTCATTTGCTGATTACAACTTGTTCTGATAGTTAAAGTTCCTTTATTTCCTATGTGTAAAATATGTGGTTGGCTCAGTGTCAGGTGCTGTTGAGTGAGCAAATTATTACAGCTTTTCCATGCAACTTCAGCATGGCAAAATGGAAAAGCACGGTATTAGGCAAAGCTGTCTTGTTTCTGCACTTGCTGATGCTCCATATAGAAAAGCGTGATGTCCCAGGCGCACCCCACTGTGGCCTCCATAATGCGGTAAGGACTTTTACTTAGACCTGCACTCTGGACAGGCATTCATTGCCTTCGATTCTGCTTCACTATCAAGCATCTGGAAGACTGCTAATGAAGAGGACTCTAGCCATCAGTGTTAAGGTTAGTCCTGTGTCTGTCTTCTCATTGTTGCTGCAGAGCTAACGAAATGGTACTTTTTATTTTAAACTAGGGATGCAGATATTGTAGCAGTTGGTTAGCTATTAAGGGACCTCTATGGTAAAACTGCTGGCTCAGAACATCTAGTGTGATGCAGCTGACAGCCCTGTGCAGTCTGATTCTAGAAGGCATCATGACTAAAAAAAACTTGCAGCCTTGAAGGCAAATTACATCTGTGCTTCCTGAAATACTGTCTCTTGAGAGGTGGGGAGGTGGTAGAAGAGAGCTGCTTGCTTCTTAGTACGGAGCTGTAGACCTCATCCTAGGAGGAGCTTGCAGACTCCTTAGCTGTAGCTTGCAGGTGAAAAGAAGTGGTGCAATGGAATGCAGCTCAAGGCAGTCTTCTGTTCCAAATCATTGTAGAGTACCTCAAAGGCATCGTGGAGGATGGCAGGAAAACTCAATGGGTCAGATGTTTGAGCTACCATACTGTCTACAGTAGAGAGACTAGCTTAAGCATTCATCCTTAACAGCAGGTGGATTAGTGGACTATTAAGACCTAAGTGTTGTAACAGAAGTAAACCAGATAGGCAGTGTTTCTACAGCTTAGTTAAGGGAAGACATCTCAACAAGGGCATCATTTCCACTCAGTAAATGCTAGTCTTAGGATCATCTGAAAACCAGATTGAGCATCAGGATAAACCATTGGCTCTACAAAACTTGGCTCAAGCAGATATGCTGCTGCACGTACTGTGACTTCCAGGTGTACCTGATGGGACTTGTGTCTCACCCTGAAGTCAGTGTAGACTAAAAAGTCCGCAGGTACTTCCCCTCTGATGGGAATGTTCAGAGGAGGAGTGGAGATGAATGCCAACTGCCTTAGGACCTCTTATTCAACATCCTTTTTTCCTTTCCTAAAATTAGCCTCCTCCATTTTTCCAGAGTCTGACTGATTTCAAGCAGTGATTGCAAGCTGGAAAACTCCCCAGCCTGATCAGGCTGTTCGGTGATGCTTGAAACAATGGTTTCACAGAAGTGCATGCTTCTACCTGGTTGTTGTCCTCGCCAAACAGTAAGGCATGACTTGCTGAACTCGCTTCCTTCATACTGTGAATCTTGTGAGCATGAGGCTTCAAGTCAGGCTAGTCTGGCCACCGGAGTGTCTGCTGGATGCAGTCAGATGACCTTGGCTTTCCCACGCTTCAGAAATGAGGCAGCTTAGCTGTGGATGCCTGCTGATGAGGGGTGGAAGCTGCTGTTAGACCAACTAGATGAAAAGGGCTCCTGCTAACTGGTATAACAAACCACTCTGCCACTCACCACCTGGAGTACAGTGGTCCACCCAGGCTGTGAAATGGGTCATCTTTAAGGTTGCAGGGGAGCTTGTATGATGATGAAGAAAGGTAAATAACAAGTGACCAGACTTTGCTTGCAGAAGAGCAAGCCTGTACTCTGGTGTAAAGTGTCAGCCTTACTGTACTTTAAAAAACAAAATTGGCTTTGTGTTTTGTCAGACAATCCAGAGTACCATCTGCAGCAGTCCCAGCTGCTTGGACAGTTGACTGGTCACTCCTTTTTTTTCTTTGGACTGCTGCTATTGCAGCAACTTTCTCAAGGAGCTGGTAGACTTAAGTTCTCAAATTTATTGAACAAGAGTAAATGGCCTGCTAGCCTTGCAGGTTGTTTTTGATAATGCTGTAAGCTGACAGTGGTAGGCTTGTTTGAAGTCCCCGCACCTTCTCATAACATTGGGGAAGAACAAAAAGCATGCTGTCCCTAATCCTGTAACAGGTGACTCACTAAAGATTTTCAAAGTTTCCAACTTCCTGTAGGGCAGCTTATCTGTTTACCCCTCTAGTTATCACTGGGGGACTGGCTATAGCCAGTCTGCAGTCAGCATGATCTGAATTTGCATGTGTTCCAGATACAGTTCCACTATCGTGGCTATTTCTTCTGTGGAGATGCAACTGGACATAGCAGCAGGGTTTTTTCCAAGGCAGCTGTGGAGTATCCATTACTGTAATCTGAGGTAGAGCTGTATTTGGGTTAAATGTGGTGGTGTGGGAGGGCCTTAGAATACCAGTAGGAAGAAGCCTGTTTCTTTGAAAATGCCCAGGTTTCTGGCGTGGGAAAGCAAGGACTGTACTTGACCTGGATATCACCTGTAACAGTTCTCCAGCCATTTAATAACCTGCTCAAGGATCAACAGGCATTGAGGTGAATTGATGCCTCCTGTCTGGTTCAAGGAAGCTTACCTACTTCAGAGGGCAGCCCATTTGATAATGGATTCATTATAAAGGGCTCTGGATACAAGTACTCATCTAGAATAGTCTTTCAGACTTGCTATGATAGTAACCCATGGTATCTTAATTGCAAGTTTCCCTTGTGTTTCTAGCTCACTTCCTAATTCAGTGAAATTCTGCCTATTAGTGTGCTGGAAATCTTCCATGCATTGCAGTGTGAAAACCTGCTTCTCCATGGTGGGACACAGGAGGAATCACTGGCTCTGGATGGACCAAATACTGCTGGATAGTGTGGCTGGTTCTGAACAGCTGTGTTCTTGGGCTGAGCATGTCTGAATATATTGCAATTGCTGAAACTGCATCTATGCAAATGGCTTCCTGGCTTGAAGGCCCCTGATAATGTCATTGTCCACAGGTGCATATCTGTCTGCAGAGCTTTGCAGAACTGATGCAAGGCTTTTGGTAATAGCCGCTTTCTGTATTGAGGGAGTGTTGCATGAGGTGACTTGCAGCTAAGGTAGCTACAAGGTTAACATTCTTGGTGCATGACCTTACTGAGCACTGTAACTATAGCTGCAAAAGACTGGTCCTATACTTGGACTAGCGCTTGATCTAAACAGCAAGCTGCTGAAGTACTGACAATGTTGGCAGCAAAGCTCTATTGAAAGTCCTGGCAGTGTCAAGACTACAACTCGTCTTCTGTCCTTAATGAAGCTGTAGTTTATATGGCAAGTTATTTTCCAGTTCATACCTGATCTCAGGGCTGCACACCTACACTACCTCTGCTACCATTTTTGACTAATAGAAAGTAAAAGCTATGGTGAGGTGCTGGGCAGCATGTCCAGAGCCCTGTGGGAGTGTGTTTTGCCCCCAGGAGCTGTACTAAATCAGCTCCGGCTTGTGAGTTCAAGGAGTTGCTCTTCAGAAGTATTTCAAAATCAAGTTAACCTTTGAAACGGGCTTACTGGGAGTAGGTGGTCTTGAATGATGTGTAAAACGACTTCTCTATATTATAACACCATTGAACTTAAGTGGCACAGTTCCTGGTTATAGATCAGAATGCCTTCCTTCTGTGATAAAGCTAGGTAGGCAAAGTGCTTCTCCAGCTGCCAGGTAAATGTTTTGATAGCTGTGTGTTTGTATGCTTTAAAGGTAGTGTTGCAGCTTAATTGGTATGTACATTAGGGGTGATGGAACTGTATGATCTGAAGCAAATACATGGAGTCTTGGTGTATAACAGTGGTACAGCTCTTGTTCCATTTTCACTGTCCTCCACATAGATGTCTTTGAACCCTATTCACTGAGAAGATTTTAGAAAACATGTCCTTCCAACTCATCAGGAGTATTTAAATGTAGCATATGAAGCATAAGTGCTTCAAATATTCACAGCTTCCAAGACGTACAAGTCAAGATGTGCAGGAAGATTGAATGAAATGCCAAATAGCCCATAACTGAATAGCTGTGCCATTAGATGGCTGTGTCATGGTGGGAAGTGGGTATCATCTTTGCCACCTGGACTGTAATATTGGTTTATAATATTTCGTATGTTTTGTAATATTTGTATTAACAAGTGCAAGGAGAACTTCTCAGGCTAGTGAAAAGCAGTAAGACAAGCTACCTTTTAAGATGCTGGAGATGCAGCTGTGGTGGGGGTCTCCAGGTGTAAGCCTGTTGGTCAGGATGCTCATAAAGACTTCATTGGGAGCAGATGTGCCAAGCTCTGAAGCTGTATGTGTAGTGCTTGTGACTGTCCACCAGTGGGATTGTAATAGAGCTTCAGTGCCATCTAAAAATGTAATGTTACAACTAGCTGCCACAGAGTACATGTAGAGTTTATTTGTTAATGTGTCTGGACCAAGTTCAAGGAATAAGCTCTTGCCTATTCCCTAGAAATGTGATTTAACAGCTGGGAACTGACAAACTGGTGCTGATCTGCCCCTCCCCAAAAGCTTAAGCAGGCTGGCTTTCTGTAAGTGGGCTTACAAAATCAGCTTCTGTAATCCACCACTGCATTAATTGCAACACTTCAAGTAATTTCAGACTTGGGGAAGTAATGACTGAACTTCCTTCATGAGCCTCTGTTTCTGGAGAGGTTTATAAAAGATTACAGACAAGAGAAATAGTTTCTGCTAAATGCTATAGCCAGTCTAGAAGTCTAGATAGTCTGAATCTTGATTCCATTTACTTCCAGTCCTTAGATGCTTCATACAACAGGAAATGTCCCTAATTCAAGTTAGTGATTTCTTTTTAGACTTCCTAGGGGCTAGACCCTTAAACAGTATCATCACTGATGCTGCTAGTTAAGTCTGTGTGCTAGTTTCCAGTCTCAGCTTACATTTGCAGGTAAAACATGTCTCCTGCTCTTGGCTCAGGCTTCCTGCTAAGCTGGATTCCAGTTGTGAATTGCCCTGAGCAGCCCTTTACATCTGGCTCAGTGACAGTCAAGGTTCAAGAGCTCTGCTAGTACAGAACCAATTTGTAATTGATAATGAGGCCCTTCATGTCAAGTTTTTGTAACTAAAACTGAACTTCCTTCTGATGGCGAGTCTTGTGTTAGTGCAGTGGTGGTACCTTTATTAATCTTCAGTTTCTTAGTGCAAAGCCAGGAGGATTGCTGCTCAGTTTGTGACTGCTCAAAGATAGGCTTTATGTGAATGCTGAGTGAGAGATAGGAAAGCACATATCCTAAACCCTCCGAACATCTCCCAGCAACTCTTTTGGGCAAGGTACAGTATCTCACACTTGGATGCTGGTGTAAGAGGCAGCGATAGATCTTTGTGGAACAAGCAGGTTTCCCTTGTAGAAATGTTAGGTTTTTCAGTGGGTGGAGCAAACTTCAAGACAGTCTCTGAACAGTACAAAGATTTTAAATGCCCATGGTTTTAATACTCTCCAGTAGCTTTTTGGAGATGGAATCGGCCTGATGGTATCTGAAAAGGAGACTGACCTACCTTTGCACATACATACCTTGCAGTGCTGCTTCAAGGACTTAGTCCTGGATGGCTGCTGACCTGCCTATCATCTCTTGGGTGATGGTGAGTGCAGTAGAGTACGCCAGCACAAGGTTGGAAGGAAAGACATCTTTCCAAGTATTTCAGAGTTATTTGTGGAAGCTTTTGTGAGACTAATACAAAGTGTTCAAGGCAGAAGTTACCCTTTGGAGTAGTGCTTTGGGACTCTTCTAGTGGTTCTCAGTTGGAGATAAGCCCATGTCCTGCTTTGAAAACAAAGCTTTGGATTCCTGTGTTGGTATCTGCATGCTCAAGTGTTTACACATGTGATCAGTGAACCTTGGGGTAAGGTGGTTGTGGCCCTCTAACCTGCAAGCCATCCTCTGCTTTGTGGTTCCAGTGGCTGGATTAACAAGTGTTTGGACCTGAATCCTTCACAGGTGAGGTTATTGACACATGATTGACACATTCCTTTCTCCAAGGAATGAAGTGCAGCAATATGAGTTTGTTGCTATCTCAGTATGTCTGATGAAGCTGAAATGGCATGTTTAATGCCAGGACAAAGCATAGGCAGATGGGCCTCTTCTTCCACAAAACCTCATGAAGGTGATTTGTTAAACATTGGGTGCCTCTGAGAGCTTAGCCCAAGCGGCTCAAAGTTCAGTGACTGTAAAACCTGGCTTTCAGCTGGGTTACATCCTGCTGTGGTAGAAGGATATGCTTTCCTGTATTTCCTCTGCAGATCAGCTGAGTAGATCCTCACAGCGTGGGCTCAGTGAAGGCACAAACTAATGAGTTCAAATTTGGACCTTGGGTTTTGGTTCCTAAGCAGGGAATGAATATCTGCTGGGGAGTATACCCTGTGGTGAAGCTAGCTGAGGGAGGATATTCTGTTATCAGTACTGTTTGAACAGCACCTTTTGATCTAGCTTTGGTCTAGGACTCTGGATAGGTCACTTCCTCATCCCTTAGGGGAATATTCCTGGCTGACAAACCAAGTAGTCAAGTGACCGTGTTTTGTACAATTCTTCCTTGTGCTGACTCAAGTGTTCTAATACTGCAGCCTAGTGAAGCAGATGGTATTTGGGGATGTCTAATGCATTTTTCTTCTCTTCCAGCCTTGGGAGCTGCATATGGAACAGCAAAGAGTGGCACGGGTATTGCGGCCATGTCTGTCATGAGGCCTGAGCTCATCATGAAGTCAATCATCCCTGTTGTCATGGCGGGTATTATAGCTATCTATGGCCTTGTAGTGGCAGTCCTCATTGCCAATGCCCTCTCACCTTCTATCACGCTATTCAAGTAAGTTGCTGCATCTGTCAGTTGTTTTAAGTTTGTCCTGTCACTATTTTGATGCTGCTGAATGGGTGGGTTTTGCTTAAGACCCCGGGAAGGACTCTCAATGCTAAATGCTCCTAACCTGAACTTAGCAGTATGGTCTGGATTTCAGCTGTCCTACCTTAGCCTCAGTGGTAGTGCTGCCTGATTAGTTTGCTGTGTTAGCTAACAGATCAGACATCCCCCTGCCAGAGGTAATGCAGTGGTTTATGGCTTGAAAGAAATTGTGTACAGGCAGTATTGGGATAGGAGGCTAAGCTTGTTTTGTGGTGCCAAATTCTAGACCTGGAATACACAGGTCTTTCCAAGACTGTCTAATCAGACTGTCTAAATAGTTCTCCTGTTGCCTGGGAGATGCAAGTGAATAATATTGCTTGCTGCTTTATGTGCTGGTAAATCAATCCTCAAGCTATACATTGGGCCTCTATACCAGCCACAGTCTGAAACTTAATCTACTCTTGGCTATTGAGAATAGCTGGACCTGGCTTGAGATGTCTCAGAATAAAACAATGCTTCTGAGGTCTAACACAGGCAGTATCTGTGTCACTGTACAAGCTACAGCCAGTGAGCGGTGTGGTTGGCCTAATAAGTCATGATCAAAGGAACAGCGGATACAAATGTTCCTTTGCAGGTACCAGGTGGCCAGATACTGATAGGGACTGGTCCTCAGGGACCCCTGCCTGGAAAACAAGACCATTCCTGTCCAACTGTTGTAGTGCAAGAGACCTAATAATCACCAGGATGTGCTATAGCTGTAAAGGCTTCTAAAGGTGGGAGACAAAAGCAGGTATTGGGCTACAGAGCACTGTGGGACAGGCATTACTGCAAGTGCTATCCCACGTGGCTGGAGTAGGTACAGCCCTGGCAGCATGCTAAGCCTGCAGCTGACTGAAGTGACTACAGACAAACTGGGTGGCCATGTGAATGTGCAGGCCCAGTAGCTTAGTGTATGTGCCATACCTGAATATCAGCTAAAGATGTTGCATAGCTGCCCAGTTTTTAATACCGGAGCTAGGAGTCTCAGGAAGCATCTGCTTTGTAAGACATTTTGTGCTTGCTTACAGAGTATAGTGGCTCTTTCTTCAGGCAAGAAGTTCCCTTCAAATATTCTTATTTCCTGTGGGGAGTGAAAAAAAAAAAGGCTAGCCTGAAGTTGAAGGCTGGATGTCCTGTTGCTTGCCACTGAAACTCTTTTCATCTCTGTCCTACAGGAGCTTTCTTCAGCTGGGTGCTGGCTTGAGTGTGGGCCTCAGTGGTCTGGCTGCCGGCTTTGCCATTGGCATTGTGGGTGATGCAGGTGTACGGGGAACAGCACAGCAGCCCAGGTTATTTGTGGGCATGATCCTGATTTTGATCTTCGCTGAAGTCTTGGGTCTCTACGGCCTCATTGTTGCCCTTATCCTCTCCACAAAGTAAACACTGCAGTATGATGTAAAGAGATGTAACAAATCCACATTTAAAAAAAAAGCTCCAGAATGAAAATGGTCTTTCCAATGTGTACAGTTGTCCCAATTTGGTAGTTGATCTCTTGTAAATGCGCAATGTATGTTAGTGACTTGTCTGTCCTGTGTGTACTTCAATATTAAATTGGATGGGCTGCTCCAAGCCTGATGCATGGCTTGGGGTGGCCTGTGTGCAATTTTCCACCCATTGCTGTTAGTACTTTATGTATAAATATGAACTAGAAATGTAATTTTTTTCTCTTCACTGGATGTTTATTTATAAAAGACTTGACATGTTCATACATCTATGGAGCAAGGATTTTCAATTTCCCATGCTATATATATTAATCTTATATATAGGTAGATTACACTGTGGGGTCAATTGTAAGTGCAGAGAATTCCTTGGATGTAACTTTGATTCTAAAGATTGCTGTAGTGTCCTGGTATTGGAGTATGAGAATTTTGTGTTTTATTACAGCAATTGTCCGAAACACTCCTGTGTTTCAGTAGTAACAGCGTATGCTCCGGCATCAGAGTCGTGCACCCAGTGTTGGGTTACAAACTTATACCATGTTTCCAAATAAAACTTCCTCACTACATTGCTGTAATGAGTCCTCTGCCTCTGATTTCATGCTTTTGCTGCTCCTTTAGGAAGAGGAGGGGTTTCTTTAGGGGGAGGCAGGTTCTTGAAGTGACTGAGCACCATGCAGAAGTGATGGTGTCATCACTGCTAAGCCATTCCCTTTCTCTCCTGGGCAAGTAGTGATGCTGTTTCCAACTGCTGCCTGTGGGCAGTGCTTGTGGTGAGCAGGAATGCCAGGCTGTTGCAGTGCTGTGCTCACCCGGATCAAGCAGCATGTCCTTGCTCTGGCACATGGTAATGCCATGTAATAGGCTGTGCAGCATGGCCTGAGCAGACAGGGTTGGGGAGCAAGGGTGGAGGCTTCAGCAAGTGACAAGGAATAGGAGCTGCTGAGGAGCCTTTAGGCAGTTTGGCCTTGTGATGGCTCTGCAGGAACTTAGCTGGTTGGAAAGCTGCACTGTTAGCAGCAATTGCCTTTAAAGTATATGAACAATAGTCTCATCAACAAAATGGGTTCGTTCAATAACTTTTTTAACTTGTAAATCAGCATTTGAGCTGAGCAGTTCAGCTTTTGCAGCTAGTGAATGCCTTAGCCACCTCATCTTGTCCTGAGGATTTATGAATGTTGCAAGGCAATGCTGAAGCTCATATGGGAGATGGATGTTGGACCCTTACAAATGTAGAGCTTGTTCCAAATTGCCTTTGGGAAGTATATCACCTTAATCTTAGTTGTATAGTTTGGAGAACAGGTCAAGCTTTACCTTGTCCAAGCCAAAAAGTTAATATAATGCAGATACCTAGTACTAGTAATGCCTTTGATTAAACTAAGCAGAGGAATCTGGAGTAATCTGTCAGAACCTCTTCTGTCAGCCTGGTTGGGAATGGAGATGTGGTATATGTGTATTTCACCCAGGTACTTTGTGTATACCTGTGCAGCAAACAAGCCTGGTGCGAGTACCATGAAGAGCTACAGCCAGAGTGTGAGGAATTTGCTGAAGCTGGCTGGAGCTTCTAACCCAGCAGCAGCATTCACCATCCCAGGCCTGGTGGCATCTTGTGCACCTTCTGGGTAGCTGGTCTCCAAACTGGGGACTATTCAGGAGACTTCAGCTATGAGCCAATCATTCTGCTAGCATGGGTTTTCACAAATTTTTGTGAAGGTGTAGTTGTTAACAATTGTTGATCATCAATAATTAACAAATGAGTTGGCTTACTCTGTTTGCTGTGAAGATGATCTGTTTGCATTCATTTAATAGGTTGTTGGTTGTTTGGAGTGGGCTGTACCAGTGGTTTCATGTTTTGGAAGGGCCTTTCTTCATGGCAGTCTGAACAGTGGTGGTGCTTGAGCTGCATAGAGGCCTAAGCTGATTTAAGGAAAATCCTGAATGTCTGTGGAAGCATTGCATGGGGTAAGGGAGAACTTCATGATCTGAATTGTATTGATCATTCTTTTCTTCAGCAAAAGTAGTAGACTCTAAACTTCTAAATTAGACTTTACCCAGGGGTCTTAAACATTTACGGAAACTATAGCATAATTCTTTCTTGGTGCTGATTGTAATGAGTGCCTTTGCAGTACTTCCATGCAGAGTCTGATAGTGTTTGCAGCTGGGAGGGGGTGAATCAGGAATTCAGGCTCTCTGGAAATCGTGCTACGTATATCTTGCAGTTCTGGGAGAGGAACTGTATTTTGCTTGTGTCGCAGGAGGTCCTCGCTGGGGCTGCAAATGTGTTTAAGATCTGGTTTTACCTTCTTAAAGGGGAACCTGCTGCCAGCCTTTTTTGCCAATTTACAAAAGCATGAGCAAACTGTGTTTGAGAGCAACTAAATGCTGGTGGTAGCTCTCATCTCTAAGAGAAAGAAGCAATTTAAAGGCACTGTTCTGTAGGAACTCTTGAGATCCCATTGTAGCTTGGTGACACCTTGCAGAAGGCAGTTACTAGGCTCAGGATGGTGATGGGTGCTTACGTAACCAAATGCAGGCAACATCCCATCGATGGCATTTTGGTTCATGACTTGGAACATCAAGCCTCTCTCATTATAAACCTATGTAATTCAGGAGAACAGACCATAAAACAAAAGCTGGGATTAGCACGCACAGGTGGAGGATTGCTTTGTGCCAAGTACCTGCAAATATTCTGGGAGTAAAATTAACAGTCTGAACATGTTGCCTCAGCCAAGCATTTTCTGACAGTGATGCTCTAGATCCTCATTGATGATTCCCTGCTGAAAACTCACATTTCAAGTCCTTCACTGATGCCATTGCCTCAGCAAATTTCTCAAGTGATTCAGGGCATTAAGCGAACTGCAGACCTTTTGGTCCCTTTCCTTCGTTTACTGACGGCAGTGAGCTAGATCAGAGTGCAGTCCCATCTGGCAGGGATTGACTTTGTATTTGATTTGGAACAGGGGAACAGGCAGCCTCAGAGCGTGAAATGACAGACTTGTGGAGTGCCTGATTAAAAGAGGTGGCGTCAGCTGGCACATAAATAGTCCTCTGTAATGTGGCAGATTGCGTGCCTGTGAGTGTGCACTGCAGAGTGAGTCAGCCCTGCAGAGAAAGAAGGGAGCAGGGTGGCTCTGCAGCAGCAGAGGATAAACGTCCATTAGCAGTTCAGGCTAGGTAAGGTTAAGGGATGCCTGCTGCTAGATGCTGCCTGCATAGGCGATGCCTTCATGAGCTTGCTGACCTCTCTCTTTTTTTAACTCTTTCATAGTGGCTTTTTTTTCCAAAGGCTGCAGATTTTTTTAAATTTTTTTTTTTTACTGCTCTCTTGGAGGAGCATTTTTAAGGAGTAGGATTTTATCTGTGATTGCTCAGGGATTGTCTTTCCTTGGGAGACCTGGTTTACAGAGTAACCTGCATAGTAACCTGTAAAAGTAAAAAAAACCCCATAGTAACCTGTGAAAGTAAACAAGCTTTGAGGAAATAAAAACCTCATTAAGAGAAACTGATCCCAGAAACTAAGCTGCTGTTTTCACCTACAGGGTAACACCAGATCTAATGAAAGCAGCTCTCAGTAAACCTTGTTTCCTTCACAGTCTAACCATGGGGATATTGATTTTACCTTTTTTTTTTTGCTGTTTCCATCCAGACTTTCTGTACAAACCATCACTATTCCTCAAGTGAGAATTACCTCTGTCTCCGACACGCAGGACTTGCCACTTCGGCTCTTAGCGTATCTCTTTCTGCTCTACAGGTATTAACCACCTTCTTCTGACAGAATGAAATTAAACCCAGAATAAGTCCTCCCAGTGCCACTTATCCTGGAGTGGGAATTTTCTGTTTTGGCGTCAAAGGATTGTGTCCCGAAAAGCTTCTCCATTTTTGTTCCTGTTACTCACTAATGAATGCTGTTCCTTTTCTCTGCAAGCCACGCTTCATTTAGCTCCTGAGACAGTCACAGCTTTGCAACTCATATCACTGAGTTTGTGTCAAGCTAGTTCCTGTATCATGGCACCAAAGCACACAGACAAAAATCCTCTCCCAACCTTACTGTGTGTAAGGCCTGATGGGCCAAACTGCAGGGTCCCGTATGCTTCCCACAAGGTGTCTACTGGTCATTGAGACTTCTCACTGACCTGTGAAGAGTATCAGCTGGGTAGCAGGGGGGCAGGACAAGGTTCCTGGAGAATCAGTGGCTTGTGTTTGCCATCTTCATTTTGCTGGGGGGAAGAGATGCACTCACCACAGGCTCAAGTCCTGGCTCTTCTGGATTTGCCAAGGGGATGCTGGTGGCTGTTTCAGTCCTGGACCCTTTTTTGTCACTTTGAACTGTCCTGTCCATGCTGTTACATCTGTGCTTTCCTCCTTTGCCTCTGGGAGAGGGTGGAGGGGTGACCTCAAGTGGCAGAGAGCGAATATGACCACCTACACCTCATGACTTTGTCTAAGGTACACTGAGGACAAATCTTAGGAAATCACGTATATTCCCAAGGTTGGCAGTGTGTTCTCAACTTACAGATGTAAACAGCCTCCCGGGCTCCTGTGTGCATTAGGACAATTTCTTAGACCTCTTTGTGAATGCATGTGAAAAACTAGAAGTCAAGGCTGCATCTCCAGAAGCACTTCATCGGGCAGCAGTGCTAGCCCAAGCCTTCCCTCTGGACACCTAGACCTTCTTTCACATCTGTAGCGAGCACTCCCCTGTATCTCCCAAGTGCGCTGGTACGACTTCTCATGCTGCCAGGCAGTGAATCTGATTTGGGAATTGAGCCAGGTTAAAAATAACCTGGAGAAAAAAAAGTTTGCTAAAAAAAAATGCAAGAGAAACTACAGCTTGTGATTCCTGCCGCCTATTACTGGGGCAGTAGAGAGAAAGAACATGTAGTTATTACAGAAGGAGTGTGCAATTGTTGGTGACAAAAGACAGAGTTAATTTAATACTGAGAAGTAAACATCCAAAGGGATATGACTTAAGCAGGACAGATACATGACATAAAGTTGGGCTGGGTGAGACCTACAGCATCAGTGAGGCAAATTTCCATGCCTTCTATCTCGGCACAGGCTGCTCTGTTCTTCCCTGCAGTGCAGATGGAGGTCCGGGCCATTTTCCAGCGTTCTGATTCAGTGGTACACTTTTGGGGCTTGCAGCCTAGAAAAATGTTGGATGTCTGTTGCTGATGGATTGGTGAAGCTGTGTCAAGTTGGGTGGACCCCGTGGCAGGATCTCTTATAGTGGATGTTACTGTCTGTAAACAGTCAGTATTTGCATTTACCTAGATGTCTCATCCACTGCCAGGAAGAGTTATGTCACAAGTCTGTTAGCTTGTACGTTCATGTGAAAGTGCCCTGTTTTGGCCACAGGCAGTTTGGGTGCTGTATATGCCTTTTGACATCTGAATTAAATTTATCAGCTTGGGAGGATACTTCTGTCCTCACAGAGTCGTTTGCTCAAATAAGCAGGCCTGAGATCTGCTTTTAGGATTAATTTTCTAATCTTCCGGTTTTGGAGTCTCCTCAACTTCACCTGTAAGCCACAAATCATTCCCACCATTATGCTGGTGGGTGCCCCAGACGTGGATAATTTCAGCCACAAAGAGGAAAACCTGCCTGAAGCCATTCTTAGCCTCAAATTCCCAAAACAGTGCTGCACATAGTTTTCCGGACCTCAACTAGCAGCATTCACAGCTCTCGATTTCAGGGGCCTTTACTGGCATCCTGCTGACAGTAAGAGGCAGCTCATAGTGTGGACAAGCACCAACATCATGGAATGATAAGTACAGCATAAAATCTCATTAAAATTCAGTTCCTGGCCAGATGGGGATGTTATGTTCATGCACAATTACATTTCCCATAATTTATCTTTTCTTGGTGTGATTCATCAGTGGGGCTCACATCAGCACCCTTCCTAAACAGTTCTTGATGAGACACTTGACTCTGCAATACAGGGGGACACCAAATGGGATAAACACACGAGTGGGAGTGCTAGGTGGATTGCTGCAGACTTGTCAAATGACCTTAGGAGCCTGCCTACAGCAATGCTGTCAGCTTATAAAATAACATCTAAAAGAAGTAATGACTTACCTCTCCAGGTTGCAGTTAACACTTTTTCCCTGTAGCTGAGACTGAGAAAGGAACAATGAAGGCGGGATTCCAGAAATCTTACTTTGCCTGAGCCAACAGCTCAAATTTAATTTTGTTAGTGTAATTATTATTGTGCCCAGCCAGATTTCCAAGCAGGTACATGCTTTGCAGTGCTTGTCTACCAGCTCTCAGGGGCAAGCTGGTCCTTTGTGACAGGTCCATCCAGCACACCTGGGTCTATCTGGGGTTGCCATTCAAGAAGCAAATAATCACGAGTTGGATGAAGCAAGGCCTGCAGAGCTGCACAGTGGATGTAGCCCACTGGCCTCTCACACTACAGTGTGTGTGCTCTCCCATGCATGTGCAGTGCATCACAGCAAGCAGAGCTGTTCCTCCAGGCAGAGGGGGAAGGAGTCTACCGTGGCTGTTCAAGCCAAGGTTACTTATTCACAAATTTGCAGACTTAGAAGCCATTAGGAATCACTAATTCATCTCCTGTGACCTCTTAGGCCTTTGAACTTTGCCTGATAAAAAGTAATACTTAGTGAGTAACATCTCTTCCACAACGGCGTTCACCTGTTGGCGTGTGACATGGCTGCCCAGCTAGTGGTGACAATGCCTGTACAAGCGCTGCATCTCGGCTCACTAAGGGCTGCAGGATCCTTGGCTGGAAGATGCCAGGTAGTAGTGAACTTGTGACGGTAAAGGTGGCTTGGGCTTACTCTAGTCTGTCCTGGGGCTGAGTAACGCTTCTTGAGTGATGATGTTCTAGCCCACCTGTGCTGAGGAGCTCCAGTTTGGAGTCATTGGGCACAGGGGAAAAAGATTCTGCCCCCAACACTTCTCATCAGAGCGTAAGGCAAGAGGCAGCAGGAGGTGTGTGCAGACTGGCAAGAAGGCAGCCTTGGGTAGATGGTTGTGACGAGCAGATGATGACACCTGCACAGTCAGCACAACAGCTCCACCCCATCGCTCTCCAGCTTCCCTGAACTCACCGGTCTGGAGTTTCCCTGGATAAGATGGGTTCCCTTAGGACACATGTGACTCCCCACAGGTATCAGACATTTTCAAGAGTATTTCGTCAGCTCTGCATTACACGCTGTGGCAAAACACCATCATATGCTGCTTCTAGCCCCTTAAAGGCTCTGATAAGGAACATTATTAATTCCTATTTCATGCTTAGGGTGATTAAACCTGACCCAGAGAGTAAATCCCCTGAGACACTCACTGCAAGGAGGGAGGGCAGCAGACCCGGGGTCTTGCTCAGCCTGCAGGGCAGAGGTGGCCTGCCACCCTCCCTGGCTTCCTGGGCAAGAGTAGACATCTCGCTACAGCATCATCCCCACAGCCACCTCTGACCTCATGTTGCTGACAATGCCAGGTCCAACAGCCTGTGTGGGCCAGAAAGAGACCTCAGGGCCGAGGATAGCTGTGGAAGGGAGCTCCTCCACGGCCGATTCTCCTTCACCACCGGCTTTAAAAGCAAGGTCATGGCGGCGGGGCCTGTCTGGTCCCCTCAGCCCGGCAACCGGCCCGCCTCTGCGGATCCGCCGACCTCCTCAAGATGGCGGTGCCCTTCCCATGATGGCGGCTCCTTGGGCGGCGGTCACGTGCGGCGGGGCGGGGCGAGACGGATGGGGAGTCCCGGCGCGTCAGCTGAGCGGAATCACGTGACCGGGAGCCAGCGGCGCTGCAGGGTAAGGCCGGCGTTCGCTCCGCTTTATGTCCCGCCCCCCGGGTGTCCCCGTCCCCGCCGCTGCCCAGCGGAGCGGGGAGAGCTGCACCGGGCCCGGCTCTGACCGGGTCCCGCGGCGGGGCCTCCCGCACAGGCCGGCGGGGCCTTCTCACAGCGTCGGCCCGGAGCGCCACGATGCCGTCCAACAAATCCGTCTCGGACGCGCCCATCGTCCAGTTCACCAACTGCCGCATCCTGAGGAGCCACCAGCTCCAGAGGTGAGGGCTGCCGGGCGTGCCGGCCGTACCGGGCGTGCCGGGGCTCACGGCCGGGCTGCAGAGCTGACCTGGAACGTGGAGCGCCCGAGAGACTGTCCCCAGGCCTCCCAGTGCGTCGGCTGTCGGCCCTCGCCCCCGCGCTCCTTCCGCCCCTCATCCCCTCTGCCGGATTTCGGAAGGAGACGGGGCGTGCGGCTGCTCGGTCCCTCTGCTCCCCTCCTCTTTCGTCTTCCTACCCCCTCCTCCGCCAGCCCCTTGGCCATCGCCACCACAGCTGACGGGAATATCCCGTTCCTGTGAGTTTTGTAAAGCCAGCAGCCAGGCAGGGAGAGCGCTGCCAGTCGTGTCGCTGCTGGAAGAGCAGCTTTCCCCGAGCAGACGTGGGAGAGCCCATGGCCGAGGGTGCCGGCAGGATCTGCTCTGCCCGGGGCCACCCCTGTCACTGGGGCCATGGCCACCTGCTCCGCCGTGCTCCGCCACAGATGGCCCAGGAGCTTGGTGTGTGTGCAACTGTCCCTTCAGGGAGGACCTGTGGGTGCGAGAGGGGAAGATCCTCAACCCGGAGAAACTCTTCTTTGACGAGAAGGGCTCTGCTGACATCCAGCTGGACTGCAAGGACAGCATCATTGCCCCGGGCTTCATCGACGTCCAGATCAATGGTACAGTAAAGCCACGTGTGCTCACAGTGGGCTGGGGGATCACAGGTTTGTCCATCCCGCACCTTCAAACCCTGCTGCGTGCGTACTGCCCATGACCAAGTGCTTTTCAGCTGCTTGAGTAAGATATGAGTCACCAAACTAACAATGAAGAACAATTCTGCCCATGGCTGCTGCTGTCACATAATTGATCCCCTTTGGCTCAGTGGGGTTTTCAGCCCAGCTTTCCTCTTAACCCCATTTTCATCAACAGTCCCTGCCCCTGCGCCAGCAGGATGCCCACCCTACACTTCCCAGGATGCAGGGGGGACAGAGCAGGACTTCTCAAGGGAACAAACCTTACCTGCAGTAGCTCTTTCCTGAGGGTCAAGAGGGGCTTGTTCTATGGTAGCTTATGTTGGAAGTCGGATCCACTCTTCAGTGACGAATCCTCAGATTTTGCCTTTCATCAAAATAAAAATCTGGTGCTTGCAAAACACTGGGATGCTGTGGGGAGAAGCACTTCAGGTGGACAGCACTGTACAGATTCGTACTCGCAGAGCCTCATGAATGTAGGACAGGAGAAGTGCTGGTGGGGCCCTTTGCTTCTGGTCAGTGCTGTACTGACAAATGCAGTGGCTCACTCCGGTCATGCAAAATGTTTCTTCGGCATTTCGGGTGGAAAAACAACCACTGGGGAAGTTGCAGTTTCATCTCTGGTTTTTTTCATGGTGCAGGAGGCTTTGGGGTAGACTTCTCCTTGGCTACAAATGACTTCAAATCAGGGATTGACCTGGTCAGTCAGAAAATCCTCTCCCATGGAGTGACCTCCTTCTGTCCCACCCTGGTGACCTCTCCTCCGTCTGTGTACCACCAGGTAAGTGACTTTCTCATCTGCAGAGTGATAAAGGGCTTAGGTTGGTACCAGGAGGTGAGAGGGCCAAGGCTGGGCCTGCAGAGACTGGGATAGCTGCCCGGGCGGAAGAGCCGTGGGCATGAAGAGCTGGGCTCCTCCCCTGGATTTCTTGCCCTTAACCTTTAGACCGCTGAGACAGTGACGTCTCCCAGGCCAGCTTTGCACAACAGGGCTTGCAGCTGGCTTTTTCTTTCTGGGCTGTGTTTGGCTGAGGGGCCCAAGTGGTCCAGCTACAAGGCCCTCTGTGGACCCAACATGTGGGTTTGTTTGGGCAGGCTGGGGTATGATGTCTGGGGTGCGATGTCTGACAAACCCCTTTCTGTAGGTTCTCCCTCAGATCAGTGTAAGAAATGGTGGAGCCCACGGAGCAGGTATCCTGGGTAAGTAGTTTTGTCCCTTGCCATCCTCTCTGGTGCTGCTCTAGGTAGGCAATTATCTTGGTCATCGTTAAGGGGAAAGAAGGTACTGTACGGATGGCACAAATGGGGGCTGGAGCTCTCTCGCGAGGAGGGAGGCACAGGTGGGCACAGACCCGCTTTCTCCCTCAACCTGTGCCTGCCCTTTGCCATCGCACATGCACCGCTGCAGTTCCCTTTTTGCACCCCACGGGGTAATGGCAGTGGGGTGGCTTGGCCAGTTGCCAGCACTGCATATTCCGCTCTGCTGAGCTCCGAGTCACCTGAGCCGTGTGTTTTGCTGCAGGAGAATGGCAAGAGCTTGACTGGAGAAGGGTTGACACAGCAGGTTTCTTGGTCCTTGGCAGGGAGAGGAAGGGTCATGGCTTTGTGTTCCTGTTTGGGCAGGGGCCCATCTGGAAGGACCATTCATCAGCAAGGAGAAGAAAGGGGCACACCCGGAGCATTGCCTCCGCACCTTCGAGGCAGGTGCCTTCCAGGACCTGCTTGCCACCTACGGGTCCCTGGACTGTGTCCGGATAGTCACCCTGGCCCCAGAGATGAAGAGGAGCAGTGAGGTGATCCGGGAACTCTCCAAGCGGGGCATCTGTGTCTCACTTGGTAAGGGCTGGGGCGGAGGAGGCTTAGGGAGGCTCCATCTCCCTCTGCCCCACGGGCCAGGCAGCCCCTCCCTTGGGGCTGTAGCATCTCTAATGGTGTCTTAGTGCGACTGGGTGGGGTGGGATTTTTTTTTGCCTGGCCTGTATGGAGGTGGCAGATCTGTCACAAGTGGGGACCTTGCTCAATGCTGCAAATCTGTTGCCCTTTGTACGGTAAGGGCCAAACTTCATATTGATTGAGGAGCCCCAGCCATTTAACACAAGCTAGCATTTGGTACTGTTCAAACACAGAAAAGAACAGCAGTCTTACTTGAATAAAGATGTAATTGAGGGTTGGCAGTGTGGAAAGGTTCAAACTCTGAACTTCAACTGCTTTACGCCTTATTTGAAATCATTTTCCAGAGGTTACTGATGAGTTTTGGTAACTTTTTCAACTGGAAGTGCTGTAGGAGACTTCTCCCTCCAATGTCTTGTTGGCCACTGAGTTAAAACTGGCTGCATTTTTCTTGTCCTCTGTTTCACAAACTCTTCTTTGCCTCAGATCATTGAATAAATCCTTTTTTTTTTTTTGTTAAAAAAAAAAAAAGGGGGCAGGGAGTTATTCAGGGTGAAATTAAACCTTAAACGAGAAGGGCATTCATAACAGCAGAGCATCTCTTATCTCACAGCCACATAAAGTGAAGAACTACAGAAGGGAAAGACTTGCCCACAGAGCATTAGAGCTGCTGTCCATGTTGGAGAAAACAGAATTTTCTTGCTGGATAGTTTTATACCCATATTCTTTCTTGGCAAAGTTCCCACTGTCTCTACTCCCTTGAACCTCTCTATAAAGCCTTTAAATATCTAAGGACAGCAGAAAGGCATGTCCTTGGACCTCCAGCCCAGCCTGAAGGCAACTTCCTGGGAGCAAGGCAGCATCTGTGATGGTTGTGACGTGAACAGTGAACATGTTCAGGTGAAACACCCACTGCCAGTGTCCCCCACAGTCACGGCCAGGCACCTCTGAGCCGAGGCTGGCATCTCAGACCTCAGCCCAGGGTGGGGCATCAGGGTAGAGTCCTAGTGTCGGAGCGTCTTCATTCCTGTAGGGAAATAAATGGAGAGATGGGCAGAAAAATCAGGAGTTGGTCTTTGTTCCCAGGTCACTCAGTGGCTAATCTCTCCCAGGCGGAGGAGGCTGTTCAGCACGGTGCTACCTTCATCACTCACCTCTTCAATGCCATGTTGCCAGTGAGTACTCAAGGGCACTTGCCCTGCACTGGTATTGCTTTTGGTGCTTTCTGTCCTGCTCCCCACAGATGCATGTTCTCCCCAGCTTGTTTCGTACCAGGCCTTGCAATGAGGTTTCAGCACTGAACCTCTGGCTTCACTTTTCTACTGCCTGATCTAAAAGAGAGTTAAGGCTGTAGCGGACTCTTGAAATTCAAGGAAATGTGCAGATGTGTCTTGGTAAAGGTCAGAGCGCCCAGCTGCCAGGCACTGTTTGATAGAGATGGCAGCTGTGTCCCCTGATGGGAAGGGTCTCAGCCCAAAAGCCCTGGTGATGCTCCACAGCTTGTCCTCTCTCCCCTCGGGCAGTTCCACCATCGTGACCCTGGGATTGTGGGGCTGCTGACAAGTGACAAGATTCCTGCTGGGCGGAGGGTCTTCTACGGCATGATCTCTGATGGCATCCACACCAACCCTGCTGCCCTACGAATTGCCCACCGAGCCCACCCCAAAGGTGAGCCATGCCAGGCCCACACAGCGTCACCAGCCATCCTGAACGCTGTGCCATCTCCCACGAAACACTTGCCCAAGTGCTGTGGCGTGCTGCCTGAAAGAGGTCACAGCCATGCGTGCTGATTCACCAGCCCTCTTGCTTTGGTCGGATGTGGCTAGAGACACCTTGACCCCTCTCTGTGAGGGCCAGTGGGGCGCAGGGCTCAGAGCTGCAGCAAGATCAGCTGCAAAGCTAATGCAGCCTCTTTCCTTGCATTCCTCAGGCCTGGTGCTGGTGACGGATGCGATTGCTGGCATGGGGCTGGCACCAGGTCGTCACACGCTGGGTCAGCAGGTGGTGGAGATCGATGGGCTGAACACCTACATTGCAGGTAGGTGCCTCTTACTGGAGAGCTGGGGACAGTTCTGCTACTCGTGCCTGTTCCTGGAGAGCTCAGCACGCCTTGCAGTGCCTGTCAGTGTGAGGCAGCGCTTGTGCCGCCCTCTTGGGTTTTGGTGCCAGATGGCTCTGCAGTGACTTGGCGCTGGGGAGAATGAGGCACCTCGTAAAGAGGGGAAGTGCCCCATCTTCGTGCAGTGAGGAGGAATCTGTCAATTTGTAGCTGTCTACGACACATTTGAATGCCTTGTTGCCCAGTGTCATGGATGCCAGAGGTTCCAGCAGGGTCAGAAAGGACAGAGAAATCCTACAGATATTTATTGTCCATTGTCTGTAGTATAACACTACCACTTCTTGCCAGGTTCCCGGAGCTGCAAGCAGTTGGAGACTGGGAAGGTATTTCAGAGAAGGATCATTCCATTCTCAGTTCCCTTCCTGTGTCAGTGGACACAGGTGCCTGCGTTGTGAGCTAGTTTTACCCAGTCCAGCTGGTCTTATGGTGGAGCTGCAGAGTGACATCCCGCTGCCTCTCCCTGCGCTGCCAGCACAGGCTCTCTCTTGCCTCGTTCTGCCACTCAGCAGCAATGGCTGCGGGCCCTTCCACTTGCTGCTTGTGCAACCCAGGATTTCTGTGCCTTCTGGTCACGTTATTCTTTCCAGCCACCCTGCTTCTCCTTGCTATGAGTTGTGGGACCTGCTCAGCTCTATCCTGTTCCTCTTCCAGGCACGAAGACCCTGAGTGGTAGTGTGGCGACCATGGACACGTGTGTGCGACACTTCCAAGAAGCCACGGGTAAGTGAGCCTTGTCCACAAGCCGTTGCTCCCTACGTTGGCACAGCAGGAGGCGTTGCTCTTGCCAGCTGCATCCGCTTCACCAGGGAACGTTGCCTCTCGCCTGAGACGTGATGAGAAGGGCTGGGATCAGCGGCACTGGCCTCAGATGAGCACCTTCTTGAAGGGAGGTTTCACTTTAACCCATAGCACTAATGAGAGGTGAACCCTCCTGCTCCTTCCTCACAAAGGTGAATGATTTTCCCCTCCTCATACCCTGTTCAGTTTTCCTTTTCCCACTGTCTCCTGTAGGGATGTTTTTCCTCCCCAGCTCCGTCCGGCTGTGGTGAGGGTCTTCCAGCTCGGGTCCATGCCAGGCTGACAGTTGCCTTAGCCAGTGGGGTTTGGGCTGCTCTGGCAACAGGGCTGTTTTCTGCCCTAATGTCTCCCCCCTTCTCTGTCCAAGGGTGCTCAGTAGAGACCGCGTTGGAGGCAGCATCTCTGCATCCTGCCCAGCTCCTGGGGATTGAACACAAAAAGGGGACACTAAATTATGACTCCGATGCAGGTACTGGTATGGGGACAGCAGGAACTGGAATGGGTAGAACAGTGTGAGGGCTCCCGGGTGCTGCAGCAAAGCAGGGGCTGCTGCGAACACATCTTCATCCCGTGCTTCAGTGGGAGCTGCAGGGAGATTCACTCTCCCTGGGATTTGCCTTGGGGTTTTGGCCCAGTGGTTTTTCCCTTGGATGCTGGTGGTGTTTTGTGAGGCCTTTGGAGAGACCCCCACATCTCGGACAAGCAAGGATGGCACCACGCTGCTGTCCTGCTTGCTGTTTCTGGGGTGGGGAGAAGCTCTTCCCCAGAGCCCAGCTCCTCCCAGCCAGCTTCAGCTGCTCCGTTTCTCTGACAGCTGCTTCCTTCCTCTCTTGTCTGATGCAGATTTCCTGATGCTGAATGACGGTCTGTATGTGCAAGCCACATACATTGCAGGCAAGGAAGTCTGGAGACAGGACGTGTTAGGCATGTGACACTGGGCTATCCTGGTGCCCTCCGAGGCTCCCTGGCACCGTGGTTAGCAGCTTTGGTAACCACTCCACTTCTCTTTTTTTTTTTTCTTTTTAATTCCTTCCTGCAACTCCCTTAAAGGAGCCTCATACCAAAGAGCTGCGTTTTCCAGCGCAACTGCTGCTTCCAGTTACAGCCATGCCTGCAACAAATTTGTTGGTGCTCAGTTGGTGGAGTGGGGAAAGCAGGCAGATCTGTGCTGGGGGGGATTGTCAGTCCCCAGAGTGACCTGAAGGACTGCACAGTTGTCCTGCATGGAGTCCCCAGACAGAGGTGCTCCTGTTGCTGTCTTACAGCAGTGTGAAGCTGTCCCAGCCTTTGCACGGTTCTATACAGCACACACTAACCTGCCCCGTGCCCGAGGCAGGCTCAAGCCATTTCCATTCCTCTGCCTGCTGTTTGCCTCGCTCCCAGGCAGCCATGGCTGGTTAGATATCAGCTTCCACCAGCTCAGCTCGCAGCTCTTCACGTTAAAAGGTTCCTGTTGTGTCAGCAAGAAGTCGAGGATCACGTTCTGATTCCCCGGACGTCCCTCTGTCGTGTGTCCTTGGAGCAAGGCTGTCACAGCTCGCCAACTTGGTGCCATTGTGGGGCTGTGAATCCATGCGGGCTGAATCCTCAGGGCAGAGATCAAACCCAGGAAAAACGAGGCACTGCTGGTCCTTTGTGCCTTTTCCCTGCATGGGCATTGAGTCCACAGCACGTGGTTTCGGCTGGAGACATGGACAGCATCCTGCCACAGAAAGCAATGTTCCTCTTAACCCATGGTTCTGGCTAGATGGGTTCTGCAGGCTCTGTGCCCAGCCATACGTAGGAGAGCCTCTGCATCGTCTGATGGGTTTGTGCATTCCTCAGGCCACAGATGGGAAGCTTTTGCTTTAGGGGATGCATCCAGACTGGTAGTGACGGGCTCACAAGCCCTTGGTCCAGCTCAGGGACTGAGGGAGAGAAGAACTGCAGTGGGATTCTGGCCTTTCAAGACAGTTGATAGTTCATTATTCCTGTGCTCATTATTGTCTTCCCCAATACTTGACTGTCACCTCTTTTCCTGACATGTGGGCACTTCTACGTGAAGGCTGATACTGATTTTGAACCTACTGCAGTAAGAAAAGCCCCGTTTTAGACAACTTCTGCCAAGCCTCAAGCCAATTAGATGTTTTTTGTAGTGAGGGAAGGGCTTAGACAAGGGCTAAGTCTTAGCAAGGCTGGAGGTTGTAAGGCAAGACAAAAATCTGGTCAGAATTGGCAGAAGTGTGACGATTTTCCCAGTACTTTTTTATAACCTTTAGCAGCAACATTTGGAAGTGCTTTCCTAGCACTTTAGAGCCCTGCTGGAATAACTGGCAGCCTTGGAGAATTTCTAACATCAACTGCCAATGTCAGCAGAAAGAATAACCTCCACCATTTGAAGCATTTGAAAGAGACATCAAGTACTGTGCTGTGAAATGTGACATGCTACAGCATTACAAATCTCAGCGGGGGCGCTTTTGACTGCTGTTGAAAAAAATCCAAGGGAAAAAAATGCATATGAAACAAGGTGTCTAACTTTTTTTTATTTACAAAATTAAATAATCAAGAGGAAATCTAAAATAGAATGGAATAGCTGTGTATATGTGTACTACCCTTTTTTGTCTGCTGAAAATACGCTGTACCCTACCTGTGGTGGTGTATGGTGGCATGGCGTGTATCAGGCTGGGATGCGAGCTGCCAGCGGCACTGTGGGCCTCTGCGTCTGGATGGGGACGGTGCTTATGTGGGCGCCCCTGTGCGTGCCATGGGATTTGGTCCCATGGAGGGAGGCCACGGCTGGACAGACGGCATCCCAGCGGAGGACATGTGGCCCCGCAGCTCCCTGGGGAGCTCAGGGGAGAGGGAGGCGAGCTCGGGGCGGGACAGACACACCACCAAGGTCTGAGCCGCCTCCCACCGAGATGTCCTCCACCTTGGCTCGCCCGGCTTCGGAGGAGGGCTTCGTGCCTCGCACCCCGGGCCGTCACCCGGCCGCCCGCACGCAGGCCCCTGCCAGGGCTGGCACTGGAGCCTCGGGCAGGCGGCTGCTGCCGGCGGCCTCCCTGGGCCTTCCCCCGCGGTTGTCCCGGGCCGAGCGGGGGGGCCGCCCCGGCGGCGGTGGTGGCCCATGGCGGTCTGTGACGAGGCTCTCGCCCCGGTCCCTCCGCGGCGGGTCCGTGCTGGGTGCCGGGGCCCCGAGGGGCGAGGCGAGGCCCGGGTAAGGCCCCGCTTTCCCCTCAGCGCGGCTGGCGGAACGGAGGCGCGGGGCGCGGGGAGCGGCCGGAGGGGCGGCGGGCGGACCGCGGCGGGGGGAGGCTTTCGGGCGGTGCACCCACCCGGGCCTGAGGCCCGGTCCGGGTGGCAGAGGGGCGGAGGGCACGTCCCGGGCCCTAGTCGCTGGTGCCGGCCCGGCCCGGGCGTTGCTGGAGCTTGGGAGCCCACACGCGGTTCCGTGACCGGAGGTGGGCGGTGGCAGAGAGGCTCGGTTTCCTCCCCGTGGCGGCGCGGAGACTGGGCGGCATGGAGCGGGTAAGATCTTTGCCTGGGCCCTCTCTGCCTCTCGCTTCTGTTCGGAGGCACCCTCTCTCTTCTCCGCCGACCCTTGGCCGAGGCACCCTTCTCCAGGCCCGGGCTCTTCCCCAGCCCGCAGCAGTGCTCCCAGCTCCGCGGGGAGGGGTTCTTTAAAGGGCTTCCCTAGCGCTTGTGCCTGCCTTTGTCAACTCCTGGTCAGAGATTATTGAATAACCCTGAATAACGAGGGTATTCAGCTAAGGCAAGATTTTCTTAATTTCCTAATGCGTTGTAAAAACTTGTCTTGTTCACACGCAGACTTCTAAGCCTTACTTTGCAACTGCTTAGCAGAAGGCACGCAGGGTAAAAATACAGCAAAGGTAGTCCTAAGGACTTGTGTTTAGGATAAAGATAAATTCCATGTATTGCCAAGCTGTGCTGGAGGGAACCCGCTGTGGAACCATATTATGCCATAGAATAAATATCAGGAAAAATGAGAAATCTTCCATTTGGGGCCTTTAAAAAAGGAGGAGGAGAAAAAAGAAGAAAAAACAACAATCTGTGGGAAGTCCTGGCTTGCCAGGAGTGGGTGGCTTACTGATAGTAAGCTTATTGTCTCTTAAGTTTTGTAATGAAGATGGTCATTTGGTGCCCTCCAAATAGGAAATATTGCAGGGTATGTGTCCCACCCTGTGCTGTGTTGATTTATGGCGTAAATTGAGCTGTTACACAACACGCCTCAAGTGTAAAGCCAGAAAATGGGTTTATGACCTGCTAAGTCTGATATCCCATAAGAGGGGAGAGGACTTCAGAAGTCAGTTTTGGAATCAATTTTGCAGGTGAGAGATTTGTGCTTCTTTTAAACATTCCTTCCATCCCATGCCCAAGGCTCCCCAAGGCACGTTCCAAGATGAGCTGCAGTGGTGCATTTCACAGCTGGAGGCAAATCTTCGCCTTAACCCAACTGCCAGACAAGGTATGTTGCCTCTCTCACAGTCTGCAACCATATTCCAACCTCGGTTCTGATTTAGCAGACCTGGACGTTTTTCCATTTCTTCTCTCCCATTCTTTTCCTATTCTTGTGTTATATGGGATTTGTTCTAAATAAAAACCAACATAGTTCTCAAAGTTCAATGCTTTATCTGGAAGCAGCTTTATCTTTCATTCCTGTGAATTCTCCTTGTTTTGTGTATTCTCTCTGATGTTCTCATTTTTTCCATCTAATGGCTTGTTGTTTGGTTCTGCTTCAACTCTGCTTTTGTTTTCCAATCTTAAGAAAATATTGTGTCAGTGTGTCTGGCCCTTAAATGCCAGTAGGTTTATTTTTTTTCTGAAGCTTGTTCCTCATTGTTCTTGTTCCAAGGAGAAATTACATGAAAGATATAATGCTATAAAATACTTTTCAGAAGATCACAGTTGAATCTAGTCAGTCCAACTTGTAAATATATGAAGATATATGTCCTACTCCTACTTAACATTTAGAGGAGGGGTGTGGTTACCCTTTGTAAGATGCCTAGGTGAGTGTTTGCTGGTGCACCTGAGGACGTAGCAGTGATTAATACGTGCCCACACACCATGATTGAGTATCAGACCGTTTTGTTAATCCCCTATCTTGTGCTCGGTACCTAGTCCCCTTCCCAGCAGGGGAAGGCTGCTCCTGAAGGGGAGGCAGGAGCTGAGCACAGTGACAAGGCAAGCAGAGGCAATGACTGGCCAGAAAAGGGCCCATTGGCACAGTGCCTGACCCAGGAGGGCAAAGCAGTACTGCTGATGGTAACCAGGCTCTGCCTGGAGTCCTGATCGCCAGAGAACTCTGTGATGATGAGGCAGATCCAAGCTCTAGCCAGGAATTCAAGTCCATGGATCAGGGTCAAGATCTGGATCAGTAAGGTACCTGCCTGCAGCAGTGCTCTGCATGAGATCCTCAGCTTAAAAGAACTCCTAAGTGAGGGAGGGGATTGGTTCCCCTGAAGCTTTCTCTAGCTCTTTCTTTGTAACAGCTCTTACTAGCGAGCAGGCCTTTGAATGCAGCCAGCTAAACCCCTTGAAGAAGGGGGGAACCTGTGCTCAAGACCCTGACACCCAGGTGCTATGAAGACATATCCCACTTTTTTGGGTGGCTACAGCCCCACTGCGGCATTTCTGCCTTGCACTTGTGTGCCATTACTCTGTTCCTAGCATGGGACTCTTAGTGTTGGATCTGCAAGATAGACCTCATTTGGAGAGTCCCAGAGAGATGCACTGCAGCCAAGAGAGGTGGGTGTATGCCAATTCCAAAATGCTAGTCTAGTACATCAAGTTTTTTTGTGGCTTGAAATGTGTGAGACAAACACTAGAAGACTGTGCATATCTGGAGTTCTCAAACCGAGGTCTTTGGGGACCGCTGTCACAGAAGAACTATGCTTTTTAGAAAATTTGCTCTGACCCAGGGAACTGGGATTATTACTGTGGTCAGGCTGGTTTGTATGGGAGTCAAACAAGAGTCCTGCTTTTCAGGGTGTGCTCACTACTCAGTCAGAATTTTTCCAGTTTTCCAGAGAACAGACACCAGGCTAGGCTCTTGATTTGTCAGTTGCTTTCAGGGAAGGGTTGTTAAGCCCTGTATAGTTTCTGTGCCATTAGCAGTGTACTTGCTGCAGTATAAGATCCTTACTGTATATAATAAGCAGTTAAAAGCTTTGGGTTTTTTTTCCCCTTAAGAACATTTCACGGTATTTCAGCTTCTAGAAGCACTTAGCATTTCCTTTCAATTGAATGCCAGTCATGGTGGTATGAACACAGAACATGTTCAGAGGAGACCCAGTCATCAGCATCCCACAATGTCGTTTGTAAGGCACATTATAACTTGTTTCTTGCATCTTTTGGTCTTTTTCTTGAGTGTAGCAGAGGAGACACAGCATGTTCTCAAGGTCCTGCGCTCTCATGAGACTCCTTTTGTGAAGAAGCAACAGGTGATGAACTACATGTTTGGGGATTATCATCTCAAGGTGGCTGAGGATCAGAAAAGCATGGAGAAAGCAGGTGAGCTTGAACTGTCCTTTCAGGGAATGGTGATATTTGGTTCTTTTCCGTAGATTCTTACATTGCAGCTTTTGATTGGATCGCCTCTCTGCGTCAGTGCCTTACAGAGGGAGTGGCAGTAGCAGTGGCATCCCCATTGTAGGAAACTGGCATATAGATAGAAACATTAGTCTTTATCTTTTCTAGACGTGAAACCTGATGATGCACAGCAAAGCAATGGGCAGGCTTCAGATGGTATGGTATATGGGAAACAATCTGACCAACTTTCTGAGGAAAAGCCAGAGTGGTTCATGTCATCTGACAACAGCTTCCGATTTGATTTTGCACTCTCTGAGATCAAACCAGATGCAGCTGTCACACCTTTGGAAGCAGTCCCTGGTGTCAGCAGTGCTGAGCAGATAGAAACCAATGTAAGAGCCACCAACCAGGACAACTGGAATGGAGCCTTGAGTTTTGCTGCGTCTGGACAAGAACCCAAGTTTCCTTCCAACTTTGCCATCTCAGATGAAGACTGTCCTCTGGTTGCATTAGTTCCAGCAAGCCAACATCCACAGTGTACAGCGGATCATGAAGTGCTGGGTAATTCACTGCCTACTGCATCAACTGGTATGCCGCAGATTTCAGCCTTGCAGAAGCCTGTGTTGACTCAAACTGCAGGTAGTGCACCCAAAGAGGATAGAAGCCACATCACGTTAAAGGTCACTCAACCAGAGACTGCTCCTGTAGATGAGACAGTGACAGAGAAACCAACAGCAGATGGAGCTGCCCAGAAGAAGAAAAAGAAGAAGAAACAAAAACCATCTGTCAGTAAAAAGGAGTTAGAAGAAACTGAGATCAGCAGGAAGGCAAAGGCAGAAGCTAATGGATGTCAGAATAAAGATACTTCCCACCAGGATGAAACCTCCCAGGTATTTAAATATTGATGGGATCCCATAATGTATAAACCCTTGAGCAAAAGAGAAACTTTACCTCTTTGTGTAGTTTAACAGTTAGTATACTGGCTTGAGATGAAAGCTGAAAGGCAAGGATTGCTGCTTATTTCTTGCAGCAGTTGTTTTCTTTGCTAGGCAGTTGAGGAACCTAACTAGTGGAAAGGAAGTTAATATTCCTTTGCTGTCTGCTTCAGACTTGTGCTGAAACATTTCATGTTTAGACTTGTGTTTGGCTAATCCTGGGAAGCTGGGTGCTATGTTTTCTTAAAAAAATAAAAATATAAAATGCAGGTAACTGTCCTCAGTCAGTGCCAAGCTGGTATCTGTGTGTGCTGAACCAGGCACTGTATCCCTGACTTGTATGTTACCAGGTAGGATGAGTTGCTCATGTAATGCAAATAGCAAAGCTGAGGTGCAGAGCTGCTAGCTGGTGTAACCAAGGCTGTGGTAGGGTGTGGTGCAAACCCTAAGGGTGCTTCCGAGAAGGTTCCCACAGTAAGGCATGGCGCAGAAATGGACTGAAGTTGCAAGTTATGTGTAATGCACTATTAAGGCACACCCTAAGGTTTTCGAATGTTCTGCTAAGGTCCAGGTCTTCATTTCATTTCATTTTTCTTTTCAGCACTGGTATAGTTACTATTAACAAACAATACCAGCTGAGCAATACTGAAATACAAAATTACAAAAAACTTGCTTTCGTTAATATTCTACACTGAAGTTGCACTGAGTGTTCACCTGCCTGTTGAAGCATTCCATCCAAAGTGCTGCTTCGCCAGCAATCCTACCAATAAATGCTCCTGAGTACCAGAAAGATAGACAGATTTGAAGGTGATGTAAAGCCCTTCCAGTCCATTGGAAGGAAACTGTTGTAAGGAAAAGGAGACGACATGAGGGCCTTTGTGTTTACATGTACATAACATTTAAGAATTGCTTCAGTCCCAAGATGCAGTCCTGTTTCTCTCCCTTCTACTGCTCAGTTGGCCAGCTGGCTTTGCTCGATGGGACTTGGCTTCTCCCATCTTCATGGGTTTCAGCTCCCTTCTCTATATGCATTTCTGGCTGAGCAAGCACACAGGAGCCAAGACACCCAAGACTTGACTTCTGATTTTGTCCATTGTTTGCTTTTTAATTTCAGCCAGGTTTGAGGGTAGGGTGTTTTTTTTGTTGTTAATGTTTTTTCCTCCCATCTGTAAGTTGACTTGACAGCTTCTTTCAGAGGAAAGGCCCTGGACAGCTTTCCTGTAAATGGCATCATCTGAATGGCAGCCAAATATTAAATCCATCAAATAGAGGCAGTGAATTGCAACTAAATGTTTGCCCAATACTTTTAAGTTTATCCAATGAAAAGCACCATAGGGAAAATGTCATGAAGTCTCTAAAGCGATCAACAGAACATGAAATTTGGAATAGTCCTGACTTTATTCAGATACCTTTTTTCCTGTGTAGCAACTGCTGCTCTAATTTTTGGATGACTTCCTCATGTTCACTCTGCTCCATGTTGCATAGCAGTCAGATGACCAGCTGTGGAAAGAGGTGGACTGGTGTGTGGAACAGCTGGAACTTGGCCTGAAGACACAGAAATCCACTCCAAAGCAGGGTGAGCATTCAGATAAATGAGAGCTCTCCCCTGTGGGAAGGGTTGGCAGGCATGCGGGGGCAGAGCCAGTGGGGAGTCAAACTGTGCATTGTTTTTCCTTTGTGCTGCTTTAGCCGAGGAGGCTCTCCGTGCGATCAAGACACTGCGCAATGACAAGGCTCCACTGGTGAAGAAGCGTCAGCTCATGAGATCCATGTTTGGAGACTACAGGAAGAAGATGGAGGAGGAGCGGTGCAAAGAGCTGAAACTCATGGAAGCAGGTAGGAGAACTTTGCATGCTGGGAGACATGAAGAAGAAAGGGCTTCGCTCCTGCCCTCTGTATTGCTTTGCAGAGTGGGACCTCACTATCTGAGATGACTGAACATCTCTTACTGCTCTTTTCTCCCCTCTTTAAGCTGCGAAATCTGCCAGGGTCGTGGAAGTGAAGGGAAACATCCGCAACAAGAACTGCCAGTTCATCCGGAAGTGCTCAGGAGCTTGCAGGAAAAGCCAAGGTTCAGCAGGATCCCCTTCAGAGTCGCCCAGGACTCTTAACACAGGCTCATTCAAATTCACAACTTCCCAAGAAGAGTTTTGCTTTAATTTCTTGTAGGAAAGTCTTTTAGACTAAAACTGTGTCTAAAAACTGTGCCAAATGTTCTATAAACTTAAGAACGGTGGAAAAATGCTGTGCAGTAGAAAATGTTACAGAAGAATCTCTGTATTTCCTAAAGAGAGGATCCTCTTTCAGAGTGCCTTATCTAGAGGTTTAAAACAGATCTGCCTACCACGCATATGACCCCAAGACTCAGTCAACATAGTACTCCTCTGTCCTCACACTGTAGAAAGGCACCTTTGCACAGAGTCTGGAGGGGTCTGTTTTTCTTCCTGTAGAATTGACATTGACCTAAGAATCTGTCTTTTATACTGGGAGATTTTCCCATTCTGCTATTGTTTTTAAACAGAGCAGACCTTTCACAGCAGATGAGGCAGTGGTGCATATAGAAGGGATGGTTTGTAATGAAGATCCAGCTTCTGTGAAGATCCAGCAGTGTAAGCATAATGGATAGCTGAATGCTTCCACTCCATGTGAGCCTGTGTGAATGCAGCTTCTGATATCCAGAAAGCACTGGGCAGTATGTGTAATCACTGCCATCTAGAGAGTACGGGTTCAGGAACGTGGAAGAAAATGAGTGACAATCATCCTTGGTCATTCATCTCTCTCATTGAGAGGTATAGACTTGGAAGAGAACTGCAAATGCTGATTTAATCTAGCTGAGGGATGTAAGGACAGTTGTTTCCAGACAGGGAAGGATTTTTCTTGCTAAAGCCAGGTTCTGGACAGCTGGGAAGGATGTATAATCAGTTCTTAAAAAAAGTAGTTTACAAGTATCCCAGTTACAACCACCAGTGACTTGGAGGATAAATCAGCTGTATGCCAAGCCTTGGGTGGCAGTGAAATGAACTTTGAGAGCCCAAAGACTCTCTTGCTTTTGATTTGTATTAAATTTTTGCTTTCTGAACAGCTGAATGTGTCTTCAGTGTTTTGATACTGCTTCAGCCACTGAACCCACCTGCTATGTTCATGCAGAAACTCTTCCTCACTCAGCCTAAAAAAGCTGAAGGAACAGAAGTCCTTTAAAAGGAGACATGGTATCGGGTGTCCCTGGGGTGCAGTGCTTTCCTTGCTTTTTATAGTCCAGTCAGTCATCCTGTACGAGAAGCGAGAAATGGGAGTGTAGGCAGATTCCAGGGTGTACTGAGAGCAGCTGAGAGATGGTGGAAAACATTTGCTGGAAAAGACTTCAAAAAAACTGGTGTTGGCTACAAAAAAGATTCAGTAAGCTCTGATGCAGTCATTTGCATCTGTGACGATATTTTTGTTTGTTTGTTTGTTTTAAATATTTTAAAGAATGCCTGTCTAGTCATAAGGAGAAACTGAACCTGAGTAACATATCTGATGAGAAGAAATATGCAGAGAAGACTTAAAGTCTTCCAGGTATCAATAGGTTAGCAGATTATTCTTTTACTTGCTGGGGAGCACTGCTGTTACTTTGACTGTATGGAACAACACTATACAGTATTTTTTGGAATTCCAGGATTTTACATTAAACGTACAAAAGTGCTGTCGTTGTCAAACTTCTAGTGTTTTCATGTCATTGACTAAGATTAAAGTTCATCCTGTACATGACCTTGGAACTATAATTGCTTTCTTACATAGCTGGTTGTATACCAGCTGAGAAATAGGGGTTTTTTTTCCCCTTTGTCTTGTTTCAGGTAAAGCTCGAGTTGCTAAGATTATAAAATCCTGTGCTGTGGAAGGCTACAGGAGTATTCTGGGAAGCATTCTTACATAATTGCCTCATGCTTATAGTATATTCGTTAGGCATTCACAATTAGAATAAAGATACCAGTAAGATGGACATTTGGTGTAACCTAATGCAGTTGGTTTATCTCCGAAGAGGGCAGAGAAAAATGCATTCTAATACATGAATGGTTCCTGTGGTTTTCCAGAGGTCTTCACATAACGCTGACTTGCAAATCCAACCCATGTTCTTCTCGCAGTGCTTCATTACTGGAGGACTCAGAAGGCAAATGTGCATTGATGCGATACCTCATAGCCCTGAGTATCGTCCTTGACCTGTAGACTTGAGTGCAAGACCAGAGTCGGCAGGTCAGTTCCATGAGTTGGCTGTGTGATCCTGGACGCGGCATTTTGCCTTGCTGTGTCAGCTCCATTTTCATAGTCAAGGTGATGCCTCCTGCATTTTTGACAGACATGCCCAAGTAATAACTTAACGGTTGTGTCTGGAAGGTGCAACTCAATAGTATTTTGGATCTGAAATTACAGCAGTCTTTACTTCAGTCTTAAGCTTTGTAATGTTTGAAGCATCTCTGCTGCATTATCATTTCTTTGAAAGGAAACAAGCTGTGTTAGAAGTTAGGAAAAGCTGTCACTGCTCCATCAGTTCATTCCCCTTTATAGGAGCCACAATGCAGTCTTAATGACTTTTTTTTTTTTTTTTGAAAATAAAAGGTGTTTTCTCCGTTTAGCATTTCTTTCTTTAGGATTTCAATGCTGTTTAAGGTTTCAGTGACATCTATTACAGCAGTGTCAGGTTTGGGGCAGTGCTTTGTTCTAGTTACTTAATACATGTGGCTGAGGCATGGTCCATGCCCTAAGGCATTAATGATGTACACCGGTGGGGGAGAAGGGAGATTTCCTCATCTGCTTGGAGTTTTCTGTTCCAGTGTTGTTGCATTAAGGAAATGTAGCTCAGTTTTGGTAGAAAATTGAGCTCAGTTCTGACCTGCCTGTCTCTTTCTACATCCTCTCCTCAGGTTCGTGTCATGCATCTGAGATCAGTGCAGAAGGGGTGGCTGAATTTGTGGTACTGTATCTCTTTGGTGACTGCCCACCTAAATGTAGTGCAGCAGTGCCACGCCCAGGCTTGTAGGCAGCAAACTGCTTACAAGATCTTCCAGTATGGTTGTGACCTCAGGAATGAGTTAAAGACAAAGCAAAAAGGAAACACAAAGTACAACGGTGCCTCTAGAGCAAAACTTGCTTAATGGCATTGGTCTTGAAAAAGTAAAAGCTGAGGATCAACTTCTAAAGTGAGTAACAGGATGAGGGAATGTTACAATTTTTCTCAGACCATTCAATGTAGCAAAGCAGAGGAAAGGTCTCACTTTTGGGAACAAAGTGAAGAATTTTAGAGTTGTTTTTGTGGCAGAGTGAGCCCAAGAATGTTTCCACGCAGAGGCAGCAGAAATTTGGGTGTGATCTGTGCTCCTTTTCAGCTTGGCACCCTCATCTGTAAAAAGATCCCCCTCGCAAAGGTTAGGAAATGCAATCCCCTTTCAGATAGACCCTGCCTCGGGCGGGGAGTGAGCAGCCAATAGCCAGCCTCCCCGCTGGCAGACTAGCCCTGTCCTGGTGGCTGCTCGTCCCTGCTTACGTTTTGGCTGTTAACCTGGATGCTGAGCACTAATTGGTAAGTTCTTCCAGTCCCTTCCCTTGGGCTTGGTCAGTGGAAATATGTTTATTGGTCCCTGGGCTGCCCATCTTCTTCTTTGAGTAATAGGGGGGCAGAGTCACTGAGGAACAGCCTACAAAGAATGTACAAGGGATCCCCACAAAGTTCAGCTGAAATTACCTCCTGAGTCCCAGCAGCCACTTCTACGAGGACTCCCTCTCCCAAGACCAGCAAAGACAGAAAGCCAACAAATTGGTCCTACTGCATCTGTAACTTGGGTGACTAATATTCCCTTCTGCCACTTAAATTTTTTTGAAGAGTGCTGAGACTGCAGACTCAGCATCCAATGACCCCTAGAGGGTAAAATGTTCTATTGTCTTCCTTTGGGGAGGAAAACCCAACCCTAACTTTTCTCTTCTTTGAATTAGAAAGAAGAAAAGCTTACCACTTCAAGCAAGACAACAATTTGAACGCTCTAACAGAAGGAAAGTTATTTGAAGAGTAATAAGCATTGAACCTGCAGTTCCATAACAAAAAAAGAGAAGAGATACTGCTATTTTAAGATACGGAGCTGTGACACATGATCTTGTGTCTTTCTGCTGAAGTTATTTTGATCTAAGGACAAAGTTGTTTTATTTTCTTTGCTTAAAATTTTTTGCTGCTCACTGTTTGTGCTGCTTTCATATTTAGAACTGAGGGAAGGTTTGTAAGCCACACTGCTTTAGAAAATTGAACTTTGACATCAGCTACCACAGTGTTTTGATTCCTGGCAACAGTCCTTCCCGTGGATGCTGACAGCTGGGAAGCGCTGACCACCTACTGTATTTGGCCCGTCCGTCATCTTCCCTTTGAGTCCATCAACAGGCGCTACTCGCTCCTTGGTATCTCACCACCAAGATGGAAGAAGTCTGGGTTGTGTATCTCTGCCTGATCTTGCTTATCATGGTGCTGCTTCTAATGAGGCATAACCCACATGTGGAAGAGGCCAAAAAGGAGAGGGAAAGCAAAAGCCCCCCACCATCCTCTTCCCTTTTCCCCAGTAATGTCGGCAAACAACTGGAGCACACCCAGGAAGAACTGGAGAACTATCTGGACAGGCTAACCCACGTCTTGTTTGACACAGAAGCCAGGAAAAGGGATGGCCACCATGATCAGAAGCCCCACCATCACCATCACAGAAGCGCTGATGTTATTTCTGAAACTAAGGAGCATCCAGGAAAGGAGGCAGCACGCTCTCAGTATCTGTCAAGCTACACAAGGGTTCAGGTATGAGGCTTATAAAGACTTTCACACAACCAGACTTAGAGCTCCTGGCTGAGGTAGTGAATCCTGTTGAAATGCATAGTCCATGAACTTGGAGAGGGGCTGTAGGGGGGGGGAAGTCTTGCTATTTTGGAATATAATACATTCCTATATTTGCACTCTATATTTCAACATTAAGCAGTCATTCAGAGACAGCTGTATGTGACGAGTTGTATGTATGTTACATGTGTAAGACATCAATGTTGGCATTGGCATCTATGCCTGTGTGTGCATCTGTATGTAAATTATTCCTTCCTATATTCATAGAAATAGGTATCATTTCTTACTTCAAGAAATTATTGTGCAGCTCTTCGGCTGTTACAAATCTCCCACTTTCTACACATACGGCAGCGTTTTGCCAGTTTGCCCAGCTAAGGATCTGGCCCAGTAGGGTACAGGAGCTCTGCAGACACCTATCTAGTGGTGAATGCATGGTATCGAGCTGTGGGAAAAACTTGCATAATTTTTCTCCTGTACACGATGATCATGCATAGTGTACTCTGCAAACATGAAAGTCGCTGTTGGCAACCTGCAAAATTCTCTTTGCCTTGTCCAAGGCCCTTTTTTAGGGGATGGAACAAGATGCATGCCTTTATATTTTTATCGTTATCCTCATTGCAATACATCAGATTTTGCCCTTGAGATGACAGAGTTTCATGGCAGCTATGCAAGACTGTGTTACTTTATGCTAGCAGCTGTTTATATTCTTCATTCTTGAGACACATATCTTGCAGTGCCAATGCCTGTTCTGTCACTGAGCACGTTCTAGGTCCAGGTGGGAACTCCAGTACGAAGCCTTCACCTTAGAGGGGAGAGCCAGACCTTGATGTCGATAATTGCGCCCTGCCAAAGAATCAAGAGGGAGATTTCTTTTCTTAGCGACGGAGACACTGCTGTAAATCACCTTTTCAGTGAGCCAGGACATTATAACTTCTGAAGTCTTCAGGAGCTGCCTGAGCTCTCTGGGGTAATCAGTACACCCAGTTGGAGGGAGAGGGGCAAATATACAAAATGTGAGATTGTTGTGCAGAATACGTGGGCAGAACGAGTAATTCAAGTGGTTATTTACTTACTGGCATATTTAAATTTACGGAAGAAAGTGCTATTTTATTAGGTGTATTACAGATCAAAAAATAGCAATGATTTTTCGCTGTGGAAATGGATCATGTTGCAAAATAACAGGATTAGCTTATTTTTTCTACTATGGTTAAAGATGACAGTTTGCAGAGTACACAATGGGGAGAAAAGGCACTCTGGTCACTATTTTAATACATTTTAATGTAATGCTAGTTAGCTTCAGTGAAAATTCACTTCCTTAGAAAAAGAGAGTACACTTTTTTGCAGACTGGATGCAGCAGATGATCCTTCTTTCGACAGTTTAGGTCACCACCTAAACAAACCTAAAAAAGCACTTGCCAGTAAGTTGTCCAGCCACTGACGTGAAATGGGAAACTTCAACTTTGCTTGGAATAATATTAGTGCCAAAACTGCTGTGGAGGAGTTTGTTTATTGCTCAGGCAAAGGTATGTTGGGATAGTTTCAGGAGCTGTATTTGAGAGTGGTTACCTGGGTGCATGGCAAGATGGAGATACATCCAGCTCAGCATGTGATTTAGGTGTCATCTGCAGGCATGAGAATGGGTGGGTACATACAAAGGCTTTTGGGTCTCTCCCAGGTTAAGGAGGGACATTGATGCTTTTGTTCAGGGAGAGGGTAGCATTCTCTTCCTTCTTCTCAGAATTTTACCTCTCTTTCAGAGTGAATGTAGGTTGTTGGGAGGTGCCATGTTAGGATCTCTGGAAAATGAAATCCTCAGCATTGTCTAGCAGAAGTGGGATGCCTTGCAGCGAAAGCTTCTTCACTAAGTGTGCCAGTCTTTTTAACCAGCCATGTCCAGGTTCTTTGCTTGCTTTTCCTGCCCAGTTCTGAAAAAGCTTGCAGCTCTGCTGGTGCTGTGGTGCAGAGAAGAATGATGTAAAACCTGTTACGGATGGAGAAAGAGAAAACACGACCAAGCTGGGGCCCGAGGCAAGGACATTCAGGAGCAATATCTGTGGAAATTCAGAGTAACGTAACTAATTCTGGTAAGAGGCAATAATAGTTGCAGATTTCTCAGGGGGCATTGGACATATTTAATGGACTTTGGCCATAGTTGGTCAGCTGTCAATGCAGACACCTTCAGTTATCCTGTTTTCCACTGGAGGAAGCTGTTTTGTCTTGCAGACAGATGTTCAGAAGGAGCTAGGGGTTTTTTGTCATTCATTGCACTCATCTAAGCCCTTGCCTAGTACGGTAGAATCCGTAGATTCTAGATAGAATATTCTAGATAGAATATTTTCTTACAGATTTCTATTTGTTGCTACACATGAAATTATTAAATGATCTAAAAATCATTTCTAGATTTCCCTTCATTTCCCACTGACTCCCTGTTCTCATGGAAACTGAGCAGTCCACTCGTTACAGCCAAAACAGGAGCAAATGAATGAATTCAGAAGTGCAGGAGGTTAAGATGGGTAAAGGCAGTAGGTGTGACAGAGCAGTAAGTAAATTACTTGGGAGAAATGTACTCAGAGGTTCTCCTGCTTCATTAAACTTAATCAGAGCAGGGTTATTTTCAGAAGCAACGAAAAATGAATGATGGCAGATGGCAGAGAGGCGTGGGCCTCCTACACACTGGAAAAATAGATTGCCAGCCAGTCTGCAGTACATACCATGGGTGGTAGAGAACATGTGCCTCTTTGGACAAGGAAGAAGTTGGAAGTCTTTAACACAGCCATGGATTTAGAAAACCCACAGTGCCAGCTTCAAGCCATGCAGTGGGGGAAAAGCTAGTGCAATGCCCCAGCTGATGGTGAGTTGAGAGTTGTTTCCAAAGGTGCTTGGCTGAGTACTGGTGCGTGCCCCGTGACAGCAAGAATGTGAGTTCAGAAGGAGCATGTCAGAGATGTCTGTCTGTCATCAGTGGCTGTGTGAGATACCTGCTGGGTAAATTCATAGTAACTTGCACAACTCTGACAGACCTGTGTTAGTGTATGCCGTGTTTGACACGAGTCAGGAGGTTCAGCAAAACCAGTGCTTCTGCTGGATGTGCTTCCCATAGTCAGTAATCATCAGTGCTGTCCTCAACCTGAATATCTTTCTGTACCCGTGGAAATTCTTGTGATAACATGTCAGTGCTAATACAGCCATGATTCATGTGGGCATGGCACGAATAGGCAGAGCTGGGAGGAAAAATACTTATTATTCATACACACAAGGCTGATCTGTCATGAAATACTGGGCCTCTGTGCTTCTCCAGATCTGGCAAGAGTGGTGAGCTTTCTGCAGTGCATTCTAGATTTTAGATGGTTTTAATTATGCTGCAAGAAGCTCTACTTCTTCGATCCATCAGCTGATTCTGTCCACTACTTCAGCCCATCACAGGTCCTGAAAACTACGTTGATGGCTGACATATGATTAAATGTCTTTGTGGTTCTCATGCTGCAGGGATAGACACCTTAAACGGCATTACCTAAGATAATACTGTTAGGGCATGTTTCTGTAATCTTCTCAAGACCTGTCATCATGCTGCTTTTCAGGTCTGTGTTGCAGCTGTCATTTTTCAAGCATAGAGGTTTGTAGGCAGAGAGGATATCTGTCATTACACCTGTGGAGCTTATGTGCCTGAAAGCTTCTCTGCTTTCCCCCGCCCCAGCTGTATCATTTGTTCTCAGAAAAGATTGTCTGCCACAATTTGTTTGTGTTTCAGGGTGCCCCTGATATAGTCCCTGGTAGAACCACAACCTTGTAGTGGATGAGGTTGGAAGGGACATCTGGAGATCAGCTAATCCAAACACTCTGCTCAAAGCACCATCGGCTGGAGCAGACTGCCCAGGACTATGTCCAGTCAGATTTTTAATATCTCTACCTAGATATTTGGATGTCCTCTAACACAGTAAAACTTGAGCATTTGTGCAGGAAAAACAAAACACTGCTGCTTTTTGAAGTCTCTACTTCTATCTGGGTCCTGCAACTCTGTATTGCATCTAGATATTTCCCAGTCTCTTAACTCTCTAGCACACACTGTAACCCCAGTGAAGTCATTTAGGCAGATATCAGGATGTGTATCTGAAAATTGAAGTTTCATGTCTGTGTGTCAGCCCTGACTTTTAATCAGGTATATTCCAAGCAGCACATGAAACATGATGAACTCCTAAGTTTCTCTTTTAATGTGAGGAGACAGTTCTGCCCCACTTTTCCTTGCTGGTAAGGAAGCCTAGGACGTTCCAGTAGGGATCATCAGAGGTTCAGTAGGTTTCAAGCCTATCATCAATAACAAGCATTTATTTGCAGGTACAGAATTTAGTTCTCCTTGAAACACTTTCCTTACCTCAGCAGCTGGTGACAGTTAAGTAACAGCTGTGTTTGTAGTCTAGCAGATGAGGATTTTTTAACTTGCAAGATTTAACTTCCAGGTGGCTGAACAATTAATTGTGGCATAGTCTTCATGTGATCCACAAGCTCTCCAGGAATCCAGCATGTCCCAGCAGTTTGTAATGTGAGCCAGCACTCATCAATGTAGATGTGTGTGTGAATCCACCCCATATATTAGGAGAGAAGGATTGATACAGACTGAAGAGGAGCAAGAGGAGAAGAACATGCATTTAATCATTTGAGCTTTGTTAGACAGCATGTAGGAGTTTTTTGTGGACTTGCTGTCCAAGAGTTGATAGAAGAATATTCAGACAATAAGTCTGATTAAGTCTAATAAGTCAATATTGTCATCCTGTACCCATTCCCATTTTTAGGCTTGTTGAATTGATTTCCCATTTCAATAGTGGATGTTAGATTCAGGTTAAAGGAGGTAAAAGGAAGGGTATAAGGTGATGAATTAGCAGGAATATTAGAATGGCAAAGGATGGATATTTACAGTTCTCCATTGAACTTCATTCTCAAAAGACTGTCAGAGCATGAATTTTCCAAGAGCTCTGCCCCTGGATTTTATTTATTCGAGGACACTGTGCAAATAAATTTCAGCCTTTGGGTTATTCATAAGCTGACTGTATTGCATATGTTATGGATTTGGTACCACTATCGTGCTTTGTGATGAGGCGTTTTTGATCATGTGGCACTTGCTCATCAAGCTGGATGAGTCAAGATGAAGAAAGAGAAAGAGGACATATCAACTCAAGAAGATATTCAGTTCTTTGGGGAAAAGAGTAGAAAGAGTTGATGTTATTTTGGGGAAAACTAATGAAGAGTTCATTAGAAGAGTCTTGCCAGCTTCCAGTGTTTCCTTTCCTGGTTGTTTGAATTAGGCAGTGTTGGTGAGAGCAGACACCACATCTGCAACAGAGCTGATGCTGAGCTTTAGTCTGTTGCCGCCTGCTTATTGCAGCCATTGTCAGTACCTGTTTACTCTTTCACAGCTGTGGTTGTTATCTGGTGAAGGTCATAGCTGAAGCATCTGTGTCATATCTGCCATGTCACAGAATCATAGAATGGTTTGGTTTGGAAGGGGCCTTAAACATCATCTAGTTTCAAAACCCCTGCCATGGACAGGAACATGTTCCGCTAGACCAGGTTGCTGAAAGCCCCATCCAGCCTGGCCTTGAATGCTTCTAGGGATGGGGCATCCACAACTTCTCTGGAGAACCTGTTCCAGTGTTTCACCACCCTCATGGTGAAGAATTTCTTCCTTATATCTAATCTAAATTTATCCTCTTTCAGTTTAAAGCCAGTAGCCCTTGTCCTATCGCTACATGCCCATGTAAAAAATCCTTCTACAGCTTTCTTGTAGGCCCCGTTTAGGTACTGGGAGGCTGCTGTAAGGTGTCCCTGCAGCCTTCTTTTCTCCAGGCTGAACAACGCCAACTCTCTCAGCCTGTATTCATAGGAGAGGTGTTCCAGTCCCCTGATCATCTTTATGGCCCTCCTTCAGACTCGCTCCAACAGGTCTGTGTCCTTCTCATGTTTGGGGCCCCAAAGCTGAACGCAGTACTCCAGGTGGGATCTTATGAGAGCAGAATAGAGGGTCAGAATCACCACCTTTGACCTGCTGGTCACACTTCTTTTGAAGCAGCCCAGGATATAGTTGGCTTTCTGGGCTGCAAGCGTACGTTTCTGGGTCATGTTGAGCTTCTCATCAACCAACACCCCCAAGTCCTTCTCCTCAGGGCAGCTCTCAATCCATTCTCTGCATATTTGTCCTTGGGACCACCCTGACCCATGTGCACTTGGCCTTGTTGAACTTCACATGGTTCGCATGGGCCCACCTCTCAAGCCTGTCAGGGTTCCTCTGGATGGCATCCCTTCCCTCCAGCTCATCAACTGCATCACACACAGCTTGGTATTGTCAGCAGACTTGTTGAAGGTGCACTCAATCCCACTGTCCATGTTGCCAACAAAGATGTTAAACAGCACCAGTCCCAATACTGACCCCTGAGGAGCACCACTCATCACTGGTGTCGGCTGGGACATTGAGCCGTTGACCGCAACTCTGAGTGCAACCATCCAGCCAATTCCGTATCCACTGAGTGGTCCGTCCATCAAATCCATGTCTCCCATTTAGAGACAAGGTTGTTGTGTGGGACAGTGTCAAATGCTTTGCACAAGTCCAGGTAGATAACATAATTTGCTCTTCCCTTATCCACCAACACTGTAATCCCATCGTTGAAGGCCACTGAATTCATCAGGCACGATTTGCCCTTAGTGAAGCCATGTTGGCTGTCACCAATCGCCTCCTTAATTTTCCATGTGCTTTAGCATAGTTTCCAGGAGGCTCTGCTCCATGATCTTGCCAGGGACAGAGGTGAGACTGACTGGCCTGTAGCTCCCCAGGTCTTCCTTTTAATCTTTTTAAAAATGGGAGTTATGTTTCTCCTTTTCCAGTCTTGGTGGGAACTTCACCAGACTGCCACAATTTGTCAAATATGATGGGTAGTGACTTAGCTACTTAATGCCTCGGGACCTGCAGATGCATCTCATGCACTTGTGCATGACTTGTGCACCTTCAGGTTCCTTAAATGGTCTCAAACCTGATCTTCTCCTACAATGGGCGGTTCTTCATTCTCCCAGTCCCTGCCTTTGCTTTTCTGCGACTTGAGTGGTGTGGTTTGAGCACTTGCTGGTGAAGACTGAGGCAGAAAAGTCGTTAAGTACCTCAGCCTTCTCCATATCCCAGGTAACCAGGTCTCTCCTTCTGGAGAGGGCCCACATTTTCCCTAGTTTTCCTTTTATCACCAACATACCTATAGAAGCTTTTCTTGTTGCCCTTGATGTCCCTGGCCAGGTTTAATTCTATCAATCAGAGCTTTAACTTTCCTAACCTGATCACTGGCTGTTCAGACAGTTTCTCTGTATTCCTCCCAGGCTACCTGTCCTTGCTTCCACCCTCTGTAGGCTTCCTTTTTGTGTTTGAGTTTGTCCAAGAGCTCCTTGTTCATCCTTGCAGGCCTCCTGTCATTTTTGTCTGACTTTCTGTTTGAGCTTGCTGTGTGCCCTCCTCGCTGCCCTAAGGATCTTGAACTCCACCGCTTCATGGTCACTGCAGCCAAGGCTACCCTCAAGCTTCACACTCTCCATCAGCCCTTCCTTATTGGTGAGAACAAGGTCCAGCATAGCACCTCTCCTCATTGGCTCCTCTATCACTTGGAGAAGGAAGTTATCATCAGTGCATTCCAGGAACCTCCTGGGTTGCTTATGCCCTGCTGTGTTGTCCTTCCAGCAGAGATCGGTGTGGTTGAAATCCCCCATGAGGACAGGGCTTGTGAGCATGAGGCTGCTCCTATCTATCTATAGAGGGCCTCATCCTCTCGGTCTTCCTGGTCAGGTGGCCCATAGCAGACCCCCACTATAATGTCAGCTGTCCCTGCCCTCCCTTTAATCCTGACCCATAAGCTCTCGGTCAGCTCCTCATCCATCCCCAGGCAGAGCTCCATGCACTCCAGCTTGTCATAGACATAGAGGCCAACACCCCCTCCTCATCTTCCCTGCCTATCCTTCCTAAAGAGCCTGTATCCTTCCATTCTGATGGTCCAGTCATAGGAGCCATCCCACCACATCTCCATGATGCCAATAAGATCATAGCCCTGCAGGAGTGCTCACGTCTCTAACTCCTCTTGTTTATTCCCCATGCTACGTACGTTTTCATAGAGGCATTTAAATTGGGCCCTCGATGAAGTTGACTTACTGGCTGGAGTGGCTGGAATTCCTTTGTGCTGCTCTTCAGGTGCTCTGCTGCTGACCTGTGATCCTTCTTCAGGCTCTGGGCGTCTACTGCTGGCACTGGCATCACAGTGGTAGGAGTGGGATGGACTGAGGTTCCCCTTCCCTGGCAACTTCAGTTTAAAGCCCTCCACCAGCTTGGCAAGCCTATGACCAAAGATGCTTTTCCCCTTCTCAGACAAAAGGACCTCATCAGCCCCCCGCAGACCAGGTTTCTCAAAGCAAGTCCCATGGTCTAAGTAGCCAAACTCTGGCTGTGGCACCAGTCCTGTAACATTTGTTGATTTGCCAGAGTCAACTGGCCCTTTCAAACCCCTTCCTTTTGACCAGGAGGACGGATGAAAAAACTACCTGCACTGCAGAGTCCCTTACCACTGCTCCCAGGGCTCTGTAATCCTTCTTGATAGTTCTCTGACTGCTCCCGGCTGTACCACTGGTGCCCATGTGAAACAAGAGCAGTGGATAATAGTTGATGGACTGCACGAGGCTTGGTAGTCCCCCTTAGCATCCCTGGTAAGCAGCACACCTCTCTAGAGAGTGTGTCAGGTTGGCAAATGGGTACCTCCGTACCTTATAGAAGAGAGTCACCTACTACTATCACCCGTTGCCTTTTCTTAGTTGTGCTGACTGGGGAGCAGATCGGGCTGCCTTACGCAGATCCAGCGTCTCCTGATGTGATGGGTCTTTCCTCTTCAGTCTGCAAGAGCGGTGAAGTGGTTCTGTAAGGGCACCTCAGGATTTGGGGGAAGTCTCTTCCTCCTGCCGGTCCTTGCCGTTGCAACTGCCCATTCTTCTGCATGATTAGTCCCCCCTCCCTTCTGCATGTGCTGGTGGGGGAGGTTTTGGCTGTTTGGCTGTGGGTCAAATCTGGGGATCATTTCAGTGCTTCTGTCTTTGACTTCTGGTTGTTAAACACCACTTTGTTTGTAGCGGGCTTTACAGACCTCCAAAAGGCACAGTCAAGGTAAGAGGTGGCGGCAGCAGCAAATGACCATGAACAAACAAGTGACCTCTTAATATAAGCAAAATCAGCATGGTTTTATCCTTGCAGCCAGCCTTGCTGCCAGTGCTGCCTTGCCGATTCACACGTCGGCATGCCAGTTTGTCCTCCAAGCTCTGCTCTACAGTGGCGGTGTCCCAGCCTTTGATAAATAGGAATCTGTTTAACTGAGAGGAATTTTTGATCACTATGTTCTCTGTACTCTGCTCAAAGTGTTACCGGATCTGGAGTAGTACCCCTGCCAGCCTCTTAAGGTGAGCAGTAGTGACCTCAGGGGTATTCATGCTATCTAACTGCAGACATTTAACTTAGGTGCCCTGGGAGAGAGGTGTAATTTGGAGCATTGAAGGTAAGAGCAAAAATAAAATGTCTAAAATAACCTCAGTTAATGGTGTGATTAACCATACACCACCTCCCTTCCATTAGCTTGCCCCTAGCCTGCGCCACTCTGACGAGACATGAAATTGCCACTGAAAAAGAGTGGGAGTGCAGACTTGCAGCCCAGCGATGATGAAGTCTTCAACAGTGCCATTCCTGCAAGTGCTTTTAAGAGGCTGAACCTAAGCTTTTAACTTGAGACATATGTGGGAGAGGAATTCCTGTGCCCAAACTTAGGCACCTAAACGTTAGATGACTAAACCCTGAGCTAATTAACCATGGTTCTGTCTGTAGTCAAGAGAGAGGAACAGGCATCCTTGGAGGCTGACTCAATTTGTGCATCACCATCTCCATTTAGATGGATTGCCCAAGCTGGACAACGAGTCCCGTCCCCCTTTATGGCACACCATAGTGTGGTTTAGAGAGATGTGAGCTGGGGATGGAAACAGTTGGTGTGGCTCTGTTGGAATGGTGCTCCACTCATGCTAGTTGGTTGAGCATTTTTCTCAGCAATTATTTTAAATCACTAGATTTTAGATTGCTCCACAATTTGCAGGTCACTGTTTTAGAATTCTTTTTGCTCATTTCCTAGGTTCCACAGACCCTTGTGAAAGGGGCGAAAATGCCCAATATGTCTACATAATTGGTATGACCCACAGGCTGATAAAGGAGTAGGAGTCTTCCCATTAAGTTCAGGGTCTTAATGAAGGTTCCCCAAAGGGTTCTGTTCTGGAAAGAATTCATCCCATTTCATCCCAGTTAAACAAATTAACAAAGAGATTAACAAATGTATACATTAGCCTTAAAACAAAATGTCTGTTACTTGGTCACGGTAGTTCTTGTGATTATTCTGTGGCTTTAAAGGCAGTAGAGTAGTTGATCTTCAACGTCTTACATTGAGTTTCTGCTGTAGACTGACAATCACACGAAAAGAAACCTCTTGATGGAAAGAGTTAAAGAGCTAATGTTCTTGTCACTGATTCCGGAAGGAAAAACTGGAGCTTTGTCCTTTCTTCTTTGTATGGGAACACATATTTGCTTTATCATAAAGTGCTGAACTATTGCAGCTTGATGAATTCCTCTTTATCGGTGAGCTTTTTACAGTGGCAATCCAGAGCATGTTAGCTGAAATTACCCTGATGTGAACTTCATTAAGCTGTATTAACACATTTTCTTCAGACTGTTCAGGCAGATTCTTAGTTCTGAAGGAATCTTTCTCAAAGCCAATCACACCTGAAAACACACTTGAGCAGGTGCCTGAATATTTCAGGAAATTGTACGTAGACAGTAGGTAGTCTTCAAGTGGATGCCTTAAATATCAGCTTCTCGGTAGTGATTGAACACTCTTGCATCTGATTTTCCAGTGGCTTCTGTGACATCTTTTTTTATCCTGTCCAGTTGTTAGTAAACACGTGTGTTTATCTCAGTTTGGTACCTGCCAGAAGCTTGGCACAAGCTGTAGAGTGAGCTGTTGCTGTCCCTACTGTGCCTGTTTTGTAGACACGCATAGGATTTTGCTCTCTGACGCTGTTGATCTTTGTGCTTTTAAGCAAACACCAAATTCAGTTTAGTTTTGGAAAGCATGAGTCTAAATTTCAAATGTGTCTTTGGAAAGACAGGTGAAGAGAATATGGTAAAGTCTGTAAAACCTGAAGGACAGAAAGGGTGAGATGGGAATGGCTGTGCACTAGCTCTCTTTCCCTGCAAAAATGTGGGTTAGTCAAGAAAATTGCCAACCATCAGGTTTAAAGCAGAGCAGGTCTCACAGAGCACATAGTTTAACTGTGAATTTCTGCCAAAGAATGTCCTGGAAACAAAATCTATTAATTGCTTTCTGAAGGATTAAATGCATTCATAGAAGTTGGGGCCATGACAGGCTCTTAAACACTTTTATCCCTGAAAACAAAAGGGCAGCTAATTGTCCTGCATGTCCTTAGTTTAAAAAAACGTAAAACACAAAAAAATTTGTTACCTTGTGTATGTCACATCTTGGATTTGGACTGAAAAAGACTTTTCAGTGTCCCCTTAGAAACTGGGATAGTTGAAAAGTAGACCCTTTCGTAGGCTGAATGGAGGCAGGACATGGCAGGTGTGCTCAATATTTAGACTTTGGAGTCCTGCCCAAAAGAGAAGAGTTTCCCAAGTCCGAGCAAACATATAAGGTGAACTCACAGATAAACTAAGAGAGCCATTTGTTTCATCTTGCCTCACTTCTGTCGAACCAGGTTTCAAGATCTTCTGGCCACCAGAAGGGAATCCAGCATGGTTGCTAGCTTTCCAAATCTCAGTAATGAGCAATGATAGCAGCATTTAGTGTGACAGATTTACTGCTTATCATATATCTGTCTTCAGGTCTGAGACAGCTGAAGGGCTTTGTGAAAAATGCTGGTGCATTACAGAGGTGCTCTGAAAGAGCACACAGGCCTGCAGCACGATGCGGAGCCAAGCTGGGTTAAACCCTTTGGGGAACCATTAAAGCCTAAAGGTAATGTCTTAGACATGATAATGACTTGCTTCTTCCAGTGGGCCAAAGTTACTGCTTTCTTGAGACTGATGAGGTGGGACTGACCTTTCAGGATTTGGGAGCTGGTGGTAAGGGAATAATATTTAATACTTAGTTCTTTTTAGCTTCCTGGTCTTTGGTGAGTAGAAGGATAGTATTATGGTCAGGGCTTAGCAGTTCTGGGTTCTTCTTCACTTTAGCTTGGGTAAGTCTTATTGTAGGTTTTATTTTGTAGAGCACTTGGAGGCAGCCCTCAAGATCAGGTTCAGAAAGAGAATAGCTTGTTCTCTTCTCAGATAGATGCTGAAGGGCCATTTGGTCACTAGCAAGCATACGCACACAGGTTTGGCCATCTACAAAGGCTTTGAATGCATGGGAGGTAGGTTGGGGAGTACATTGTGTTCCTGGGAGGCACAACCTTAGCCTGCCTTCTGAAAATGAAGCCAAGTTTCCCATATGTAAGAAAGCCTTAAGGAAAGGGTAGTGTGGGGCTGCAAGAGGAGAAAGAATAAAGGCTCATCTATGCCTTCTAGCTCTTCAAAGATCAGATGAGGAAAGTGAATGACCAGGACTTAATGAAAGCTTGTGTGCAGAGGCAAAGATGAGAGTTGCCAGTTAATACGCTGAAGTTGTGGAGGGAGTCTAAGGTGACTAGGACAGAAAGAAAATGGCCAAGTTCTTCCTAAGAAAATACAGAGTATGCCTATGGCATACAAGTTGACAAAGGTGGTGTAGACATCCAAGGGATGATGTCTTGGTGGAGACACCAAGATAAAACATCAATGTAAAGGTAATGGGTAGAAATCAAAAGACTGTTGATTTGGCTCAGAACTGATGAGAAGCAATTCAGGAGTAGAGAAGGTGATTGCTGGCACAGGGGCTTCCAGCAGGAACTGGAAGAAAATAATTGAAGGCATTGTGAGTTATACAGAGGGCTAGAGGACTGTGAGGAATAGAATTGGGTAGTAAACTGGAAAAGCAGATGGATATGAAATGTGAACAAGAGTGTGCCTGAGAAAGAATGAAAGGGCCAGACAGCAAGACCAGAGTCTGTGGACCATGGTTTACAGACTGGAAAACTATCAATACTGGTTTCATTGGGGATGGAAGAGAGGAGTCATAGGATGAATTTGAGGACAACAGGGATGGAAGGAGGAGGTCAGGAATAGCTAATTGAACTTCCCCAGGCTGAACAAAGAGGGTTGAAGGCTATCTATGTAAAGGACAACTTGGACAGGGAGCTGTTAAGTCCAGAGAACTTGCCAGATGGAGAGAGCAGGGCAAGCCCAGAGTGGTGACGGGAACAATGAGAAGTGACCAGGAAGAAACTCAGTGAGGGGAATCACAAAAAAAAGTGATGAAAGATTCTGTAGGTTTTAATAAAACTCCTCAGCAGAGTAGCAGGAGCTATCACGTGGGTGCTTTTTAGCCCACTGCAAGTGTGGGTGTTAGCTTAAATCACTCTCAAGGTGTTCTAAGTCACTTTTGCTTCCCAATCAGGGTATGCTTTGGCTCAGCTGACTGGTAGAGCATTCAGGTGCGGTAAGTTCATCTCTTGTAGTAAGTCTAAGGAAGGATGGAGCAAAACCACCACTTGCACTTGGCTGTGTCCAGTAGCAGTGGTGCATCCGTGGGTGCCACTTCTTGGCAGATGCCCCTTTGGACTTAGGAAGCACAAGTTCTTGAGGGCTGGAGTAGCTATAGCTATGTAACACCTAGTTTGTTATACCCTACCGAGTGCAAGGGAAGTGTTAACCCTGTGTGTACTTGCCTGGCAGCGTGTACTGCTGTGGTTCTCCTGTGAATTGTTTGCACCCAGGGGAGCTGGCTGGTTTGAGTTCAACACCACCAGCGTCTCAGACCCTCTGGTCCACTCTTCCCGACCGCTCTTGTTCAACTTATGGTCTCAAGCAGTGGACTTCCCTGCTGAATGGTGTTCCCAGAAAACCCGCAGCTCTTGTTTGGAAAAACCTTGGAAAACCTGTCTGTTGTTTGAAACCTGCCTTTATCCGAGCGTCGCCCTCGTATGCTGCTGCCGCCAGCCCTCTCCAAATGGTCTTCACGGGGCAGAGAGCCTCTGAGCAGCAGCCAGGGGTCTTGGACTCCTGCTCCCGAAGGCAGGTTGCTGCAATATATGGACTGCCTGACCCGGACAGTATTGAGTTACAGTCAGGCCCCCCCAGGAATGCGGGACTGTGTCAGTATGGCCAGTTCAGATATCCCAACTGAGAGCAGGCGCTGTTGGCAGTCTTTAAACCAGAGAGGTCAAGTTAATGTCACAGCGCACCTTTGCCAGAAGGAAGGCTTCTGAAAGTGCAGTCTGGGGAGCTAATTGGATATGTTTTTCCCATCTGTTCTGTATTTTTCCATTCCTTTGTTTGGTTGTTCCCTCTCACCGATCAGCACTAACCTGCTGGAAGAACATCAGGTTTTGGGTGCTGGAGGGCAGTAGTGAAGCCCAGATGAGCGAACCTTTCCATCAGGTGGCTCAGATGGTCTCTTCAGGTTGTTTGAAGCCCTTGAATGAGTGATGAAGTCCAAAGACACCTCCAGAGGGCGAGCAGCACTGAGTAAAGCGCCCACATAGCAGGTCCACAGTAAGTCCTGCCTTCAGGGAGGTCTGCACACTGAACAGGAGTTTTTTCAGCTCAGATGTCAGGTCCTGTTCAGCTGCTCGGGCTTGCCATTCGAGTAAGAAACACAGCTCGCATACAAGGAAACCTAGTAAGCCACAGCCGTGCTCGGAGACAAAAGCAGCAGATTAACAGGAGCTCCTCTGAGTTCAGGGAGGTTCATTTCACAGGCGTACAAAGAGTGACCCTGAAGCGTGTCCGCTTGTCCGGTCTACGAGCTGACCCGAAACGCAAACTAGCTGTTAGCAGCATCAGGCAGCTGGACTTGCAGCCCATTCCAATTTCCAAACCCATTTCCAATCCAAAGGCTAGGAAAACAGTCTAAAATAACCTGAGTATTAAATACTGGCGGGAGAGCTTGGAAGTCACTCGTGTCCCGGGTTTCTGGTTCGTAGCTCTAGCGTGCAGTTTTGTTGATAGGCTGCAGGACGCTGCGCCGTCAGCGCTACTTGCAGTCACTGAGGATGAGCAAAGCAAAGGGAGTTGGCTGGCTTTCGCCAACAGACCTGCAGACTGACTCCCACCTGCTTGCATCTCTTGCTCCAGCACAGCTGTCCTCCTTAAGTAATATTTGTTTACAAGTTTATGGCATAAGCAGCGTGGGTACAGAAGATGTAAGACATGGTGAAAAACCCAGAAGAGGTTTTCTGATTGATTAAAATATGATTTCTGCACTGCTTTCAGCTTATTTCTACCCAAAGCATGAGACTTTCTGAGCTGGGTTCTGTGGTGAGCCAGGGAAGGACAGCGGACACGCCAAGCTCGTGGGAAAGGAGTCACAATGAGAAGCTACCAACAGCAGAGAGCACAAAAGATAATGGCAGCATATACTTGACACGTGCACAGGACTAAAAGTAATAGCTCACACTTGAATTAAATCAAATCAGAGTTTTGTTCCTTTCTCCTTATGACCATAAAAAAACAGGGGTTCTTTATTCTAATTTTTTTTAAGCTGCTGCTTAAAATTTTTTTCTCTAAATTTAATTTTTTTTCTTAATATTTAAAATCAGGTGCCACTTTGTGGACTCTGTGGAGGGATTTCCTTTGTCATCCCAAATAACAAAGAACTAAATAATCCAGCACCTGTGGGATCAATGTAGTCATTGTTTCCACTGATAAACTCTGCGAACCCCTAAGGAAATTTGTAACATAATTTCACCCAGAATTCGTAACATTCCTTTACTAATTCATTTTTCTATAAACACTATGGTTGCTGAGTTGAATAGATTAGAAAATGACATCTGATGTTTTGAGGTATTTGCATTCATTGTTCAGCTGGAATTAGGAAAGCCTGATTTGGCATTAGGGGCCCCGGTGAGCGGAGTGAGCGGACTCCTGGCTCCGTCCTTTCAGTGCAGGAGGGTGAGATCCAGCTGCTGAAAACCTGAACGTGTCTGCGGGCAGCTCTGACGGGTGCAGCTGCATGTTTTTAACTGGGTTTGCAGTGCCGATGGCTGTGTATCGTTAGGGTTTAAACCTTTTTATATGCAAATCTCTAATATTTGCTTACTCTAAATGTGTCACTCCTAACAACTTTGTGTTTGCAGGTTTGGGGGCAGCTTTGCTCTTCATCATTTCTCTGTGTGCATGTCGGTCACGTTAGCAGCATTTTTCAGAAGGATGAACAGCGACTGTTCTTGCTGTTTTTCCCAAACTCTGGAGCGAATAGTGCCGATTTGTACAGTTATCTGAACGTTGTTTTTTTAAGGAAAAAAAAACTTGAGAAGGACTTAGCTCTTGAGATGGTTGCATAGCAGCATAACTGGAGGACTTGCCCTGGATGGGATGGACAGCACTTTGCTGGGTGGAGTGGCTGAAGACAGCAGTTGCTGGTGTTGAGGGCAGGAGGGCAGCAGTTCTGTCCCCATGGTGTCCATGGTGTTAGTCACAGCAATGACCAGGAAAGCCCCAGTGCTTCCTATTCCTCTCTCAGAGCAAAAAGGCAGATCGAGGGGCACCCACCTGAGCCTGTTTTTCTTTTTTTGTTTGTTTTTTTTGTTTGTTTCTGAACAGGAGAAAACCACTCCTCCTGGAAGCACTGAGAATATTGTGGAAGAGATTGGTGAGTTGGGCCAAACTGTGAGATTGTGGCGAGAGAAATCTCCTTCTCCTGCGTAGACATTTGCTTTTGCCATTTCAACCAGGAGTGATGGGGAAAATGCTCCTGGCTTTGCCATCTCATGCATGAATATCTGTACACCCAGCCAAATATTCAGGCTCCTTCTTAGTTAGCGCCCAGAGTCCATCTGTGAGCGCTGGGTATTATTTGCCAGGCAAGTGGGCATTTCCCTGCAGCTAGTTATTAAAGGAAAGCAAACCTACCAGGAAATCGAGTGAAGAGCTGTCTTCAGGCATTGGTTTCATGAGGGTATATGCCCAGAGACCATTCTCCTGAGCCAGCAGCTATGCCTACAGAGTCCTGAAAACAGTGCCGGTAAGCAGAAGATGCTCCCACTGGCCTAGCAGATAATCCTGGGGAAGCGTGGCTCTGCGATTGGCACGGCCAGCCACAGGGCACCCGGCGTGCACCGGAGGATGCTCTCTGGCTGTGCCTAAGATCACATACAAAAGGAAAAGAGTGCAGTCCTCATCCTGACCCACCACCACCAGGAACTCCTATGGCAGCAGATGGGAGCGAGGATCTGGGTACTCTCGGTCTTGCCTTCCCTTTCCTCCCATCCGTCTCCTTCAGGCCAGCCCGCTCCACAGGCTCTGACTCGGCGGCACCCTGATGCCCCGCGCTACCTGGCTGGGGACCCCGGCACTGAAACCGTTCCCTAAGCTTTCCCCTCTCAGCCTGACTTGCAAATATGTCATTGACTTCAAAACCAAATTTTATATTCTCCCCTTACAAACTGACCCTTCCTTCACAGGGAGGTGGTGAGCCCAGTAGTTGAGCCAGTGGACAGAGCTGGTCAAATAAACGAGGGTTTGCCAGGACAAGAGTGGAGAGGGGTTCAGTGCCCATCCCAGCCCTTCCGCAGTCCGTGGGTTTCAAAACTGTCCTCCACAAAATGTCGCTGGCAATTAGTCTTGATGGCAACTTTTGGAAACTTGATGGTTATTGCTTCTATGCACAATTGTAACAGCATTTTTAACCAAAAAGGAAATCATTAAATCCATGCTTTGTTTCACAAGAAATCTTCTGTTGCCAAAATTTGGTTTGACCAGTTCTATAGCCATTTAATACCATGTGTGTTGGAGGGAAGGAAGCCCTCCTAATTTTAGTTTCCTCTGTTTTATCACACGCAGGTAAAGCTGCTTTACCCGCTCCTCATTCTGCAGTCCCTGCAGATTTGTGTTTGGAAACCACAGCTTATTTATATAGCTCCTTATTACGCTAAATGCACACACACATTTAACATAGTAAGTATGTGTACCAGTTCACAATGGACTGTGAGACACGAAAAGCACTAGCCCAGACTTTCAGCTGCACCGGCTGGCAAGGAAGAGACTGAACAGCAATGAGCTGGTGGCGATTCTCCAAACGGGGAGTGATTTTTGGTTCGGCCACTTGGCTTTGTGCTCTTCTGAGCTGTCTGAACCTATATGAGGAATGCAGCAGGTGAAGTGCTTCCTAGCAAAGCAGGACAGATGGCTTCAGGTATTGAAAGAGGGTGCGCTGCCTTCATATAGTGTAAGGTCAGCCTTGTTGGCCAGCATGGAGGAGAGGGAGGCCAGAGGGATGTTCACAAAGTCATTTGGAGACCATTGTTTCTGTGTGCGCACAAGGGCTGCGTTTGTGCTGGAAGCCAGTGACTGCCTTGTACTGGTTGTGTGGGGTCACCCCTGGCTGAGAGGTCCCTCCTGAGTCTTGGAGAATGCAGAAGTGATGGTCTCCTGCACCGTGCAGCAGTTGCGATCTTCAGGAGGTCAATGTGCTGGGCTTCTAAACACACCACCCAAGAAAGGCACCAAATTTAAGAAGTTTAATTGCACTTGAGAGGGTAAGGCATTTTCAACTGAGGAAGGAAAGAGGGCTGCGGTGCAGGTTTTCTGGACCGTTACAGGAGATCCAGCACTCGGGCGGGCCATCCCTACCCTCCCGCGGTGCTTAGCCCCCACTGGCAGCCGTTGCCAGGCAGTCTCTGCAGCGCTTGCCGACCGCTGCAAGGAGCTTATCCACACAGGTACATCTTTCTTTGTCCTGCTTCCAGAGCAAGCGGTTCAGGAGACGGTAGACACAGATCTGTATGTAAGAAGAAGACAGCGCCCGACTGCTTCCAGGAGATACCGTGAGGGTTACCGGTAAAGACAGTTCTCCATGGACATCTTGTTTTGTCTGTAGCTCTCCTTGCCTCCTACTTCCTTTCTGTTCTTGCTCTTTCTGCTAAGCTCAGCCGTGTCCTTACTGGGCTGGGGTGAGAGGACAACTGTTGGCAGCTGCACGTGGTGTTGGTGGCTCCCTGTCGGAGGTGTATGGTGGCCCTGGGGCAGGAGCAGCCACAGGAGTGGGCTGGGGATGGGTGACATTGTGAAGACGGAGGATGTGGGGAGCACAAGATGTTCTGGGGTACTTTCCCCTGTCAGTGTGGGGCAGGAGTGCTGGCTGTGTGGCAGGAGAAGAGGTGGCATCGTGTTCTTCCTTGGCATGGGCCAGTGAAGAGAGTGTCTCCTGAGTGGCCAGAGTTGGCTGACAGGTCAGAAGTTGGCTTCTGTCATTCACCTGGTGTGTGTGAGTGACTGGGGGATGGGACAGCATCTTGCCTTGGGAACCTCCGTGGAAATGGAGAGGCCTTTCCCAGTGCCTTGTCCCAGCCAAGCCCGTGATGGAGCCCAGTGTCTGGCCAGCATCCTCATGGGCTGCAGCGTCCATGCCAGGTAAGACCCTGGAGGCAACACTGGAGCTCGGTCTTGCGTTGTCTGAGCTGTCCTCAGTTGCCGCGTAGGGACGCTGGGGGCTGCACCTTTGAGACGAAGAGAAAAGGTTTTATTTCTGTTGCTGAGCCCCTTCGCTGCAGGCTCAGAGACCTCAGAATAAGCCATGCTGATGGACCAGAGCTGCGCAGCCATGTTACAGCAGCCTCAGCCCAGCTCCAACGTTTACCATGACCTAAGTGACAGGAAAGGGAGAAATGGCACCTATGGAAACTCCAGGTGGGCTCCTACTGCCGGGCAGCTGGCTGCTCAGCTTCTAGCCACTTCTGCACAGGAGACCAAGGGGGTTATAGGGTTTGTGCAAAAAAAAAGGTGTGGCTCTCTTTTTACATTGTTCAGCCATTGAAAAGCACCTGCTTGGGATTTTACTTCTTTTCCGTTTCAGCGATCGATGCTTACTCAGTCTGAGAGTGGTCCTGTAATCCACGGCTTGGGGAAGCTTTGTTTCGCACTCTTTGTCCAGCATAATGCATGGTGTATAGATGAATGTATGTGCATATATACATATGTGTGTATGTATTTATCTAGAACGTCCTCTTGCCCATTTCCATCTTCTTCAGCACACATTAAACATATGCGCTTGTTTCATGAAATTAAGCATGGTTGAGGATAGTTAACGTATGCTCACCTATTGTTAGGTATCCCCTATAGGGATAGTTGTGATGCATTAGCTGTATACAATATATTAGGTCATATAGAGCATATATTGTGTGTGGTATGTATATGTAATGATACGGTTTAACCTTGCTTTGGCTCTGCAAGGTAGGTTGTGCTAAATGCTCTGTCATGGCAATTTAGAGCTGAACCAGGGTCCCTAAGCGTCAGGTTATGTCGACAGCTGAAACAACCTTCCTCAGACACACCGAGCACCTGCCAGTTTAGAATTAAAGCCCTTTCCTCGGCAGCTGCGCCAATGCAGAGTCAGTTCAGAGGAGGATGGGGAGCGGGGAGGAGGGATGTTCGTGCCTCATAGGTGTGGGACCCTGGTTAATCCTGTCAGCCACTGTCCACCGTGTCAAGGGGAAGGCAGCTTGGTGGGACCCGCTACCCCAGAGCATTGCTGCTGGCAAAGCCATGTCCTGGTCACAGGACTGGGTCTCAACAGGGAGCAAGGGCCTGGCCCTGCCACTCCATGTGGAGACGCTCAGATAGTGTCCAGGACCAGGCAGGTGTCCAGGCAGCTTCCCCTTTTTGCCTTAAGCACATAGTGGAGAAGAGAAGTAGATTCAGAGAGTCCGTATCCCAGGAGCTGATGAGCAGGGAGAATGTCCTTTCCTGTCAGGGTTGCACGTAGCTGAGAGCAAGACTTCTCGTGTTTCCTGGCGCCGAGGGTTATGTGCATGTTTTGACCCCCTTTGAAGTAGATGCAAATGTTCAAGCACGCCCTGGACAAACAGTCTCAGCTTTTCATAGCTGGGATGCTCCTCAAGAGTGGGCACTGGGCCCCTGCATGCCGGAAGGGCCTTTGACAACCTGATCTGCTGCGGCTGCTGGTTTGCTTATCTGTCCTCTGTCACAGCTCATTCTGGTGTAAAGTCCAGCTTGGGGCACTGAAGTCATTTGGGCTTTGCACCAGTGAGAGAGAGATGAGTGTTTGGGCTGGAGCCGTAAGTGTGCAAAGAGCTCTGCAACTGGGTTGATCAGAAGCTGCTCTGCTCTCCCACGGTTTGAACTGCTCAGCCCGTGAGCAGCATCAGCAGGTCCCACCTGCAGGCGCTGGGCTGAGGACCACCGCTCTACCGCAGTGGAAGTGTCCTTCCCTCCACGGGCGACGCCACTGTTTTGTTTCTCCTCTTGCTTCAAGACGCGGTTGTCGTGTCCCCCCCACTGACTGCCTGTGTGTTTTGGTTTTGTTCTTTTCTTGCAGGCCTGAAACGGCCGTTCAGCCTGAGAGCGACACTACTTAGAGCAGTAGCTGGTAAGTGTCCCCTCATCACGCGCTGCCCGTCTTATATAGCTCCATCAGGCTCAAGGGGTGGCCACAGCTTGTGACAGCCATCCACGGGCGGTACTTGCGGCTGTCCTGTCTATCCCCTGTGTCCACGGACTGAGAAACTGCAGAGCACGAGGTCTGGGCTTACGTCCTGAACCTCAGGTTGTGCTTTGTATTGCACCAGACGTCCCAGTGGGCTTGGGGTCCCGTCGCACGCCTCTTCCTGCCCAGCTTGTCCCTGCCTGCATGCTGCCAGAGAGGAGGATGGAGGTTGAACCCATCTGCCTGCATTAGCCCACCACCACAAGGGGTCCTGCCTCAGCCTCATGTTTACGTGGTTTCTGTGGGTATGATCTGTTCACCAGTTTGAGACTCTCTCGGCGCTGCCAAGACGCAGCCTGAACCTCTGTGAGAAATGCAGAGCTGGCAGAGGCGTTGCTGGTCTCAGGGCTTTCCAGAGGCACTTGAACCTGCAGTCGAGAAATAGTCTTTGCCACCATTATTGTCACCTGCCTTGAAGTGAAGCTAGCCCTGAGGAGACGCTTGCCTTCCTACCAGGGCATGGCCCGTCAGCGCTTACTCCTGCTCCTCCTCCCAGAGTCTCTGTCTGCATCCCACTCCTGCGATCTTCAGCCGGGTCTCATTCCCTTTTCCTTTCTGTTCCCCGACAGCTCCAGCTTCCATGGCATGTGGCGGCAGCTTGCAGAACTAGTGGCATCGCAGCCTTCCCGGAGGAGACCTAGAGCGAGCCAAGGGGTTTGGTGGGGAGGGGTGGGATCGGGGCATCTTTAGAGGCATACCTGGGTGGGGGGAGAAGGAACGCTTGACGTTGCGGTTCTGTTGCAGCTGAGGCAAAAAGCTTTCCCTCTGTTGAGGCCAGGTCAGGTACATTTGCTGTTTCTTGAGAATAAACATCCCATCTTGTTTGTACAGCTGCAGCCCTGCTCTAAGCAGACAGTCACCGGCTGGAGAAGGGCTGCCCCACAGCGAGCCCTTCCCTGCTCCTCTCAGCAGTCATAGCTTCCCACCCAGCCGGTGGCCCTGGCCGGCACCACGTGGCACTGAGAGAAAAGGCAATGCCTGGAAAGAGGAGGCAGCAGCATCTCAAGAAACACCAAACGGTCGGGCCTGGCCAGCCCCTTTGAGCACATGGACGCAGCAGCTGCCTGTCTCAGACTATGCAGATTCCAAAGCTGTCCCACGAGCTGAGGACTGCTGGCATTTGTAGCTGGCGGCTGCCTGGCTTGACCCTTCTGGCTGTGGGCAGACGGGGTTTGTACAAACACTGGGTGGACCCAGGGGCCTGGATGTGCTTCCCACTGTCGGGGTCCAGCCCAAAGCTGTCACCTGTGGCTTCGGTTCGTATCTGTGTCCTGAGAGCGAAGCCAGAGAGTGCTGGGGCTGAGCACCGGTGCACGTCCTTTTTTAGAGCTTCTTTTCCCTTGTTCGATGGCTTTCCAAAGCCCCCTCCCACATGGCAGCACTTGGAAGTCAGAGGAGTTGGATGTGACACCAGGAGGCAGTGGGCTCAGCGCGGGAGAAGAGCCAATACAGCTGATAGAAATGCTCTGGGCTGCCGATCTATCCCATCTAAACCTGCTAAACCCCCTCCAGTGGCTTTTTTGGTCCTTTTTTTTGCAATGTAAAAGCTGTCCTCAAAGCACTCTCACTTCTTCAGCCTGGATCTGCAGTGAGTATTTGATGTCCTCAGGCTTTTTGCCTTTGTGCCATGACCTGACGGAGAAGGGAGAAGAGCCTTCCCGAAGCCTGACACGGTGACGCTATATCCTAGTAAAGATAGGCTTGGAGGCAGTAGTCTCCGCTTTGACCTCTAGATCTCCGTGGCTTTTCTGGGCTGAGTTGCAAGTCCTGTGAGGAGTCTTACCCTTAGCACCGGTGGGTGGGAGGTGAGACCCCCCCCCACGGCTGGGCCGGGATGCTCTGCCAGTTAAATATCCCTGCTGCTTGGCTGGCAGAAAGGTACACAAAGGAGAATTCTCTAACTGCTCCAGCCCCACCATCCTTCCACTGGGACGTGTGCCAGTGGGACCCATGGGAAGCACGGCACCAATGAGCATAGTCTGCCAAGACAAGAAAAACAAAACCACTCGCAGCAGATCGCTCAGTTCAGGACCGTTACGGGGGAGGAAGAAAGTTGAATTGGATAAACAGTAAGGATTTCCTCAGGATTTCATCTAGAGTGGATGCAGGTGAGCAGCATAAAGGTGCTGAAAATAGCCTCCAGGCGGACAATAACCGCTCACCCTCGAGAGGTGCCAAGACAGGAGCTCTGGGAGCAGGGGATGCTGCTCAGCAGGAAGGACAGATAAGGGCCACGCTCTCACCTGGGGCAGCAGGTTCCCCTGGAGGGACAGCATCCCCCAGAACCAGGCTGATGGGCTTGGGAGCATCACCTGGGTCCAACGGGACATGATCGGTCGCACGTTTTTATTCGTTGTATTCTCTCATCCCAGCACCAGTGGCTGCCAGGGTCACCCTGTGTTTGGTGCTGTCCTCCCGGGCAGGCTGCCAGTGGTGTTCAAAGCCACCCACCAGCCCTTTGGGGAAGGGGAAGGGGACGGGGGGGCGGCTGCAGCTTGTCTAACTCTGCCCCTGTGGTCTCCCCAGGCCCTGACATCTGACCCCAGGGGTGGGAAGCATCTCCCAGCCGGGTGCTGTAAAACCCCACCTGAGGATGTCACATCTTGGCCCCCTGATGGGTACATCCCCCCTCACCCAGCAGGAAATGCCTGGTGTCTTTCAGCCTGCAAGGGACAGGTCCGCAGCTCCGACAGCACTTCGTTACAGGCAGCGAGGAGGTCTCCAGGCTGGGGAGGGCAGCGCATGTTTGGCTTCGCAGCAGCAGCCTTAGAGGCAGCGCTCGCTAGTTGAGAGGTATCACCGCAATGTAGAGTAGATAGAAATGGAAAGGTCCTGTTACCTGCAGGGCAGGAGCTCAGAGATGTCTCTGTCGTGACAGCAGAGCAGGCATTTGGGGAATGCTGCTCCCCGCGCAGGCTGGGGCCGCGCCGGGTCCTTTGCCCGCACCACCGAGGGATGTCGGTGCCTGCGCAGACACATGCCGGCGATTGCTGCCGGTGCTGGCTAGGGCGCAGCCAGGCACCTCACCGGCAGCACGGGCGCAGGCAGAGCCTGGCAGGCAGCACAGCAGCGTTGGCTCAGGGGGTCTGGAACAGCCCCGCTCCACAAAGCTAGCAATGTTTCCAGGGTGCTAGGAGAGCTGCCGAGGCAGCCTGCAGCAATGGGTGCGTGTGTCTGCATGTGCGGAAGAGTCAGCTTGTTCCTTGTACAAACCATTTGGAGTCAAACCAATAAACACTGAGCTCCCCGTGCCTGCGCTAGTCAGCACGATGAACCTCATTGCACGTCTCGTCTCTTCACCTCCCCACGCCCTGTCGCTGCTCCACGTGCCCAGCGGCAGCTTGGCCATGGCCACATGACCAGCAGGACAGGGCACCCGTAGCCACGGCTGACCGTCTGGAAGTGGCGGCCACAGCCGACCATCCAGACGTGACGCCCACGGCCACGGGGAGCCATCCACACCCCTCGGTGCCGCAGTGCACCCACCGCTGGGCACCCACCCCGTGCAGACTCATGCTCGTTGCCATCACCGCAGCCACCGTCCTGGGTTGCGCTGGGTCTGACCGCAACCTGACCTTGCCCCCAACCCGGTGGTGTGCACCCCACAGCGCCCAGTCTGGCCGCAGGGTGGGAGTGGTGGGGGGCTGCAGTGCACCATCCTGGGCGTGAACTTAGCCAAATACCCCAGGGGCTTTGCTGGAGGGGGATGGAGCCGGTTCTGCCCTGGCTGGACCCGCACACGTCCCATCAGTGCCACTCAGCCTCAGGGACACCAGTGGGTGTTCCCGCTTGTCACCCACGTGCTCAGGATCAGCCATCTCCAACCTCCTCCACTGGCTGCAAGTCCCACTCTGTGGTAAGACCCATCTGCCCAGGTACAGGCTGGCCACGCTCCAGCATCTGAACAAAGCGGCTTCCTCTGCTGAGGGTGTATTTTTGACAGGACAAAAACGTGCCCTCACACAGCATCTGAGGGTCCCAGGTTTTTCCTGCCTTTACGAGGCCCAACCGGCAGAGCTTATTCAGAATACAGGAGGAAATGTACTCTGACAGCAAGGCACGTTTTCCTAATGAAGTGGTTAAAGCTTTTGCAGGGCTGTTGCATGCTCGTCCTGCTGAGCTCTGTCCAAGCCAAGCCGTGCCACGCTCGCCGTAGGCTGGAGAGCGTCGGTGTAGCTGTGCCCAGCCCACCCAGCCAGCAGCTGTGGTCACCCCCAAAAGCGGTTAGAGCTGCTGCTTTCCTCCTGGTGCCATGGCCCAGAGTTGCCCGGCGCTGCAGACCCACCTCCTGGGCAGACTGGACACAAAGGGAATTTAGGCATCAGCCATAGGCCTGAGCACACTGGCTACGAACGGGACGTGAGCAGGAGGGACGTGCCCAGGTCTTCCTGTCTGGGGGCCAGATTCTCCCCGGCCGGTGCCCGCCCGTTGCACGGGCAGCAGCCCCTCACGGTGGCAGCTCCGCAGAGGCTCCCTTCATCTCGTGGCGGGATGTTTGGTCTCCTGTCTCCAAATCCCCCCTTGCTCTGCCTCCCCACAGGCTGGCAGCTGCTGTACGACTGGAGAAGGCACGGACAGGAGGAAGGAGCTTTCTCGGGGTCTGTTGCGTTAAGAGGCAGATGCCCAAAATCAGCGTTAGTAGTCCGGTCGCGCCCAACCCCTTTTCATTGGACTCTCACGGGTCCGGATGCACTACTAACATCACACGACCTGCTCAGCCGGGCACCTCCTGAACTCGCACGGCCGCACTCAGAGGTACGGTCGCGTTCAGGGACAAGACACACACGGCTGAGTCAATCAATAGTGCGATTTATTGAAGCAACAGACGCACAAGTTCCTTGGATTGCCGGTGATAAATTCACTGTCTGCAAGCAAGTGCACTAAACTGATTACGGTCAGGTTACACATGCGTGGGGTGATGAAACAACTCTAGAGATTCCTAAAATTCCTGCGGATCCACTCGGGATAGCTGAGTGTTCGAACCTTACCCAAAGGCGTCCCAATGAGGGGGAAGAGAGGGTCAGCCCGTCAGCGGATCCTAAAGGTCAGGAGTGGTGGTGTCTTCCCTGACATCCAGCTCTTTTCACACTATTTTATAGTGTTTTACTTTGCAGGTGGAGCTTGAGTAACTCTATTCGTACGTACCTTTACCAGGATTGGTCCAAAATTCTCTCACTTTGCGTTTAAAGTCACAGACTAGGAAAAATTCAGTGTGCAAGCTTGTTGAGGGATGGTCACACCTTGGGAGGTGGGTAGTTTTTGAGAGGGGTGTGCGTTTTAGTATTATAGTGATCTTACAATAAGCAAAGTTCACTCCAAGTATGGCATTTCATCAAAGTTGACAGGTCACTGACCCAGGGCATCGCATGTGCAGCTTATTAATGTACACACTGTGTAGCTTTAAATTCCCCTGTTCACAGAGCCTGGCCGCGGCGTCTCCGCTCCGCTCCACCCTCCATGCAATTTCTCCCAGAGTCAGCACACCAAGTGTCCCTGATGTTGCCAACATCTGGGGCTGCCTAGGGAATTGCCACGGTACAGACTCACTGTACACGAGCTACGTTCCACCCAGTCTCAATGCTGTTCTTAGACGGTAAATTTCCAAACTGCCCCTCAGCGATTACTCCACAGGGTCCGGGCTGCGCTCCCCACCAGAGGGGTGGGAGCCGGGCAGTGGGCGAAGTGAACACCAGGGCTGAGCACTCAGCGGAGGTGGGAGGGTGCGGGACCCGCGCCGCAGGCGTGACAGGGAGCCGCTCGAGTCCGATTGCGCCACACGGATCCCAGCGAGGGATGAGTCAGGGCCCCTTCTGGGTAAGGGTGTTTCCTCTCCCCAACAGCTCTCCACCTCCCTTTGTAATTCCAGAGCCACATGAGTGCACAAACACAATGTCTCCAAAATGTGATAGTTGAACTGCATAAACCCTGCCAGGAGGAATATTGGCTTTGCTATCCTGCCGCTGAGCAGCCACACAGAGCGCTCAGGCCCACCAGCGCTCAGCTCTGCATGCTCAGGGAGCTTGTTTTGCTCAAGTCCTGGGTGGAAACTGCCCCAGCGCTGCTTTGGGGACAGGCACACTGCCAGAGTCTGCGCCGGAGCCTGTGGGAAAGCTCAGACTGCCGAGGCCCCCCCTCCCTGGGGTGCGGATGCCCTTGCGCTGTTTTACACCCCAAGGAGCACTTGAGGGGCATATCCTGCCCCTTGCAGCGCGGCCTCTCCTCCAGGAATAACTGCGGATCCCTTGAAGATGCTGGGGCTGCGGGGGCACAGCTCCCCCCAGCCCAGCTGGCAAGATCTGGGGCGAACGCAGCCCCTCTGGCCGAGCTCCCTGCTCGGAAGCGCTAGTTTCCAGTTACAGGAGAGAGGAGGACACCGGGCTGCTGCATCACGAGCAGGAGCCCACATCTGGCCCAGCCGCGGGAGCAGTTGGTTCATTGAATGGGTGTTGGGCACCAAGTCCAGCCCAGAGCAGGATCTCCAGGACCTTCTTCTCCCATGGAGTCCCCGTGTCTGGTGGAGCCGGGCAGTAACCACATGCGTCTCCCCACGGGGAGAACCAGGGGAGGGGGCCTGGGCAGCCCCACCGAGCAAGTCCGGAGGAGCAGGACCCGGGGGTCGATGGGGAGGAAGAAGGCGGCCAGGCCTGCCTCCTCGCACTGCCCAGGGAGAGGGGTCCCAGTGCAACTTGGCGGCGGCTTAAGGCTCCCCCCGGCCGGGCCGGGCTGGGCCCTGCACAGCGGAAAGGCAGCACTGGGCCATGGCGGCTGCAGGGAGCCGGCCCGGGGGACAGCCCTGCCTGGGCATGGCCCCGGCCCCCGGCCCCCGGCCCCGCCGCGCAGCCCTCGGCCCCTGGGTCAGCCTCTGGGCCGGTGCGAGGGGCGCGGCCCCGGCCCCGCTGCGCTGCCGGGGGTGGCAGCGGTACCCGGTAACCGCGCGCCCGTCCCGGGAGAGGAGCTGGGAAGGGTCAGGGAAGGATCTTCTGGGACACGGGGACGAGTGAGCGTATTTTGGGGATGGAGCCTCGTGAACCGCTCCCCCTCCTCCCCCGCCCGCCCCGCCCTCCCCGCTGCGGCCCCGGCGGGCGGCGGCGCGTCCGTGGCAGCGAGAGGCGGTGAGTGCGTGGGGCGGCGGGGCCGCTCGGAGCCTCCGCCCGGGGACCGCCTGGCCCGGCGCGAGGGCTGTGCGTGGGCTGCGTGGGGGATGCGCGGGGGCTGCGTGGGGGATGCGCGGCGGCTGCGCGTGGGATGCGCGGCGGGCGGTGCCGGGCGGAGGCCGCTCCCGGCGGGAGCTTGTGCCCGTCCCGTCCCCGTCCCGTCCCTCCTCATCTCGCCGGGGCCGGGGCTCCCGCCGCCCTCTCCGCGCAGCGCTCCCCGCCCCACCCGGCTTTTTTTTGGGGGGGGGTGTAGTTTTTTGCTGCGGTTTGCTCCGATTTCTGGTGGGTTTCCTTCTGTCCTGCGCGTGCCCCTGGCAGGACCCTCCGGTGTGTTCCTCCTCCTTTCTCCTGCCTTTAACCGAAATGGGGAGAGACCGTGGGAACGGGGCACCTGCGGGGGTGGGTCTGGGGGGGAGAAGCAGGCACGGTTTCTTTTTCGTTGGAGGCTCGGCAGGAGCGAGAGCCTGCCAGAGGGGGGGTGTTGGTAGTGATTTGGAGGATGATCTGTGCCAGAAAGGGGACGGAGACCTCTTTGAGGATGCCCGTCTAACAGAAGAGCCGGCCGGGCCCGCGGCGGCCCGAGGCGTGTGGGCGCTTCCCGGCCTGAGCAGCCGAAGGGCCGCCGGGCCCACGCACTGCCCACGCGCGGCGGGGCAGCGCGGCGGCGCGTCACCTCTCCATCGGGGCCCGTTCTTTTGTGGAATCGCATGTATAAATTCATGGTTTGCTTCTATCTTTAATTGTGTCTTGTGTGATACAATGCCTTAATCTCAAAAAGGGTGTATTAGAATTGGAGACATTCAGAGAAGGTCAGCTAGGATGGACAGTGCTCTGGAAATGCTTCCACAGAAGAAATAACTAAAAAGCTTCATGCTTTGGAGTTGCTGCAGTTTCCTCCAGTTTGCGAGGAGACGTCTGTGCGCTGGCGTTAGTGCCGGTGGCCGCGGCAAACAGGACCGTCCAGGCTCGCTCACAAGCCTGGGTGTCTGCCTCCGTAGCTGAAGGTTGTGATGTGACCGTCCCTCTGGAGCCGGCACTTCACCTAAAAAAGACCGCAGGTGTCCCCCACCCACGCAGCCATCACCCCTTCGGGCTGCTGTGATCATCCACCATGATTTTGTTAAGCAGCTGGAGGGTTGGGCGTTCCTGATCCATCAGCCCCGCTCGGGTGCGGCCCCACAGCACGGGAAGGAGGCCGGCCTCCGGCATCCCTGCTGGTAAGCATTGCGCGGGCTGGAAACCGCCGCACGTCTGATCTCAGCTGGCCAAAGACTGCACGGGGGTCATCTAAACTCAGCAGGAAATGGTGCGGCTGTTTGTGGAAAGGTCTCTGGAAGTGGGAAAGCAAATCTCTCTTTTTTTTCAGACGTCTTAATTTGCCAGTTCCTCCCCACTGCTTATTATCTGCAGACTTGCTCTGCATCTGCCGGAGCTGCAGCAGGGTTGGTTGGTGTGGTGGTCAGTGGAGCTGCTCTGCCATGCACGCAACAAGAATCTGGCCAAACCCATCTGTCCTCTCCTTCCCCACCCTCACCTTGATGGGGAACATGGTTACTATCATCTTTAGTGCCATTTTGTGGTAATTCCCATGGAATAAATTGGACTCGGGGAAATAACCATACAACTTTCAACGTTCACACAGACTCGGGGTTTCAAACACTGAAAACTTCTGGCTTTGTCCCATCGCAGTTGCTGTTATGCATCATGATAAACCTCTGCAGAAAAACAGGGAGGAAAAATTAAGGGGTCTTAAGGCTGTTAAATGTCACTGGTGTGTTTCTGCGTTTCCTAACAAGATTCTTCTCCCCCCCAGCCCCTGACTTTTAAAGGAGCTGAGCTGGGAAATCTCTTGCTCAAGCCATACCCTTCTCGGTCTGACTTCTCTGGGATTGCTGCGTTGCTTTGCAAACCAGAACTCCCCGAAGAAGTGTGCCTTCCTCTGCCAGTGAGCGTCCAGGTTGGAGGCCTCGTGTTGCTGTCCTGCAGCAGCCAAGTGGTGGCAGCTTCCTTCTGTGCTCTACTTGTGGCTGTGAAAAGGACAGGTCCCTCTCCTCTGGGTTTGAACTGAAACAAAAATCCCAGCCTTCATCATGGGAGACACCTGGCTGGTTGGATTGATGGCACTTGTGTACATCTGGTGTCCCAAGGTTGCTGCTCAGAATCTCATAAAAAACCCCAGGGACCAGAAAACAGAGCATACCCTTTTGATTAATGAAGTCAATGCTGACAGCCCAGGAGAGGACACTTCTGAGTTTGTGGAGCTCTATCACACCAGCGGTCAAACAGCCCGCTTGGATGGCTACTATCTGGTCTTCTACAATGGCAATGGAAACCGAGCCTACAAAGTTTTAAACCTCCAGGGCAAAGTTACTAACAGCCAGGGGCTCTTTCTCGTTGGCTCCTCTTCTGTGAACCCTGCTGTAGTTATTCCTAAGAACACTATCCAGAACGGCCCCGACGCAATTGCTCTCTACTATGGAAAAGGGATCTACAAGGAGGGCATGAGTGTCACAAGTTATGGACTAGTAGATGCCTTGGTCCATAAGACTAAGAAGACGGACAGAGCAGATACGCTGGTCAGGGTACTGACCCCTGGTAGAGATGCTTTCCTGGAGGACTCCACCTTCAGGACCATGGATGAGTCAATAGAAAGGTGCCGTGGGGCAGATTCTCAGTGGATCTTCCAAGGGGCCGTGCCCACCCCAGGCACAGACAACCACTGCGTCCTAACTTCCCAGCTGAATGCATCTGCTGTCCTGATCAGTGAGGTCCTTGCTACTTCTTCTTCCGAAGAGTCAGAGTTCATAGAGCTTCAGGGTCCCCACTCCACCATGCTGAGGGACATTGTTCTGGTGCTGATCGACGGTCGGACCAAAGACATTTATTTCACCATGGACATTTACGGCAAAACCTCACTGGATGGGCTACTTCTGATCGGTCCAGCACAAAGCAAAACCCCAGGTGAGGACTGCATTTTGATGACTACTTCAGAGCTGGGGGATCGATCAGCCAAGTTTGGGGCTGGAGGATGCTGTTTGTTAGTTTTTATTGTTTTTTGGCATTCTGAGAGATCAGGGAAAATGTGGCAGATAGATAGATAAAAAAGCAAATCGATTGTTAGAAATTACTGGAAAAGGAATTCTGTAAAGCCAATTAAATATTAGAAATTATTAGGAGAATAGGAAAGAATGGAGGCCATCTTTTATGCCACAGTATAAATTCATGGTTTGCTTGTATCTTTAATTGTGTCTTGTGTGATACAATACCTTAATCTCAAAAACGATATATTAGAATTGGAGACATTCAGAGAAGGTCAGCTAGGATGGACAGTGCTCTGGAAATGCTTCCACAGAAGAAATAACTAAGTACACGTAGAAAAGGCAAAGCTTAGGAGGGCCCTGACAGAAGTTTCAGAAATGCGAGTAGCCTGAAGAAAGTAGGCAGGGATAGATTGCTTACTCTTTCTCCCAGTACAAGAGCTAAAGGGCATCAAAAGAAGGCAGAAGGAGGTGGTTTCAGGACAAACAAGAAGGAGGTGGTATGTCTCGCAGTGGTGGTAGGCTGCTGCTCACCGCTCCACGTGAGGGACCTCATGGAGGTCAGGAGCCCACGTGTGCCTTTGCCGCTCAGGAGGACACGGTTCCGCTCCCAGCCCCGTGGCCAGAGTGCTGTGGCACCCTGACTGCTCCGCATTTCCTTGGGGTGTCCCTCTTCTCTGTGTAGCTCGGTGGTCATTCACAACAGATACATACTCTCTTCTCGAAAAAGCAGAGGGGGTTTTCTTCAATTGCGCCATCCGCAAATGTAGGTCACATACTGGCTGTGTGAAGCATGATCTAAACTTCCTCCCAATGTTCAAATTTTCTTCCAGGCCACCAGAGGAGGAAGAAATATCTTGTTATTTTGGGCACCTCCAAAGAAGATCTTGAGCTTGGCAGCTGGAGACACTGACTCTGCAGATGTCTTGTGTAATTCATTGACTCATGATTTCTGAGTTGGGGAGTATATTCATCCCTTACAAAGCTGGTTCCCATAAAAATCAAAATACTTTTGCAACTAAAACTTTTTTTTTTTAAAGGCAGTTGAGCTCCTTTTTACAATTCAAACTGCTCCAAATGCTCTCTCGTCACAAATAGAAGAGCTGATTGATTGACTGCTTGGGCTCCACTTTTCTCACCCGGAAAGGTGCTCTGCTCTTACCTCTGGATGAGCTGGGGCTGTTAGCAGTCAGTAAGCTAAGGGCGTGCAAAGCAAGTGACGTGAAAGCACAACCAGCTTGCAGACTAAGCAGGAAATTTCTAAGGATTATGTTTAACTGTTCCTCAAGGCTCACTCAAGTCAAGAAGGTGACTGGAGCTATGCTTTGGCATTTTTTTCCAATGAGGTTTTGTCAAGATGTCTCAAGTGTACTGCACACACATTTTTGTGGAAAGTTTTCCCCAAAAAACACCCAATGATGTTGTGTGATTACATTTTTATCATCTTAAAATGATGCTTTCATAGTGACTCCACGCTGAGTGCTCTGTGAGAAGTTGACCACTTGGTTTAACCTGACCACTTCAGATTTAGGACAGGAGCTCTTAAAATGGCCCTGGCTCTTACTCCTGTCTTTGTAAGGCTTGTCTGCCTATCACTGCAGGGAACTTAAAGCTGTGAGAACACTGGAGCAGAAGTCTTCCCTTAACAGATGCCAGTGTGAAAACTTTCAAATTAATCGTAGGATGGTTTGGGTTGGAAGTGACCTTTAAAGGCCATCTAGTTCCACCCCACCTGCCACGAGCAGGGACATCTTTCTCTAGATCAGGTTGCTCAAAGCTCCATCCAACCTAAGCTTGAACACTTCCAGGGATGGAGCATCCACAACTTCTGTGGGCAACCTGTTCCAGCATCTCATCACCCTCATCATAAAACTTTTCTTCCTTGTTCATCTAATCTAGATCTACCCTCTGTCAGTTTAAAACCTTTACCCCTTGTCCTCTCGGTATGGGCTCTTGTAAGAAGTCTGTCCCCATCTTTCTTCTAAGCCCCCTTTAAGTCCTGGCAGGCTGCAATAAGGTCTCCATGGAGCCTTCTCTTCTCCAGGCTGAACAACCCCAATTCTCTCATCCTTTCTTCATGGGAGAGGCTCTTCCAGCCCTTGGACCATTTTCGTGGCCTCCTCTGGACCTGTTCAAACAGGTCCATGTCTTTCCTGTGCTGGGACTCCCAGAGCTGGACACAGTACTCCAGGTAGGGACTCAAAAGAGCAGAGTAGAGGGGGAGTATCCCCTCCTCGCCTGCTGGCCACGCTGCTTTGGGTGCAGCCCAGGACACGGTTGGCCTTTTGGGCTGCGAGCGCACATTGCCGGCTCATGTCCAGCTTTTCACCCACCAGTACCCCCAAGTTCTTCTCCATGGGGCTGCTCCCCATCCCTTATCCCCCAGCCTGTGCTGATACCAGGGTGCTCCGACCCAGGTGCAAGACCCTGCCCTTGGCCTTGTTGAACCTCATGATCTTCACATGGGCCTACTGCTCCAGCCTGTCAAAGTCCCTCTGGATGGCATCCTGTCCCTCAAGTCTATCAACTGCATCACTCAGCGTGGTGTCATCCCCAAACTTGTTGAGGGTGCACTCACTGCCTATGTATGTCATTAATGAAGATGCTGAGCCATATCAGTCCCAGTACAGACCCCTGAGGGACATCACTTGTTACTGATCTCCGTTTGGGCATAGATCTGTTGACTGCAACTCTTTGGAGGTGGCCATCCAGCCAATTCCTTATACATTGAATAGTCCATCTATCAAACCCTTATCTCGTCAATTTAGAGACAAAAATGTTTTCTGCAACAGTGTCAAAGGCCTTGCAGAAGTCTAGATGACATCAGTTGCTCTTCCCTTATCCTCCAACGCAGTCGTTCCATCATAGAAGGCCACCAGGTTAGTCAGGCAGGGGTGTCTGAGGGCTAAGGCACAGGACTGCCCCTTAGCATGCAGCTGCCCTGGTGGCACTTCTCAAGGAGGAACCACTTCTCCTTACCCCTCTGCCTCTCATGTGATTCCTCTTTTAATACTTGTTCCCTGGAGCCATTTACACAGGGAGAAGGAGTATCAGCAGTTTGCTGGTTTTTAATAGCCTCAGCAGTTCCTACTGAGTGCTGGGGAAATAGCTTGTGAAGGGAACAGTAAATATGAGGAAGGAAATTGGGAAGCTCATGAAACTGCAAAGCTCTACTAAACCTCAACCTTAATTCTGTGTGGTGGTATCTTGGGCCTTTGCTGAATGTGTGTGTGTGTGTGTGTGTATGTGTAGAGTGTTTGTGTTTGTAAAAACCATGGACTGTTAAATGCTAGAATAAAATGTAAATTCTTAAATATTTTTGCATACTATTAAAGCAGCTGCTACCTGAGAGGCTAGTGGATTTTGCAGATCTCTTTTAGAATTAAAAATTGACTACTGTAGATAAATTCACTTCAGTACTTGCTTTCCAGTTCCCCTGCTTACGCATAAATCAGCTTCTCTGTTCGCAGAACCAAAGTAGCAGGATGAACTCCACTCATATTTCCCCCCCCAGCCTCCTCCACGCTGTGGATCTGGCCACGAACGGGGAAATGTTAGATGGGGCAGCGGATGCCAAATTTGCAATAACCAGACAACCCCAGCCACTTTCTGAGTGCCTCTGTCCTGCTCTCCAGGACCGAAGAGACGCTGGTTTCCTACGTAGGGGCTATCGCTCATGTGTTGCTTAAGTGCCGTCATTGTTCCTTTCCTTGCTGGTGTGCAGTGGATCTGCCATTCCCGGAGAACACCACCCGTCCTGTCCTCAGAGGTGGCCCCAACGCCATTGCCCTCTACAGAGGCAACAGCAGCAGTTTTGTCCCAAGGAAGGTGCTGCCAGCGACCGGCCTGTTGGATGCCTTCGTGTACACAAGCAACGAGGAACCGAGCCCTGAGCTGCTGGAGACCCTGACCATGGGCAGACCTGCCTACAAGAACACGCGGTGAGAGGCTGGGCAGGGCTGGGAGGAGTGTTTGGCACCAGCATCGCCCTTGCCCGCTGTCCCAGACCCCAGCCAGGACTGCAGGACGAGTGCCACCTCCAGACCAGGGCCTCCTCGTGGAGGTATTGACTCCCGACATTTCTCCACAGCCTGGTCTGAGTTTGTAGGTGCCCCCCTCTCCACAGCAGTCCTGGTGCAGCTGTACGACTGCAGAATAACGTACGTGAGGAGGACTTTTCTGACCAAATGATTGCTGGTTATTATTTTATAATTTTAATTATTTATTATTTATTACTTATAAAAGTGTAATGGTCAATATCATAAATTTTCCAGTACCACTTTCAACAAGAAAAGGTTTTTCTTAGGTTCAGGGTGGAATTTCAGGTCAAAGTGAGGGTGAGGTAGGGACTTCAGTATCGCTTGCCTCATCCAGGAGGAAATCCCTGTCCTGCTTCATCCAAATCAAGGACTGGAAGAGGGGTTACTCTTCGTTCTGGGTTGAGACACTTTCTTTTTGGTTTTGGGGTTTCTTTTTGTTTTTGTGGGTCAAGGGAAATGTTAGTAACCTCAGATTTTCATGAGGCATAGGAACTGTTTCCTTCACGTTTTAGACATGCTGTACTAACAGGAGAAAGAGGACAACAGAGTGGGTAAAGGACAGTGGAGCAGGTGGAGGAGCAGAGGCAGCGAGGTGCCATGCACGTGAAGATGGGGTGGGGTGTGTAGAACCAGGCAATAAAACAAATCTGGGCAAGCTCTTGTCTGTGGTTTTGATGGCAAAGCACCAGACTTGACCTCTGTGTGTAGTTGTCAACTAAATTGACAAGCCAGTGCCCTGGCTCTGCAGCTGGAGGAAATTCACTCTTTCTGGATGGGCCTGTGAAAAGACCATTTGAGAGTATAGTGGAGTCAACTGCATCAGGGAAGGGTGTAGTTTACTCCCCTGACAGGGTCACCACTTATTCACAGCATATTCCTATTCCTTCCTTTGCTCGTCTTCCTCCCAGCTGTGAAACAAAATCTGTACTTCTCCCATAAGGAGGTGGTCTCCTTCCCTGTGGAGCTCTGCGCAGCTCTGCTCTGTGCAGCTCCTCACAGTGGGGCTTCATCCTTTTTGCTTTTGAGTTGAGGGCTCTTGCTCAAGCATTTCACCCTCAGGTGCTGCCTTTCCAGTTTCTCTAGCTGCACGCCACCATTCTTCCCAGTGGCTCCAGGCTGAGCATGAGTGTGTCTGTGCTGTCTTGCCTGTCTTCAAATCAGTCAAAACAGCAGCCAGTGCTAGAAGAGAAAGGATTGGATGGAGCCCGTACTCTTCTCTCTCAAGATTTAGTGAGCTCTTGGGCTTTTTTTTTTTTTTGAGGTACTGATGAGGATGGGATATCACTCCAAACCGTGTGAAGGGAGAAGACTATAAGTGCATGGTTTCACCCTCTGGTGCAACCAGGTGTGACTGGTGGGTGAAGAGGACTCAGGTCTCTGGCTGGCACACCATGTTCTCTTTCATTTACATGTCTGTTGCTTGCAGGCACCAGCTGGGAGACGTGTCCATGAACCAGTGCAACTGCTGTTCTGTGACCCGGGACTCCTCGTCCTATGTCCTCAGCAGGCCCACCCCTGGCAAGTTCAATGATTGCCCCAGCAAACGCTTCAGCCAGACTCTCTCCTTCTGCCTTCATGTAGCAGGTGGGTATTAGTTATTTCTGCTCCTGTAGGCAGGACTTCCTAAGGACAAAGCATGTGCACAAAGCCAGAGCTGACCAGGAAGACCACCCAGAGTCGTGCTGGGTTGTGGGAACGTAACACCAAAGGAAACGCAGCTAGAGCATCTGACAATTTTCTGCAATATTTTTCTTCATGGCAACCCATGCCAAGCTGAGCTTCTCCAGTCTTCATTCCCACACCCAGCTGCTCAGGGTGAAGTGAAACCTTTTCAGGCCGTCTGAGTGATAAGTAGGAGCTGAGCTGCACCCATCCCAGAATGAGCTGGGTCCCATGACTGAGGTTGCATTGGCCGGGTGACAGTTGGCTTCTTGTTTCCTAGATTGCCAGGAGTGGCTCCTGAAGTCAGAAGAGATCCTGACGACTCTGGTCCAGGCCCTCGATGGATCCTGCAGCTGTGGAGTCTCTGCTGCCTACTTCAAAGGTGAGCTGGGCAGGAGCGGGGCCATCCAGGGACCCCCAGTGGTTCATGCCCATTTGCTTCTGATTTTCAGCCCTGTGTTCCCTGTTGCATTGCGTCCCAGCTAACTTGACCTTGGTGCTGATGACAGAAATGTCAAGTGTTGGGCAGAGCAGGGCTCTGTTCTTCCATGTTCCACAGAGCGCTCCCACAGGTAGCTCCACCAACATGTGTCAGTGCTCATCTGCAGACCACCAGCTAGTTGGCCTGGAGCATTTGCAGTCAGACGGATGTGGCAGCAAGGCTGATATCTCAGCTAGGAGTTTGTTGCCTGCTTGACCTTATGATCCATAAGAACTAGGCCAAGCTGCAGCAGAAACGCAAGTGGCCCTGCTGGTCTGTGTTGCTTTTCGGCTATCCCTGCTAGGTTAGTGCACAAGTGCGATGAGCACATGCAGACACGTGAAGAGAAGAGCCGTGGCTTTGCAGCCTGCGTTGCCAGCAGCGTTATGGTTAGCTTATGTTTAGACACCCCCCCACAGAGACCGTTCTGTTTGCTTTTGGGACTCCAAGGCTTCAAAAGTGTGAGGACGGTATCTGGGCGTGCTGCGTGGCTTGGTCCCAGGATGCCCCTTGGCACAGGCGTTGTGCGGATGGCATGAGCTGCCCTGAGTCAGTCTGACCAGGAGGGCAGCGGTGGTAGAGATGAGCTGGTGAGCTCTGCATCTCTTCCAGGAGAAAGTGGGTCTTTGGCGGCATGGGGAAACTGAGGCAGTTCTCTGTTTGCCTCTGCAGAGCCAAAGGCAGCCTGCCAGGACATGGGGCTTGTGTTCACCACTCTGCTAACTGCTAAGTCAGAGGACCAGCTGAGCAGCCTGCTGTTAGCCTTCAAGACCTTCCTAGAGACGCCCGGACTTGTGAGTTTTGACAGAAGGAACATCACAGCAGAAAGCTCCTGCTTCAAGGATATTAATGTGCCAGACTTGCCTCCAGGTACTAGTCATCATTCTTGCAGGCTGGGGGATACGATGTGTTTGAGGGTGGACATGTGGGTCTAGCTCTCCTAGAGGAGGGAGATGTGCCTCCCTCCACTTCCTCAACTCTGGCAAAGATCCCTTCCAATTCCATCGCATCCAGTTGCTAGAGCCCATATTGCTCATTATCTGGAATAACAGCAAACTCTGTTGTAACAGCCAGAGTACTGCCAGGGCTCTTCTAAGGAGTATGGAGCACACAGATGAGAAAAATCTGAGCCAGCATCCTCAGTCCTCTGCTGAATTTGGTCTCACTCCAGCAAAATAGTGTGTAGTGTTGTGTCGTTTCCCTGGGGCTCTGTGCTTAGGTCCTTATTTGTGACATTTTTGCTTCCCAAGGTGTCCCATCAGAGGTACTAGAAGGGACTCAAGAACCTTCTGTGCAAGTGGCTAAGCTACTCATCAATGAGGTGAACCCAGACAACCCAGGGGGAGGAGAGGATGCAGAGTACATCGAGCTCTTCTACACTGGACGGACACGCTTTGACCTCCGAGGATACTGGTTGGTCCTCTACAACGGCAAAAACAGCCGGGCCTACCGCGTGTTGGACCTGTCTGGACACCACACAAATGAGCTGGGTTACTTCTTGGTGGGGAGCAGTACCCTGAGCCCAGCACCCATGATCAGGCTGCCTCCCAACACCATCCAGAACGGGGTGGACGCCGTGGCTCTCTACTACAGTAACACCAGCCTCTACACAGTGACCATGGCTGTGACTGCAGAGGGGCTGGTGGACGCGGTGGTGTACACGTCCCGAACACCGGAGAAGGCAGACCAGCTGGTCAAAGTGCTGGTACCGGAGCAGAGTATCCTGTACGAAAACGATTCTCACAGCACCGAGGATGAGTCTCTGAGCCGCTGCCACAGCCTGAGCGCAAAACTCCAGAGCAGCTTCCAGGTGGGTTGATGGCGAATGTCCTTTCTGCACCCATAGTCATGGGTGGGCAGAGGTCATGTTTCAGTATGTCCTTTATTTGGGAGAGCAGGGCATTCTAGTGAGGCACATCTACCTCCTGCCACCCGCTGATGCTCTCACCAGCCCTCACCTCCCTGCCCTGTTCTCCTGCCTGTTGTGGCCCGGTAACAGCTCCCTGCCCTGTGCAGCGTGGCCCAGAAACAGGAGATCCCTGAAGACAGCGCTTACATGCCACCACCCCCAAAAACAGGGAGCCTGCTTTTGGGCAGCACCTTGGACTCTTTCCCCGGGCCAGATGTGGAGCCACCTTGTTTAGTGCCACCTCCGGGATGTGTGGTACAGCACGTCACGTCCCTGAACCCCAGCTTCCCGCAGGCCCAACGTGTGAGGGATGTGCCTCGACCCCTGGTGGGATTGAGTTGTGTTAATTCATCCGAACTGCTCCTTTTTATTTTCAAATGTCTGGTTTCAGACAGTCCTCCTGAAGGAACACAAAAGAGTATGTATGCGTGTCCTGCGCAAAGCTGGGTAAGGGAGAGCCTTGCCGCTCCACCGCTGATGCCTGCTGGCATCAGGCCGGCACAGAGGTGTGCTCAGGTCCAAACCAGGGCAATAAAACTGCTTTAGAAGCAGGCTAGGTCTGCTGGCAGGAGAGAGGTATGTTTTCCGTGGGAGAGGACCACAAGGAAGCAATGCTGTGGGCTGGAGACACAAGTGGAGAAGTGCTCGCGACAGTAGGGAAAGAGAATTGTCCCTAGTCCCGAGGGTGGGAGCGAAGGCAGTGACGGGGATGCCTGGTGGTGGGACCCCGCAGTCAGGACAACCCTTGAACAGATGGTAGGAGTGGGGAGCATCTGGTGTGAGGCAGATCCACAACGTCCTCTTTGGGCCTCACCAGGGAGCCGTGGGAGGCATGAACAAGAGGTGACGCCACTCCACCTGAAGAAGTGGGACCAGCGGTGGCGGCAGCAGCTTTTGTGTCTCCCCACAGGTGACGCCGGTGACGCCGCTGGGGGAGAACCTCTGCAGCACGGCCTCGGCGCCGGGCCCTCCTGCCGTCCGCATCAGCGAGCTGTGCCTGGCCCGTGGCGATACCTTCTGCGGCTTCGTTGAGCTGGAGGGGAAGCCTGGCACAAGTCTGGGAGGGCTCAGCCTGGTCTTCCTCTCAGGGACGGAGGGCAAGGTGCATGCCAGCCTCCCCCTGAGGGGCACTGTCGGAACCACGGGGCTGTTTGTGTTTGCGCTGGACGGAGGGCACGGGCACGGTGAGGCTGATGGCACCGACCTGGCGTGCGGTCTGTCTTCGAACAAAAGGGCAGGTGGTTGAGGAGCCTTGAGGAAGGGGATGGAGGAGGGGGCGTAGCGTGGGGAACAACTCTGCCTTGCCTTTCCTGTCCTTTATTCCTGTTTTTTCTCTCTGTTCTGCCTGGGCTGTTCCGTCACACTCCAGCTGAGACGGTGCGTAATCCTCCTGCGTGCCTCTGCTGGCCTCCCTGTGCAGGGCAGAGGGACCGGGAGGAGTGGAAGCTCCTCCTGCCAGTAGAAGACAAGGGGGCTTTCAGGAGAAGCGGGGTCCACCAGGACTGTCGGGTTGTTTGCTGATGCTCACGGAGACCTGCAGTGCTGCTGCCTCCTCCTGGTCCTGAGGTGGTGTTTCCTCGGCACATTCATTTATCTTGATTTATTTTTTGTTCACCTTAAATTCTGGCTGGGCTGCATGAAGAGGATTCTGCATCTCAGAGGAACCCTGGTCTTTTTGGAAACCTGTGTTCACGGCAAGCAGTTGCTTCTTTACAGCTTTACTTGGCCTCAGTCACCACCATTATTTTATCTTCCATTTCTGCTCTTGGAGTTCTCCTCGTTACGAGCTTGTCCTGTCAGGCTCAAGGCTCAGCCTAACCCTGTCTAGATGTTCACCCCACTTATTCCCCTGGCATTTCCAGATGGCACAAACCTGACTTGCAAGGACATCTCTGCTGCTAGCGAAGGCTCCAGCGCTATTGCGGTGTACAGCACCAGCTTGATTCCTGGTGGCACAAAGGCAACGTCAGAGAACTTGGTGGATGCCCTGGTTTACACGTGTGAGCCCAGCACAGCTGCAGGATGCTTGGACTTCCTCGGACCATCTTACGCTGTGCCCTGCGAGGGTGACAGGTGAGGTCGCTTCTCTGGGAAAATGTCTTTGGGTTCCCCGCACCCAGAGCGGGTGTCGCTGAACTTGCTGCCTTGTCCCATGTCCTGTACGGCTGAATGCATTCACCAGTGCTGTGATGAAGAACGGAGAGGTGGGTAGCGCACTGCGATGGAAAACATTTCCCCGCCCTTGGCGCAGGGAATTGAACTTTGTTCCTCCACTGCTTGCTTAGCTCGCTTCCCCCAAGGGATACGCGTGGCATCACGTGAAGGAATGAAGCCTTTACAGATAGCATCTGTATATGCTGCTTTGCCAAACTTTTTCTTTTTAAAAAAAACCACAACGAACAACAACGCAAACAAAAGATGATACCCCTGTGAGCAGCAGGACAAAACAAAACCCCACATCCCTTTCGCTCCTGGGTGGACTCAACAACAAACAGGGCTGAGCCTTTCTCTTGGTGGGAATCCTAGCAGAGTTCCTCCTGTCCACATGATCACCGCTGTTCACCAAATCTGTCCTCCCCCAGGCCTCTGCTCCCCTGCCCCATCTGGTGTGACAGGGGGTTCTGCATCCATAGCCTCCCCCAGGAGCGCACGTGCACAGAGCACAGCTCCATGCGCGTGGTTTTCCCGGGAAACAGATCTCCAGCTCCTGGCTGGCTGCAACATCGTGCTGAGACCTCACCAGGGTGGCTGCTCAGAAGGTCAGGGCAGTGGTTTGGTCGGACAGCTCACGTGGGCTGACCCCAGGCAGCCTCTGCCAGTCCAGCCCTGAACAACCTCACCCAGAAAAGCTGGTTCCTCACACCAGGAACACGTTTCTAAGCCCCGGTGCGGGGAGGGAAGCAGTAGGTTAGTGAAATGCAGGGGCAGGTGTGGTGTAGCTTGGAAAACTCCTTATCCTGGAGGACAAACTCTGGATTTTGGGAGGCTGGCTGTAATGAGGCAGCAGTCTTACTCCTACAGAAGCCAGTCAGACCAAATAGGTTTGCTCTGGCCAAGCCCAGCTCTCCTCCAGCTGCTGGGGTTGGTTGGACCCATCTCTGTGACTGGCTGTGAAAACTGATTTCAGCTCCAGCAAACTCTCCGTCATCCCCAGCAGCGTCAGGAAGTGGGGCCCGGGAGGGATTCGTGGCTGGAGGTGGGAAGAAAGGTGTGTGACATGGTGGTGGGCTCTGACTCCTCTTCCAGGGACAGGCCTGTGTCCCTGAGCCGCTGCACCAGCGGCCGTGCCAGCGCAGAGCTGCAGTTTGCTGTCTCGGACCCTACCCCTGGTCTGCAGAACAGCTGTCCCCGAGACGCCTTCGCGGTGGACCTCCACTTCTGCCTCTCGACCCCCAGTGAGTGCGGCGGGGTGCCCCCATGGGTGCGGGGTGGGAGGGCTGGGCTGGGGGCGCGGGGGGCTGACGCCAGCTTCCCATGGCGTGGGAGGGGGACGCTGCGGGGACCTTCCAGTCGTGAAAGGGGACGTGCTGGGCGCGAGCTGGTACGGACACCCACGTGTTGATGTGATGGCAAACATGCCGCCGTCCCACGAGGGCAGCCACACTTGCAGCTCCAGCGTGTGCTTGGACGGAGGTGGCCACGTTCCTCATCTGAGAAGTCTCGGCTCAGGCAGGGCCGAGCCCGCTTGGGATTTCTTTCCGTGGCGTTGGATTTGCAGCAGTGGCAGGAAAGCCGCCCCAGGTCTCTCGTGATGGCGGGGGCATGGTCAGGGAAACTGCCAGAAACCCTCCCGCCCCAGCCCGCGCACGGGAACAAGGCAGCGAGGCTCCGTCCCGACTCTGCAGCCAGGAAGCAGAAGCACAGTGGGGCTTCCAGCCCCCACAAGGCCGTGCTTGGAGCAGCCTGGGGCATGCAAGACCTGGGTAAAAGGAAATAGAAGTTGTTCCTCCTCCTCCAGCCTCCTGAGAGGGGCAGGCAGTGGCCCTCTCTCTCCTCTCCCAGCACGAAAGACCCCTCTGTACCGGCCTGTGTGGTGGGACGTGTGGGGCAGGCCTCTTCCCACTGCCCTGGGGGGTCGGTGAAGGAGCGAAGCAGGCGCACGTGGTGGTGGAAGGCCAGAAGTGAAGGCTCACCCTGCAGGAGGGGGGCAGAGGAGGGTGGGATGCAGAGGAGGGTGGGATGCAGAGGCGGGTGGGATGCAGGCTCTGGAGGAGCTTTGCACGTGACCTCAGGCATGAAGGCAAGTGTTTTGGAAGGGGTACGCAGCTGGGAGCTTATTAACAGCCCCGAGCTGCACCCAGAAAACCACTTCTCCTTTTCCCCTAGACTGCTCCACATGGACCCTGCACTACAGGAGGATGCTGGAAAGCTTGGGAAGGGTCTTGGTCAGCTCCCTAGAGGAGAAGTGCTCCTGCGGCGTCTCTGAGCTCTACCTGCGAGGTTGGTGCCCCACTCCGCTTGCCGATTTTGCAGAGCCCTCCCCCCTTACCCCTCTACAGATGCTCGTCATCAGGATGGTCCCTTCGCAAGCCAAACTTGCAGGCTTGCACTCCAGTGAGGGGAACTGGAGGAGCAGTGGTGGGTAGATGGGATTTCAGCAAGGAGAGCAGGAGAGTGTGACGTGGGCTGCTTACTGGAGGAAGGGCAAGCTAGAGGGACCATGAGGAATGGGAGTCTCTGATGATGCCTTGAGACGTCTGCCAGACAAACTCAAAGTCCTAAACCCGCTGTTGTGGTTTAACCCCGGCCGGCAACTGAGCACCACACAGCCGCTTGCTCACTCCCCCCTGGTGGGGTGGGGGAGAGAATTGGAAGAGTAAAAGTGAAAAAACTCATGGGTTGAGATAAGAACAGTTTAATAATTGAAATTAAAAAAAAAAAAATTAAAGAATATACAACACAAGTGATGCACAATGCAATTGCTCACCACCCACCAACCGATGCCCAGCCGGTCCCCGAGCAGCGTCCCCTGGCCAGCTTTCCCCCAGTTTACATACTGAGCAGGACATCATATGGTATGTAATATCCCTTTGGCCAGCTGGGGTCGGCTGTTCTGGCTGTGCCCCCTCCCAGCTTCTTGTGCATCTCCAGCCTTCGCAGTCGGTAGGGCATGAGAAGCTGCGAAGTCCTTGACTTAGTGTAAGCACTACTTGGCAACAACTAAAACATCAGTGTGTTATCAACATTATTCTCATACTAAATCCAAAACACATCACTATACCAGCTACTAGGAAGAAAATTAACTCTATCCCAGCTGAAAACAGGACATCCACAAAGCAAAAAGCTGTTTGCACTCTAGAGGACTCTGGTTCTCAACTCTTTCTCTGTCAGACTCCTTCAGTGTCCTGTGCTTATTCAAAGTACCTGGACCAAAAAGTCACTTCTGGAAGGCTTAGGGACCTACAGCTTTTTAGGGATGAGAAGAAATGTTTTCTATTTTTGGGCTGGTTTTGTAAGGGAATGAAGGCTTCTCAGCCATGCATTGTCTCCCTCACTCAAACACCTTTTTGACCCTTTGAACAATTTCGGACAACTCTCACCAATGGGTAGAGATCGTGAAGTTACAAAGTGTAGTCCAAAGTATTCTGCTGGGTTGGGAGGACAACTCCAAGTCCCTTTTGTCACCAAAAGAAAGGTTGAGCATATGCTTAAGTTACCTGTGATACAGCATGGTGGCGTGATTTCAGAGAGGTGGGGAGAAGAGGGCAAAGAGCATGGGAGCAGGAGGGTGTTACTGGAGCAGGGCATGAAGTCGTGGGAACAATGTGTTCCTGAACAGGCGGGGGGTTTCTGACCCCCCCAAGACCGGCTGTTCTTTCTCCGCAGAGCTGAACCTGACGTGCGTGGGCTCCCTGGTGAAGGTCTGGGGCCGGCTGTGGGCTCGGCAGCCAGAGCAGCAGCAGTCCTTTGAGACCTGGCGCCAGGGCTTCCTGGCCAGCCCCCACCTCTTCTCCATGGACGGGAGAGTGCTGAAAACCAGTCCTGAGTGCGTTGCCCCAAAAAATGCACCATCCATGCCACATGGCGGTGGTGAGTAAGCGGCAAAGCTAAGCACAACGATCTGCTTCCAGCACAGCGAGCGGGGCTGGAGCCAGGGTCAGGCCATGTCTCCATGTGAGAGGGGCAATGCTGGGCAAGCCACCAGGGACCTCTGGTGATGCTTCCCAAACGCAGTTGCCTTCTAGAGATGGGTGGGTCACTACGAGAGAGGTAACGACGGTCAGTTCCCTCAGTGTGATGGTGTCAACGGCCCTATCACGCCGATACCACTGGACATTTGGGATTCTAAATCTTCTCATGAGACTGAGCTTCACTGGGGAGCCCCTTGCTTTTGGAGCTGTCAGACACACAGCCCAGAAGCCCCAAAGCCCAATTGCTCAGAAGAGCAGCTGGCACCCAGGCTGGAGCCAGCCAGAGCCGGCATGCCGCGGGGGGTGCAGCCCGGAGAGGTGGAAGAATGGCTCTCCAGATCGGGAGGCTGGGACAATCCAGTCTGTTGTTGCCCAGAGAAGTTGTGGGTGCCCCATCATTGGAAGTGTTCAAGGTCAGGTTGGATGGGGCTCTGAGCAGCCTGATCTAAGTGAAAGATGTCCCTGCCCATGGCAGGGGGTTGGGACTAGATAATCTTTAAAGGTCCCTTCCAACCCAAACCATTCTGTGACTGTGTGATTCTGTGACCTCCTGGTGGCACCCTGTGCTGGGAAAGGTCATGGCTGCAATATTCCGACTCTTTGCACCCTCAGCTTCGTTCCAGGGCTGGGAAATCGCCCTGTTTGTTGTGGGATCTCTCCTGCTCATCTTCTCGTTGGTCAGCCTGGCATTTTACTTCATCAAAAGGTGAGAAACCACCTTTCCACCTGCCTCACATCTCTCACCCTCTCCTTCCCCAGTGCTTCCTCTCTAATCACTGCAGAGGGACCTGCTCCTTCTCTCGGGTGAACACCAACATTCAGATGCTGCATCCAAACACTCTGATATGTTGCTCCTAATTTTTACAGCAAAGCCCCTTTGCTTTTGATGTGGCAGACTGCAGGTGCTCTTCCTTACAGCAGTGAGGCAGCAACGGACAGTTTAGGATGACCTTGATGGGAAACATCATTCCACATTATAACATGACACCACTTTATAAATACTTGCTTGGCGTTCCCTAACATTGTCAACAAGGCAAACAGCAGCTTAACACTCAGGCTGTATGTTTGTCTGAAATAACTTGTTACAGTGGATGGGTTATTTAACCAGCCCGGGGGATTTATTTCCATGGATTTTTACTGATCCTCTTTCATCATTGGATAGGGGGCTGGTGTTAGAAATGAGGAAAGTTCTCAAAATACATTTTGGGAATAGAAAACTCGGTATGTATTTTTAAAAGGAATTTACAAAATACTGCAAGTCAGCTTTAGGGAATCTCTTTCAGAAATCAGGTGGTTTTAAGTTGGTGTAGATGTGCCAGGTGATAGCAGGTGATCTGCTCCTTGTTTTCCCCAAAATGCTGACAGAGACCTTAGTAAAGTCTGTGCCCGCTGAAGGCTGGTCATCCAACCTCTTCACGTTATGCGCGGAGATACGACGCAGGTTAGCTGCCTTGTGCAAGAGAGCAGAGCGACTGATCTTGCGTTTTTCTTTGTTGCTTTTCAGACGTTCCCCAAATTACACCAACATCGAAATGAATGACTGTGGGGAGATTGCAGCAGATTTCTAATGCTCCCTGGCACAGCTGCAGTGACAGGGTCTAACGGGACTGGGGCCAGGCATGTGTCTCTGGGGCACGCAGACTGGTTGACCAGCTCCCCCATCTACCAGGGTTTGCTGCAAGGACCTGCAAAATGCCCAGGTGTATATATACGTGTGTGTGTGTATACATACATATGTGTGTGTGTATACAGCTCTGTGTGTGTATGTACCTGTGTGTGTGTGTGTACACAAATACCTGAATTATTTTTACACTTCTAAATCAGTCCTCAGACTAAAGGACTTCAAAGAAACCGTCTGGGAATGACTTCTTCTAGGCAAAGTTTGTGCCAAGTGTGGTGACCAGAAAGAAAGAATTCTGCTTTGGCTGATGCAGAGGAATGACATACTCTGCCTTCTCTTGAGATTCACTGCTGGGTGATGGACGAAGACCGCTCCCCAGCAGACCCTTCTACCCAGCAGGCAAGTCCAGTTTCGAGTTCCTCTGGGCTCCGCTGCTGCAGTGAAAGAACATCAGCCTCCCTTGAGCCCTTCTTGTCCTGGCAAGGGGGTTCTCAGCATTATGCCCCTCTCTGCCTAAGCAGCTCTGTACCACCAACAGCCTGCACTAGGGAGAGCCCTTGCTGTTGGGGACCACAAGCAGGAGGACCTCCTGCCCAGAAAAAGGGGCTAGAGGGGAGACAAATACCAAGCTCCTGCCCAGGTGCAACTCTTACTCGTATGGTCCTGCCCATATCATGGCCAGACAATGGGCAGGAGCAGTGCCAGAGTCCAGATCTGTTGAGAATTTGGGGTGAGAAGGGTGGCTGGGTGGAATCTGCTCAGTAAAAGATTGTTTCCTACACAAGTGTGATATATCCCTAACAGTGTGGTAGCTGATGCTGGGCCTCTGGTAGCATCCTTCGTGTGTGGAGTGGTGGTCTCACCTCATGGGTTTGAGCACCCTGTGCAGCTCCGCACATGGTGGCAGTGCCCAAGACAGGTCACTGGTGGGGCGAGGGGTAGATAAAATCAAGAGAGAGATCCCACACTGTTTCTGAACCATGGTGTATATAGATTTTTACTGAACAAGGCTCTGCAGAGGGAGGGCACGAAGCATTTCTGTGATTGATCGTCACGGCACTGACCCTCATGAGAGGAAGCCTCACATTTTCTTTGAAACCCACCTCCCAGCTGTGTCTCTCTTAGCTGCATCTTCCACTTGCAGGCAGCCTGCGCTGTTGAAGTCTGCGGGCCACCAGCCATCTCCAGTGCCAGGGCTGGGCAGCACGGGAGAAGCGAGGCCTCGGCTTTCCATTGCCCTGCCTCTTGCGCCTGGCAGCCCCTTTCAGTCAACAGGGCTGAAAACATGAGGCACCAGTGACCTTCTCTGCTGGGTGCCCCACATAATCCTTGGGCAGCTGCCACAGCCTCAGAGGCGGTTCTTCTTCACAGCCTCATCCTGCCATCAGCGCGGTGCTGCTAGAGCACGCTGGTGTCGCATGAGATCAGATGAGCTCCATCTTGAACTGGCTGAAGTTCGGCACAGTGGGCGAGGGCTCAGCCATGCTGTTGAAGGGGACGCAGGGCTGGTTCGCTGGCACGGTGCCGTGGCTCACGGTGGAGCTGAGCTGCTGCAGCATCACCAGCACCTCCTGCTGCAGCCGCTGCTGGTGCTCCTGCTGGCGCTCCAGGCGGCATTGCCTCTCCAGCACTGCATGCAGGGCCTGGCTCAGCTTCTGGACCTCCGTCTGTACAGCATCCAGCTTTTCGGCAATGGCATGGGAGCTGGGAGCAGGGGGAAGCACTGGTCCACCCCAAGCAAGGTTTTGATTTCCAGGACTTGCAGGATTCGGCAGGGCAGTCTGAGTGCTGGCATCTTTGACCTGGAGTAGTGGGAGGCAGGAGAGAAAGGAAAGTGAAACATTCCCAGGAGCTCCTTCAGTGGTGATCAGCAAGAGAAGGATTTATTCTGCTCTTGGCTACAAGGCATGAGCGAAAGCCATCGCCTTGTTGCAGACCTCCAGACCTCACTGTGCTTTGAGCTGCACTGCATCCCCACCCAGGCCCTGTGCCACTGCTCCACAGGAACACCACGTTGCCCTGCATGCTGTCACTACATGCTTAGGTGGTGGTTGTTGCTGGGTGGTAGCTGGGCTGCCCATGTTGATGCCAGGCCTATGTCTGCTCTCTGCGGGGACAGAAATAGTGTATCCTGGGTTTTTCTTTCCAGCCCATCCATTTCTTGCATTGCATCCTGAAGCAAAGGGCTGTTCTGCTCCCTGAGAGGGAAAAAAAAACATGCTGGTTTTGAACCCCAGGGGAGCCTTTCTCCTGGAAAGGGTGTTGAGCAACCTGTGTCCTCTCAAGCAGCTGGCAAGGGCTCTTGAACACCTGGGTGTGCTGGAGAAGGCGTTTGCTGTGTCTGAGCAGAGATGAAGGCTCAGCCTGACTCACGGCTGTGTTTTGTACGCAGGATGCCATGGTGAGAAAGGCAGGTGCCAGCATCCTACCATCCTCTGTGGGACAACAGCATTGCCCACCAGTGAAGTCTGGAGAGGTTGGAGCCTGCTCTGAAGGGGTAAACTTTGGGCATGGGGCAGCCCCACAGCCACCCTGCCCTGCTGGCAGTCTACCCAGGGCTGGTCTTGGGACTGCTGTGTCACTTACATTTGCCCCATGGATTGCCGCAGCTGCCAGCAGAGCTGGGCTTGGCCACGGGGTCAGCTGGCTGCATGCCCACCATGGCGGCTGGGATGGCCACAGGGATGTGGACCTGCTGGTACAAAGCATGCATGGCCATGGCCTGGGGATCTCATGGCATGGCGAGGTGGGGCTGTACGTGTTAGGGATGTGGCGGCTGGACGTGTCCCAGAGGGTGGCCGTCCTGGCTGTGTCACCCCATCCTGCCCCGCCGCAGCCCTTCATCTCCTGCTGCGGCACCAAGCCACACAGCCGCTGCTGAGCTGGTACTGAAACCAAGCCTCAAGGAGGGGGTCTGTGAGCTGCAGGTTGGAGGCCGACGCTGGCAGAAGCTGGTATCACCACGGCCAGCATTGCCTACGGGCAGCAGCACGTGCTGCCTGCAGGCGGGTGGGCAGCACGCCCCGTGGCCCCAGCAGCAGGGGTCTTCCCAGATGAGCTCGCCAAGTGCCAGGGTCAAGCGTCACCCGGGAAGCGCAGCAAGCAGAGGGCAGGGGAGGCGTTTCAGGAGCGCTTCGTCCCCAGCGACCTGCCCCATCTGCATGGGTCGGGCGTGGCAGGGTGCTGCGTGGGGCCATGCCAGCGGGCAAGCGCTGCACCGGTTCCTGGCCAGAGCAGACAGGCTCTCCCACCCCGCCCTGCCGCCTGGCATTCTACCTTTTTCTGCAGGAGAATAGCCCTGTCCACCATCTTCTTCTTCACCGTCAGGGCTGGGTTCCTGGCAGGGGGTGCAACCAGCCGCCCTCGGCTGGGCAGGGGCTGCGGGGGAGTGCCCGGGCCCCCCAGAGGGGAGCAGCTCCCTGGAGCCAAGGGGGCTGCTGTGGAGCGGTCATCGCCTGCAAGGGACAGTGAGAGAAACGCCTTGAACAGAGGCCCTTGGGGGCTCCCAGCATGGGACGGGGAGCCCCCTCCCTGGCCCAGCACTGCCAGGAGGTGGCCACGGTGGCAACTCGCGGTGGGGAGCCAGGCCTTACCATTCCCGGGGGGCAGTCCCACGGGCAGGGCCTCCCCAAGCTGCCTGTCATCTTTGCAGAGTGCGGCCACCCTAACGATCTGGATGCCCTCCTTGGTGTCTTGGCCACCAGTGGGGCAGAGAGCCCGGCTGCCCACAAGGTCCCCACCAGGCACCGGGGGGGTCCGGGCACGCAGCGGCTCAGGCGGCTCAGCCTCATGCCCCTGCAGCGGGGGCCAGGGCTGGTCCCCGTCCCAGCCGGCTGCTGCCGACCCCGGCTCCACGCTCTTCCGCTTGAGGAAGAGGTACACAGCCTGTGGCGTCACTCGGATGTCGTCCAGCTCCAGCACCTTCTTGATCTTGCGGAAGCTCAATCCAGCCCTGCGCAGCTCCACGATCCTCCTCTTGGCATGGTCGTCCAGCCGGCCCATCGCCCCCGGCACCTCTCCTGCGCCCAGTGCCTACATCCCCGGAGCGCAGCCACTGTGGGGACGCTGGCAGCCCCCCAGGCAGCACTAAGCCCCACGACGCTGCTCAGGCTCTGCTAGTGCTCTGCTGCCAGGCTGCCAGCCCCAGCCGCGGGTCAACACGGCGCCATGCCCGGCTCCCACAGCAGTGACCCTCTTCGCAGCCAGAGAGGAGGGAGAAGGCGGCTCTTCCCACCGGAGCGACCACCTTTGCTCACACGGAGCCCCCTCACAGTGGGGCGTCCAGCCTGGTCCCCCGGTCCGCCAAGGGCACAGAGGATAGTAACAGACTCAGCTCTGCCCAGTGTCCCAAAGTGGACATTGGTTCCTCACTGCCGGCAGCACAGTGAGGAATCGGGTGCGGTCAGGATCCCGAGCGGCTGCTCAGTATCCCAGGAAGCTCGGTGCAAGTCCTGGCGGGCGGCAGTTCATGGCATAAGGCTGGCAGGTCCCCACCGGAGCCTCACATCTCCTTGGTGGCCTGGAAGGTTACAGGGAGCAGAACCGGGGACGACGTTGACAGCTACTGCATGGAAACTGTTGGCGCTGCAGAGCCTGCCCTTCGGGTCCGGAGACGACTCTGTCCCGTACCTTTGGGAGAAGCAGAAGCAACCATTTATATACCAGTTGTAAAGGCAGCACAACTATAAATGTAACAACTGTACCTCCCGTGCTTCCCCTTCCTCCCCACATGCACAGCCTTGGCTGTGGTGTCAGTTGGGGGACGGTGGCTCAGATGTGGCCACGCTTGCCGTGCGTGGGTGGGTGCTGGCACAGCCCCTGCACACGCATCTCCCCTGGGTCGCTCCCTGGAGCAAAGCAATGTGGTGGGACCAGCCCCTTCCCTTCCTGCAGGCATCATAGCGGGACCAGCTCAGGAGGGACTGTGCTTGGAGTCGTGTATATGTGTGTATATATATTCATACCTACACAGGGATATACCTATTTATGTGTATACATACACATGTATCTGTGTATACAACTATGGTGGCAGGGTTTTTTCCACTTCCTATCAGCTTCCTTCATCTGCAGGCATTTCCTGGACACTCAGTGCTGCAACTGCTGCCTAAAGGACATACTTTTGTGTTTTGCCTCACCAAAATAAATAGCCTCCAAGAATTCCCGCAAGACAGCAAAACACTTTTTGGATTAGCAATATATAATAGAGGCTACCTCAAGTGGTTGCTGCCAAGCAGATGTGATATAGGAACGTTTTCCAAAGCCCACTTCCCCAGGCACGTGTGGGTCTTAAAAAGGATAATAACATATGTTCTTGGCCGAGGAGGCACAGAGACTATTGTGCATCAGCCACAGGGTGAAATGGAGCCTCTTAGTTCGACAGAGGAGTTGTGCCCCTCTGTGTTTTACTTCTTCCATGGCAAGAGAGAGAGACATTAACTCCAGAGATGTAGATTGTACTTTGATCCAGATCTGTTTACACCTAAAGGCTACCCCACGCCCTGCTATGTGCATTAGGGACCTTGTAGATAAGAGCTGGGGGAGAGCGGATATAGGAAAACGTCCCTGGATGCAGACACTGCAACTGCAGGGCCAGAGCAAAAGGTCAGAAATACCCAACCTTCTCCATGCCCAGGGGAGATGCTACAAGGAAACCACCACCTTGAGCTTCCTGTGGCTGCAGGTGGGGAGCTCAGGCCCTGGCAAGAAGCTCTGCCCTCTTCCCAGAGCATTTAAGGCATGGCCAGAGGACACTAGAGCAAAAGCCAAGCAGTGTAGCTCTCTGAACAGCTGGTGACAGAAACATAAATTTTACGTAAATGCCAGAAAAGCCAGTGTCCCACACCTGCAGCCTTCACCCAGCCTCCGCACGGGAGGAGAGATGTTGAGAGCACCTTGGAGATGCGCTGACTTCACGCAGCATCTCCCCCAGCTCCCTCTGGCTCGCTTTGCGCCCTCCCCAGGTCCCAGCTCCTTCCTTCTTTGCCTGCTCGTCCCCTCGGGGCCGTCCCCAGCCCTCGGCAGAGCTCCCGCCGCCCTGCCTTCCCAGGCTTGGGGACAGCTCGTGGGAGGCGCAGACCATCCCTGCCCCGCTAACCCCACATCAGTTCAGCATTCCCAACACAGGGTGTTCCCCCACAGCCCCCCATCTGCTGGAGGGGCAGCAGGATGAGGAGTTTGGCCATGATGACTCCTCGCTGCAGCACGTGGCTCCACGGGATGGCTTCGTGCCAGCAGCGCACAGCTGCGAGCAGCAGCTCCACGGAGGGATCGTCCGCGCTCCAGGGCTCAAGGCTAGCTTCATCCAGGCTCCTTGTGCTTCAAGAACAGTACTTGCCTCTGCAGCGGGGCTTTTTAAAAGTGTGTATTTACTGATCAGAGGTAGACCAAGACCTGGAAACCCATTTCAGAGAAAACAGAAAAGCAGGCTGTGGGTCACAGTCCAGCTGGGCAAGCAGGAGGTGAGTGCAGGCAGAAGGGCAGGGTGAAATCCAGCTCAAACCCTTCTCCCTTACACCGCGAGGGCGTGCAAAGCCCCCAGCAGCTACTCTCTGCCCTGCCAGGTAGAAGAAGGCTGCCAGTAAAAGCAACCAGTCGCCCCTCCAGACAATACAGTGTTCTAGCAATTTCCTCCAAGATCACAACAGTCAGCCTCTCTGACAGCTCAGGTCTGGCTGCAAACTTGCAGTTTTGCTGTACTGAACGTGCTCCCCATTTCCACAGCTGAGTCCATCACTTCTCCTCTTTCTCCCTCTCCAGATGGAATTTTCCCAGTGGAGCTGCAGCCTGTGTCATGCACTCAGCCTGTGCAACACAGCTGCCCAAGTTACACATTCACAGAGATGAGACCTTTACACTCACCTGGCCTACAACACATTTGTTTCTCTCCAATAATTTTTGCACAAGGAAAAAAAAAAACAATCCAATGAGAGGGAAAGATTCAGGCATTTTCCTAGACTTGTAATTTTGCATCGGGGATGGAATTCCCTTCACTTCTCAGGGCCAGGCTGGGGGTGACATTATTCCTCTGAAGGTTTCTTACACAACTCAGGAGAAGCTAACTCAAGTAAGGGCTTTGCAGGGCAACAGGGAAAGGCACTGCATCAGTAGAAGCAAATTCACAGCACTGCAATCATGTGAGCTTACTCTGTGCCTTTACCCCTTTTCATTTCTGTGGATATCAGAAAAATAGGAAGGTTTCAACTCCTCCAGAAAGTCCCTGCAACAATCTCATCTGGGCTGAGGGGCTCACTCAGCCTTTGCTATTTCTAAAATAAAGCAGCACCACAAAGTCTGCTTGGCTTGGAGGTTTCCATACAAAGCACAGGTGCTGTGAGCTATGTGTGGGCACTAGCAGTCCCCTGTTCCGAAATCGCGGCTTGCCTCCACCTACCTGGCTATCGCATTGTGCACCAGCTACAGCTGCAAGTCATTTTTCACGCTCTGGTTCTGCAGTCATGCCTGTGTGGACACAAAATTGCTCCCCTGCGAGATATGATAGCTTCAGTGATTCCTCATGGGTCTGCAAGTGTCCTTCCCACACACACACGCCTTCTTTTGCCGTGGGATGTGTACTCGCAGGGTGAAGACACGGTGACGGGAACACTCGGCTTACGGCTGCAGCCAGAGAGGGCTGTCACGCAGCACCACAGGCTCCAAGTTTTGCCCTTTGGTGGGTTGGCCTTACCCAGCCAGTTGGACATACACATTTGTGTGAGCAGCTGCGTGTTTTGTTATACAGCCAGGCCTGCAAAAGGAATTTTTCTTCAGCCTGCCAATTTAGGCATCTGTCCAAATTTCACATCAGCCACCCTTTCTTCAGCTGCTGCTGAACCCTTTGCAATGCCTAAAGTCTTTAAGTACTTAGTTGTAGCTGGGAAAGCTCCTTTAACCAGGCATCGCTGCTGGCAACGCTTATATTCCATACCTCTGCAGGCAGTAATACCCACAGAAACACAGACTAGAGCCTGGAGCAACCTTCTCATCACCAGGATTATTTCCTTAGCTCCCCTGCTCTCTGGCCCAGAAAATATTATACACAAAATGGAATAGCCTCAAGAGGAGAAAGGAGGCAGCGTTCATGCACGCCCCAGAGTTCCCTTCAGGGCAGAGTGGATTTAAGGTCTAAGGAGGAAGAGCATGAATCCAAGTTTCATACAACCCCGGTGAGGTTACCTAACCATTAGCCTCAGGGCAACCAGCAGGCTTTTCCTCTTCAGCGCTTGTTTCTGTGCCAGTGCAAGCCCCAGCTCCTGGAGGCGAACCCAAGGAAGAGGAGCTCCCCGGCGTCCATCCTGCAAGTCCCTCGGGGCAAAGCTCCCTGCTTGCCTGCACAGGCGGCATTGCCGCCTGTTTCTCCCCCAGTCTTTCCGCATCCCTGAGTACCAGTGTTTGAATGCCAAATTCTCCAAGAGTTAAACATCAGTTGTGTGACCACAGAGCTGACTCGTGTCTGGGAAGATTTACTTGTCCTTCTCTCTCACAGCTGCAAGCCTGCTCTTGGACGCAAGCAGTTTTTACCCTGGGGAGGTGCAAGCAAAGCTTCTCCCAAAATTCATGCTGGGGTGAAGCAGGGAAGAGTCAGATCCCCTCAGAGTCTTCAACAGACAGTAGTGCCACGCCACAATCACGTAACTGCTTTACCTGGGGGTTGCGTTTTCTCCACGGCTATTTAAGTCATCGGGGTTAGCTGCACAACAGCACGCCTACGGCCAGCCTGCCTCTCGGGGCTGGCAGCCTTGGAGAGATGCAGGCATTTATCTTTGGATGGACTTAACCAGAGCAACAAACTTCAACCTATCATTTCAGAAGCAGCACAGCCTCAAAGGTAGCAGATACCAAGGTGGAGCAACGTGTCTCACCAGTGAGACAAGCTGCTGGTGCTGAGAATGGCTGTGATCGAGGAAGAGAGGGGAGTGGGAGAGGGAAAAACTGCAACTCACAGAGAGACAAAAGATGCAGCTCATCCTGTCTGGTCCCAGCAACTGAAAACAGATGCTGTATGTTGTTAACATCCCAATGCACATTGGACTCAAGAGTGCTGCGGAGTGCAAAATACTCCTGTCCTAAGAAGGTCCACGTAGCATTATGAAGCACAAAGTTAGGTGTGGGTGTATCCCTTTCCTTTCAACTTCAACTGCCTTTATACAGTGCAACGCCAGTGTACCAGCACGTGGGACAGAAAACAGTTTGACTAATGCCTAACGGATGCACAGGGCATCCGAGGCTATGCAAACACACAAAAATAAAGAAGGGGAAGGTGTTAGCAAAGGGGTATTGGGGCTCACTGAGCTCCTTGTAAGGAGCCACAAGCCCAGTCTACCACACTTCCCTTCACCCTGGGCCTTGTGGCTGGTAGCAGGTCGACGAGGTCCTCTTGCCCGCCCTTCTCTTTGCCTCTGATTTCCAGCCCTCCTTCTTAGATCCTCAGTGCGCCTTTGGGAAGCTGGAGCAGCTGAGAGCAGCTGGGGAGGGACACTGATCCATCCTCATCGGTTTCCCACAGGGTTCTAAATAGCCACTGCAAAAGCTGGCAAGATGACTTCTTTTTCACTCTGCAGCAGCTCAGGGGGGAAAAAAAATTAAAACATTCTCCAGAAGCACAAGGAGGACTGGTGCTGGTTTACACTTGATTCAGATACGGAAAAGAGCTTCTTGCAAACAAGAAAGCAAGAAGCATTTCAAGTAGAGTGAAGGCAAAGATGCTGTGGAGCGAGCTAGTCTTCTGCTGGGGGAACGCCCGATTCCTTCTAGCCCTGTAGAGAAATGTGCTTTGAATACAGCCAGGCTGGACAGGTGAGAGGAGCTGGTTTGGCAATGCTCCACTTGGTTTCTTGCCCTTGGGGTCCTGTGTCAGAGCCTGCCAGGCACAGCTTTGAAAGGACATGGGTAGTTCTTAGCTCTTCACCTAGATAACAGCTTCACTGCTATAGTGACTGGAAAGTCTTAGCTCCATGGAGACAGGTAATCAGAAAGAACTGGCAATGTGGTTTAATGGTACTTAGCTTGGAGGAAGATTAACAGTATTAGGTGTCCTATGCTGATATATTGCCAAAGCATGAAAATCTGTGCCAGAGAAGAATGGCCTTTCTCCCAGGCTGCAATTTTACCCAGTGTCACTACTTTGCAGGATATGTCAAACCTCATGGAAGCAATAACATTATATAACAACATCAGCTGCTACCAGCCACATGGACTGCTGCATCCCATGGTACAGAGCCCTGATTTTCTTTGCAGAATTGGTGAAGGAACCTCTCTGTTAGAGAGTTTATTAAAAGGAAATGGGCCAGTTGAATTTAGATGGTGCTGCTATTACCTGAGGTGTGCTGGCTCCCCCTCTGAAGGGATAACCTCATAAGAAGCTTTTTAATCAACTTGTACTTCAGCCATCAGAATGGCAGAGAAGGAAGGGCCCAGGATATATCTGGCCCAGGATTTGGAAGTAAGCTATTTAGAGCCCAGACCTAGCTTTGCTTTGTCGTCTTTGACAACTGACCAGTTCCTTTAGGCTCTGCTTTCAGTGCAGTTGAGGAGATAACCCCCTGCCTGGCCACTTGTTGAAAATTAGATCCTCATATGGAAAATACAAAACTTTAAGGTTTGAGCCTAAGGTTTGCAGTACATGTGAATTGAAAAAAGCTGGGTCCCTGCAAGGTTTCTTTAATTAACAATTTTGGAGGTTGCAAAACAAATGCGAGTAGGATGATACACATAGTTTGCTTTTGACCCAGACAATGCCACTTACAGCCTTGTGCTAACTGGGGAATAGGCTGTAAAGATAAGGTGCTAGGAGAAATAGGAGTGTGTGTATGTAATGAGTACTAGGATTGTTTAGGGGCACAGGGTAACCACAGTATAAACATAGTACTGGTTCTTCATGTTTGAGGAGAGGAAAGGAGGAGTTTCAGAAATACAGAAAAATCCACCCTAATAGTCAAAGGGTCCCAAGTCATGCACACTAAGTAGTGACACTATATAATCATGCTGATGGATAGCTTTATACAAAAAGGCTTTGCACTGGATCGTCTCTCCTACAGCTCAAAAACCATAGGTCAATGTCAACATCATGTCACATGGTCCGACAAATTCAGCATGGGTGTGATGCTGTGTCTCTACCTGGTGAGGGTCAGATTTGTATTAAGAAATTATCTAGGGGATCCAAACCTGATACTAAGAACTGTGGAACCACAGTTTGAAGGAACAAGAGGCTTTCACAGACCACCTGGAAAGGCCTGGGGAAGAGGGACAGGCTGGATTTCACATCCAGGCTCAGAAACCCATCTCTGCCCTGGGACTGAACAAACTCGTCAAGCTGTTCTAACAAGAACAATAAATGCCAAGTATCTCACTGCCTTTATCTCTACAGTCAACATTAGCCTCTCTTTAAAGTGTTTTGCAGCTTTAAACCTATGCTCTCCAAAGATGCAGCCCTGGAAACAGAGAGAGTTGCAAAGGCTAAACCACAAGCATACCTTGAATTTCTAGTGTCTTTCATGTGCCTGCAGAGGAAACAAATAAATCACTGCAAAGTATAACGTGATATTTGTTCCTTGTGGTTGAAACCAGGATGTTTGAGGAAGGTTAACATTGAGTGGGCATATTCCTACAGCATCAGGTCATGCTTTGTAAGTGTTGCAGGAAAACAGAGAAAAAGTTCATCGTAATATGGTTTTCAGGCTAAGAGCCCCAAAATACAAATGTGTGCATAGGCACATTCAGGTGCAGACAACCCCGAAGTCTTGAGCTTGCCCATGGCCTAGCTGCCGGAGTGCACTGCAAGAACCAGCCCCAGACCTCGAGAGAGGGCAGGCCAGATGTTCAGAGACTGCTGACAAAGACCTAATTCACCCAGAAGTATTTCAGCTAAACTGCTAAATTCACCTGCTTCTGCAGAGTAGAGATGAACCCACAAAATCTCCTTTTTCTGCTCTTCCAAATCTTTATAGATACTTGACAGGGCAGCCATTGGAAACTCGGGCTAATCTCATCTCTCTGCAGAGGTAACCAAGGCTGTTACAACACATTAGGATGAAAAGTTTCCAAGCCCTTAGAAGACAAATCCCCCGTCCTGCAATTCCTCTAACGAAGCCACGCAGGCTGTATTCTCTGAAGCCAGCACACATCTAACCTCACTCTAACACCGGTGCAGAAGGAGTGACGGACTGAACAGGGAGACAGACCAAAGCTCTCACAGCACAGGGAGAACATCGGCATCAAGAGGTTGCAGGCTGAGCCAGCGCTGCAGTGCAATCCCTACAAGCGCGAAGTAATGCCCCGTATACGGCACCTTGCACCTCACCACGATAAATCAACGCCCATGGTTTAGTGCCGCTGTTGGCAGAATAACCCACCGACCACCTGGATCTTCTGGGGCTCAGGGAGAGCTCTCTGTGGCCACACCACCGTGCCGCTGTGGCTCCACAACCCAAAGCCAATGAACAGGAAGGGAAAATGAAGCACTCAGTTGCAAGATGGTGCAACACGCAGGACAAGCGCTTTCAGCCTCAAATGGCATTTAGAAACGCTGACTAATTGGTCCTAACCACCATCCGCCACCGCAAGCAGAGCAGTTCACCTGCAGAGACAGCAGTAAATAGCACTGTCCTCATCAACAGCCTGGAGGTGCAGGAACGAAGCGACAGAAAAACACAGAGGCAAGATCCAAAAGCAGCACTCATGGAGCTCTGTTCTTTCCTCTCCTTCTCGTCTTCAGTGTCTTGGCTGGAGCAGCTTTGTGATTGTCTGCTACCTTAAATCCAGCACCCAGCAGTCTATCACCACACGGGCACTTTCTGAAGAGGGTCGGCACCTCTGCTGGAAAATTGCTAGGCAGGTTTCCGAGCTCGAGAAGGGCTGGAGGACAGCATTTCAGATCAGGCACGCCACTCGCGGCTCTGACACCGAGTCTCAGCGCGGCACCAGACGTCCGCATCCCGCTCGAGCGCAGCCCCGGTCCGTGTGCCGAGCAGCAGCGCTCCGCTGCACCCAGCGCAGCGCCCCGCCAGGCACGGGATGGCTGCGGGCCGCAGGGGCTCACTGACACCGGCCTCCTGCCACCCCCCCCTGCCACTCGCACCCCCACCAAACCACTGCGAGAAGTTTCTCTCCATCCTTCCCCATCACACTCCCAACACCCAAACCAGCTTAATGCACAGAAGCAAACAGGCAGAGCATCCACGTACAGGGACTAAAGGCGACTGCCGGGATCCTCCCAGGCGATGGCACCAACTTGCTGCCGCTGCTGCATCCTCCAGTGGCCGTGGCCAGCCAGGGTCCCAGCACAGCACAGCCCAGCCCAGCCCAGCCCAGCTCTGCGGCAGCCAACTTTTTGAGAGGCTGCTGTTTGAAAAGCTCCTGCCCTCTTTGTTTGGTTGGGGCAGAGCCAGCAAAGGCTGCCGGGAAGGTCACCCAGGAGGAGACTTATGTACCAGGAGGGAGGAGCCCTCCTCTTAACTCTTTCAGGGCAGCCTTGCTCCAGGACCACGAGGAGCCACATCACCTTCGCAGTGTCGGGGCGCAGACCTGCCGTCCATCCTGTCCAACCACAGCTCAGATGTGGCCGGTGGCCCTCGTGTCAGAGGATGGAGGAGAAACCCCGCAGAAGGCGGCACTGCCGTCCCTAGATGTCCCATCCAGACCTGGAAGCACCAGCTCCTGGCACAGGACCGCAGCGGTGAGGGTGGGCTGCCTCGCACCGGGCTGAGCTGCTGGCACGGGGCAGAAGGTGATGGCAGCGCCGTTCACTCTGAAACTGAAGCGGACGCGTGCTCTGACCTGTTCTCACCCCCGCTTGTGTCCCCAAATAAGATGTCCAAATGTCTTTTCTTGCGCAGGCTTGGCCTTAAGGCCTAGTCCTGCCGACTGCTGGCAGCCGCTGCGAGGAGGTGAGGCCCCTCGGCGCCCCGCCACCACCGTCCTGGGGCTGGCCACACTGCTCACAGTGCGGCGGGGAGCTGCTTCGGGGGCAGAACGGGCAGGAAACGTCTTCTTTTTCCACAGTAGTAGTATTTTTTACCGGTTCAGTGAACTCACATGACCACCCTTGGAGAGATGAGAGCCGTTATGAGAATAAGGGTGTGCATGGCTTTGGGATCAGCCAGCAATTATGGCTTTGCTACAGCTGAAGGAAAAGAACATTTTAAACATCACGCCCTAAGCTGTGAGTACAGACGAGTGGGAACAAGCCTGGCCTCCATCCCTCCTGCCTGAGGAAGCACAGCCTCCCCCACGGGACCCTCTCTCTGCAGTAGTACTTGGGGTGCAAGGCTAGACTGGGGCTGAGCATTAAAAGGCTGTCACTGAACAGTGTTGGGAGCCATAGCTCCTGCAGGCGAGGCAGGCCGAGACTTGTGAGGCCTAAGCTTTAGTCCATATCGCCATTTATTGAATCAGGATAGTGGTACTTGCCGTCTTTCAGTTTTCAGGTTTGCAGCTAAAATGTGGTGTAGAAGAGGTTGGGATGTACCATGTCGTGCTCTCCAGCCGTGGCTGCAGTTGTTATCTAACTGGCACGTTCATTAAGTATTCCTTCGTGCAGTGGTTACTCTAAATATGGACAAAAATGGGCAGCACAAAAATGGACCGAAGATTTTAATAAAGCACCATAAAATTCAAGAATTAAAGCTTCAGTGCTTAAATTTTCATGTGTAACAAGTTAGTTGGAAGAAAGGAGAGAGTAACAGCCATGCTGGGTCAGCACCCCGTCTCCAGCAGGCTGACTAGCAGATGCCTGGGCAGGAATATAAAAGCAGTGCAAGCACGTGTAGCACTTCCCGACGTAACACTCCCCCCAGTGCCGCGCTGAGAGACTTTCCAAGAAGGCCAGTAGCATCTTGATCAGAAATAGCATGGCCAGCAGGAGCAGGGCAGTGATCGTGCCCCTGTACTCGGCACTGGTGAGGCTGCACCTCGAATACTGTGTTCAGTGTTGGGCCCCTCACTGCAAGGACATTGAGGTGCTGGAGCGTGTCCAGAGAAGGGCGACGAAGCTGGGGAGGGGTCTGGAGCACAAGTCTGATGAGGAGCAGCTGAGGGAACTGGGGATGTTCAGTCTGGAGAAGAGGAGGCTGAGGGAAGACCTTATCGCGCTCTACAACTGCCTGAAAGGGGGTTCTGGTGAGGTGGGTGTTGGTCTCTTCTCCCAAGTAACAAGTGATAGAAGGAGAGGAAATGGCCTCAAGTTGCACCAGAGGAGGTTTAGACTGGATATTAGGAAAAATTTCTTCACCAAAAGGGTTATTAAGCACTGGAACAGGCTGCCCAGGGAAGTGGTTGAGCCACCATCCCTGGAGGGATTTAAAAGACGTGTAGGTGTGGTGCTGACGGACATGGTTTGGTGGTGGACTTGGCAGTGTTAGGTTAACAGTTGGACTCAATGATCTTAAGGGTCTTTGCCAACCTAAATGATTCTGTGATTCTATGATTCTAAGATCATCATGACAGTCTACTGATAATCCTCAACAGACATGATCCAGTTCCCATGTAAACTTCTAGCAGGCTGCAACATACTATGGCAGGAAAATCTGCCTTTTAACAAGGTGCTGTGTGAAGAACAACCTCCTTTTGTTTTTTTCTGAACCTGCCCATGGCTAGTTTCATGTAATACCCCTTGATTTTGCAGCATAAAAGAAAATAAACCAATTCTTCTCTCTATTGTACATGATCTTACAGACACCTGCCCTGTTCTCACTCGCATTCTATGAGGGAGGTAGACGGGGCATATTCTTACATTACGTTCAGGAAGTGAAGCTGCCTTCCTTTCACAGAGAATCATGTGGATTCGAATCTTAAGAATTTAACAAAAATGCCTATGATCACACTTCAGCTGACTAGCACGCCTGATTCTCAGAAAGGTTTGTCATGTTTAAGGCCCTGCATTAGGAGTGGGGCCAAAGTATGCTTCTGACTTTGTTCCTTCCGAGTCAGAAGTTAGACAGCCAGTACAGCTGGAGTGCAACGTGACCAGGTCAGAAGATCAATGCCTCCAGGTGGATGGCAAATTTCCTTGGAAGTTCACAGCACACATTTTAGCAGGAAAAAAAACCCAGAATAACAAAAACCAAATGAGACAAAACATCCTTCCCACATAAATCTTCGGATTTATGAAATGCCACTGGATGGTGCTGCATCTTAAGGTTTTCATTCTTTTCTTTGCATTTTTCTTGCGGTTCTGCAAGCCAGGTGTCAAGCAAGTCCCCTCTTGGTGGTACACCTCCCTTTCTGCTCCGCATCTCCCGAGAGGACGTGCCTGCTGCAACCTCAGAGATTTGTGTGCTGTGAATCTGCAGCCCGGACATGACACTGCGCCCAGCACCTACCAGTGAAGGCCTACAGCTTGCTGGGTTGTCACTTACGGAAAGCCCAGTCAAAGCCCTGGCTGTTATTACTGTTTTCGTTAAGCAGGACAAGGTTTGGAGGAAGACTTACAACGTCTATTACACCAACAGGCGTAGCTGCAAAGATCCGACAAGCAAACCCCGCAGGAACGGGAGCGACTGTTCACCGCTCCATGGGGCTGCGCAGGTCGGACCCCCCTGAACGAACAAGGCTGGCACGGGCAGCGCCGAGGCGCCTCCGGCCTGGGGGCACACGGGGGCTCCAGCGCATGAGACCGGATTTCCCAGTTGCAGCCGGCGGCTGCCCATTCACCGCCGTGGCCACCGGCCACCCGCCCCCGCCCCAAACTCCCCCCTGTCCCTTTAAACCCACCCCCTCCCGCTCCCGCCCCCCTCCCCCGGCGCGTGACGCCATCTGCGCGCGCCGCGCGGCGCCCCTTCCCGCCCGCGCTGCGTCGATCGCGCGCGACGGGGCCGGAGCGGCGGCTGTGGCGGGCGCCGAGGATGTGAGTGGGGCCGGGGCGGAGGCCGGGGCCGCGAGGGATCGGCGTCCATCCTGCCCGGCCGCGGCGCGGAGCGGCCCCGCCGCCGCGCGGGGGTGTCGAGGGGAGCGCGCCGGAGCCGCCGAGGAGGAGATGGCGGAGCGAGGGTCGGGGATGGGGCCTCGGCGCCGCGGCCTACTGCGCCCGGGGGCGGGGAGGGGAGGGAGGGAGGCCGGGCCGGGGAGGGGCCGGGAGGGGCCGGGCCGGGGCCTGGAGGGGAGCCGCGGCCGGGGTCCCGGCGCTCCCCGCGGCCGGGGCGGCGGGAGGAACGCTGTGAGGGCCCGGGGGCGGGCAGGTGGGCCGGCGGCGCCGCCGGGCGGCGCGGGCCCCGGGGTGCGGGCTCTGCTCTGAACCGACTCTGTGCTTGGTCTGTGCTTTTCTCTCCCTGTTCCTCAGCCCGCGCCTTGGCTTCGCTCATAGTATGGCAACACGCACGGTGCGGTCAGCAGCGACAAGCCCTCGGTCCGCCCGGCGCCGTAACGTACCCCATGGCGTGCGAACCGGGACGCGGAGCTGGCTGCCCCTGCGCTCCTCTGGCCCTGCTCGCTGTAGTTAGCTTGGGCGAGCGGCCGTAACTTTGCAAAGAACTGCCGAGCCTTGAACCCTCTCCTCACACGAGGAAATCTTTTCCCCATTTTGCAAATGAGGATCTGAAGCAAACTGCCATTAAAGGACTTTCCTGTAGTCGTGCAGGAAGTCCGGGGGAGAGCTGGGTTTGCTTCCTCTGCCACAGAATTGCAGCTCTCTAAGAGTGCAAATCAACTCTTTAAAGCAGAGAGGTGTGTGTGTGTGAAATGAATGTTTGGCCTCTGCAGATTGCTCTTAGATTTTCCCGTTTGGGGTGGGTGCTGCAAAAACATTGACTTGTTAGGGATTGAGAGTATTCTTGATTGTAGGAAATAAGCATGTCATTTAGAAATGCATCTTCTTGTGTGAAGACCATGACTTTATTTTTTCCACCTCTTCTAGTGAATGTCTGAATACATGGAGGTGAAAGTGCCCACAGGCTGTGTCTCTTAGGCTGGGGTTTCCAACTGAAGTAAGCTAGACAAGTGGCATTCTTGAGAAAGTTACATGTATTTTGATGGAGAGAAAACACTGGTTAGTTTGGAGGCTGCTTAAATGCTTCAGGTACCATTATGTGGAATTTTGCTGAATGTATAAACATCATGTGGTTAATTGTCTGGTAATTGCCTGTCCTGAGGAGTGGTGCCAGAGTGGTAGCTGTTTAACTGAGTATTACCCACTACTCCAGCAGCAGGCAAAGCGTGTGCTGGTCTTCATCTGGATGCCCTCTCTTCCCCTCTTCCAGTAGGGGCAAAACTGGAGCCAGCTATCAGTCAATAATAGATAGTGTTGCATGGCTGAGGAGGTAGCATCATCACTGTGGTAGTCCACAGATGCAAAAGAATTTGGTGTGTAGGAAGAGATAACACAAACCTGATGATGGTATATTTAGGAGAAGGAAGGTAGGAGAGGAAAATGTCAAATTTTTTTGCCTTGCGAGTCCAGAAACTTGTCTGTTCTGTTCTTCCAAGTGAGCTGGCTGGTCTCATGTGGTGGTTTTCAGTTTTTGAACTGCAGGCCCCTTGCACTTTGCACTAAAGGCATAGTGCTGGTTAGAAAAACATACACTGGTTTGCTTTCCTTAGTCACTTTTGCAGCACCTATGGAACAGTCCATGGACTGACTTCTTACCACCACTTGTGTTAGAGAAGACATTTCCTCTCTCAGTGAGCCCTGCCAGTGTCACATTTATGTTGTGGGTTTCCTGTTCTCCATGCAAAAAGGCATGGGTGCTTCTTGACTTCTGGACCTGCAGAGCGCTGGGTTTGCAAATGTTCATTTGTGTTGCTTTTTGGAGTTGTTGTATTAGGGAAAGCTGTGAAGCTGAAAATGAGGAAAGTGAGTTCAGCTGTTCAGAAGTGGTCTCTTCCCAAGCATAAATTTAATTGCAATTTAGAGAATAAAGTAATTCCTTACCAGAATCTACACCAGAAGTGTAGAAGCAGCAAAGCTGTTGGATGCAGTGAGCTGGAGAGGTGTTTTTTTCTTGTCAACTAAATTTGCCTGTGATGCATGCGGAGTCAGAGAGGTTTCCAACATCATGCAGTACTGTGAATATTCAGTACCACTTCAGATAAGCCTGGCCGTTCAGACATGCTTGTACCCACTCTTCCATTTCCTGAATGTTTCATTCATAGGTAGGTAATGGGTGTTACAGCAAATCAAATCTGCCACGCTCTTTTAGTCGTTATTAAAACATGTGTTGGAGGCAGCTTTGTAATGCAGCTGTTAAACAAACCTTGTGGAATAGCCAAAATGCAACAGCGTGTTTAGACATGGTGGAATATGTGATGGATGCAGCCCTCTCATGGGAAACCTCTGGAATTCAACTAATGCCCAGTATTTCAGTGTTAAATAGTGGGGTGTTAAATTTGTCTCCTTTTGGGTCTAGAGTAAAGAGGGAACTGATTGGGGCTAGATGAGGTCAGAATCTGGTTTAGACTTTCTGCTAAGAAGTTGAAGTAGAATCTGCTGTTGCAGCAGTGCAGCAAACTGGGCCCTTTAATCTGACCTCTCCAGGGCTGACAGAGCTTTGGAAGCAGCTTGTTAAGGCTGAAAGCAGCCATAATTCAGTGGGAGGTTTTGTTCTCAACAACCCTTTCTTCCTGACAAATACACGCTATATGGCACAAACTGGCTTTGGAGGAAACCAGTGCTTACTCCTCTGGAGACAAGGCTCTCGTTGTCAAGAGGCATGAGCTGCATGTACATCTTGCAGAGAAAATGGATGTCCTCTGTCTGCCATTTTTTTGGTTGGATAATTAAGGTCCTTTGTACTTCTGTGAATGTCAAAATGATAGCTTTAAACATGGACACAGACTTTTACATGAGGCACACGGTGCCAGTGTGAGGCAGCACAGAGGTTGGCTGTTAACAGCTATGTGCCAGTATGTGTAAATGAAGTACTCTGTAGAAGTCGGTTGATGCCCAGTGTGCTGCCATTATTGCAAAGCAGGTTTGTTGTTTTATGCCTATCTGTTAATTTCTTGTTTCTAAACCCTTTTATCTTGTCACTAGGCTGTTCTTTGGAGTTTATTGCACTCGATTAGGGATCGATTCTCAGAATCAAGGAGTTAGAAGTGAGATTTGAGATAAGTGAGGCCCATTCGGTGCTGCTTTGGACGCCTCCGAAGGGGAAATGGAGTTATCAGGATTGAAAAAGAAGAGTTTGCTAGGACTCAAAGAAAATAATAAAAAATCCAACACTAGGTAATCATTCTGTCCGAATTTTCTAGGCTTAACAAAACTGGGGATGTTAGAGGATACTAGGGTGCTCTCAGTGAGGGTGAGGAATTGGAAATGTACCTCTTTCTGTGTGAATTTCTGTATGTGAGAATTTCTGTATGCTATAGCTGTCTTCCTCAAAACTGCTCTGTAATGCAAAATATTTTCCTTTTTCTAAAAAGTCCAAACTTGCCTAATGCTTTAGTTCTGCAGTTACAATGATCTTGAGTTACATTTGAAGTTCAATGTTGTGTGTTGATGTTCTGTTCTTTGTTTGGGTGTGGGGTTTTTGTTTGTGTTTTTCTATATTAAACAGCATCTTCTGCAACTTATTCTTGAAGGGCTCCCTCACCAACCAAGCGCAAGGATAGGTCTGAAGATAAATCAAAGGACCGGTCCAAGGATAAAGCAGCCACTAAGGAATCAGGTGAAAAGGATCGTGGTCGAGACAAGACGCGCAAAAGACGCAGTGCTTCCAGCGGGAGCAGCAGTACCAGGTAGTTACTTTTACAGGTAGTAACAAATTACAGTGTTTTCAGAAACCACCAGCTTGATTTCTGGTAGGTTTTGTTCCCTGTGTCACGGACTTCTTGAAAGCTTGCATTGTGTTAGTCGCAATGCAGTTTTGTCTAACTTAAGGGGTTTATTTTTTAGGTATGAATTTCCTTTGGCTGCCTAGTGAGCTATGGAGCGTCAGTTTTCATTGTGCTAACTCACAGTTGCTCTCTCCATAGTTACCAGAAGTTTTTCAGCCATTCTTTTTCTGGGTACTCTACTCATTTTTCTTTCCCGCCCCTGCCCCCCAAACAGATCCCGTTCCAGCTCAACTTCCAGTTCAGGGTCCAGTTCCAGCACTGGTTCTAGCAGTGGCTCTAGCTCCTCTTCTGCCTCAAGCCGCTCTGGGAGCTCCAGCACCTCACGCAGTTCCAGTTCCAGCAGCTCCTCTGGATCTCCAAGTCCATCTCGACGGAGACATGACAACAGGAGACGCTCCCGCTCCAAGTGAGGTTTATTTTTCTTCTAGGGATTACCAGATGGCAGGTTAATTTCCATGCAGAACACAAGATTGTGATCAGAATAGATTTTTTTTCCTGAGGACCATTTTCTCTCTCTGTAACTTGGAGATCTGGATTTTGTTAGAATGGGTGTGCTTCTTTTGCTTGCAATCAAAACATATGCCCTACAGGAAAAGAGATTAGAACCTCATTTTAAAGAGTGATTTCTACACACTATATTTTGTAGAGGCAGTTTTAATCAACGGTTCCCCAATAGTGTGGGAATATATGGGCCCTAGATGAGAGTAAAGCTCTTTGGTTCCTGTAAATTACATCAAAGGCTAACAGAAAAGTAAGGGCTGAAAATGGTGTATATGTGTATGCATGTGTATATGTATATTCGTATGCATTAAAAAAAAAAAAGGGAGGGGGGCAAAGGAAGCATTTTACTGTAAGGGTAGGAATCAATAATGTCCATACAATTTTTCCTTTGGATAATTCAGTAGGTAAGGTACTGAAGGCTGAGCGAATCTACTGAAGAATCTACTGAAGCCAGTGTGGCTTTTTTTAGTATACCCCTCAATTTATGGACAGTAAGATTAGGAAGAAGCATAAATGTGAGTTTTGCAATGCAGTATGTAAAAGTGCAGACTGAGTTTTTTACAGGTTAAAATTACATTCAAGTTTTTTGGGTGGTTTTTTTTTTTTTTAAACTACAAAGAAATTGTGATTGCAGCTACTTCAGTAGTTTTTTTTTAGCCGTGACATTTCTGGACCTCTGTAGTGAACAGAAGATACAGAAATACAAATCATTGGATCCATTAATTTTCCTGGTTGTGGCATGCTTTGGTGTTCATGTCCTCATTTTGCCTCTCTAATTGTTGAGGCAAAGAATGTTTTTTGTTTTAGCAACTGGGAAATTCTTTAGCTGTGGCCAACAACTTTATAGAAATGTTTGCTAAATTTCATGTTTGTTACCCTAGTTGCAGTAAAGTTGAAAACTCACAAAAAAAGGCTCGCAAATTCCAGAAGGTTCTAAAGCAAAAGCAGACAAGGCAAATGCAAGTCCTGAGGTGTTTCTAAGTGGAACACCCTCATCACCACCCCAGTACTTCTTAACCTGTAACTTAAGAAAAAAGATGCTCTCCCAAGAAAAATGGTATTTTTTATCATGTGATAATGACTGGTTTCTTGGTTTGTCTCGCATGTTCCCTGAAAACTCTGAACATTTTCTGTTGTCAAAATCAGGTCCAAGCCACCCAAGAGAGATGAAAAGGAGCGGAAGAGGCGGAGCCCATCACCCAGACCTACTAAAGTGCATGTTGGAAGGCTCACTAGAAACGTGACCAAGGTAATGGCATGCTCCCCTGTAATAGCAAGCTTGCCTATCTTCTGTGAGGGAATGCAAGTGGCTCCTTTAAAGCTCTCAAAAACTTCTGTGTTGCTAGAGTGCTGCCAGGGTGTTGCTGTTGGAAATTCATGCTTTGTGTCCAAATTATCAGTGAGGAAAATTTTGGTAGGATTTTACAGCGTCAAATACAGTGCAGGCGTTTGAGACTGTGTAGTGCTTAAGAGGTCTGTCTGCTTTGTCAGTATCACAGACCTTGTATCTTGCCTTACTAGGAAGAAAACTGTAGAATTTGCGACAATAGCTGAAATTACCTTGGAGGCATTAAGGATATCTGAAGGTTCTTGATAAAGGATCCAAAGAGAGCTGAGCTGGCTTGAGTTGTCTTTGCTAGAATGTAATTTAGAGGTCTTGGTTTAGGGTGCTGAAAAAATGATGTGTATGTTTTTTTGTGTTTTTTTTTTTTTTTTTAATATTAACAGTTGCACCTTAAGAGTTGTCAGCTGAAGGAGCTAAGTTCCTTTTTCAGGTCCCCAACAGGATTTTTACAGTAGTTACATTTTTGTAGCCGATGTTGACATGCAGCAGTAATGCTGCTAGAACTGAAGGTTTGGAACAATCGGAGGAGGAACTGAATAGACAGCAATAGAGAAAGCAATGGTAATCCTTTCCACATCTGGCCAATGAAATATGGCTCTTCCTGGTCACAGCATTGATTTAAAAAGCTAATCTAGTGCTGTGTATGGCTTGGATTTACTGCTCTGCGCCAGCCAGGCCTGGTCACTAAGTGTGGTCTATATCCTTAAGACTTGCTCTTTCTCTCAGGATCACATCATGGAAATTTTTTCCACTTACGGGAAGATTAAAATGATTGACATGCCAGTTGACAGGCTAAACCCGCACCTCTCTAAAGGTTATGCTTATGTGGAGTTTGAGAACCCAGACGATGCTGAGAAAGCCCTGAAGCACATGGATGGAGGTAGGTATCAAATGCTGCAGGGAGGCTGGGTGCTTTTAAAAATCATTGGAGCAGATGAGTCTGATCTGAAAGTGACTTAGAAGTGATGGGGAAGCCTTTGGGGAACTGATCTGAAATACTGTTTTCAGCCCAGATGACTTTGGCTTTTGTGTGGTTCAGGACAGGTGCAAAAAAATCATAGAACTACTAAAAAATATTTTTTCCAAAACAAACACTAATAAAATTATCTAAGTTTTCTAATCTTTCCAGGCTAACATCTGAACTGCAGTTTGATGGGATTAGATTAAGAAGTCTAGTATGTGTATGGATTTTGTCAAAATGATCCCTGAGCAGGTGGTAGCAATAGGAGTGTAGGCTGATTCACGCTTCAGTTGCTTGTGACAAAGCTGTGAGTTGCAGTAATGTGATTGGGGGTTGGACTAGACGACTGTAAAGACCCCTTCCAACCCAAAGCTTCTATGATGTGTAGATCTTAGTGTTGGAAAATACTTACTTTTTCCTGTTTCTGTGATTCCCGAAAAAGGCCAGATTGATGGTCAGGAGATCACTGCCACAGCTGTGCTGGCACCACGACCTAGGCCGCCTCCCAGACGCTTTAGCCCACCCAGGAGGATGCTGCCACCACCACCAATGTGGCGCAGGTCACCCCCTCGCATGAGGAGAAGGTGAGAGCTGTGACAATTTGTATTTGCTTCTCAGTGTAACAACAGGTTATCACTGAAAGACTTGGCATGGGGACAATTTAATCCTGTTGGAGTTGGCTTTCCCCTCCAAATGACAGTAACAGCTTTTGGGCATCAGTTGAACCTAGATTGTACTTCTTAATTCCTTAGTGCCAGGGTGACCTGCTCTGGTCTACACCCTGAATGCTGTCTGTTGGAAATGTCAGATGCTTTCCAGGATGTTCCCTGGAGTCCCTTCTGTGTAAATGCTTCGAGGTGAGGTGGGAATGGGCTTCTGGCTGGCAGAATGCTTTTGGCAGCCTGCTCCAGCCTCTTGCATTCCTGAAGCCTTTGCACCTCCCTCCCTTATTTCTATGAATGCGTACATGACCAAAAAGCAGTCTTTCTGCATCAGGTGAGTGGAGTATGCTGATCCCAAGATGCGGGCTGACATGCATGTGAGGACATTGGATGTTGTCTGTCTGGACTTCTGTATGGCTTTTGATGTGATCCCCCACAACATCCTTCTCTCTAAATTGGAGAGAGATGGATTTGATGGGTGGACTGTTGGGTGGATGAGGAATTGGTTGGACGGTCGCATCCAGAGGGTGGTGGTCAATGGCTCAATGTCCAGATGGAGATCAGTGACGAGCGAAGTCCCTCATGGGTCCATGCTGGGACCATTACTCTTTAATATCTTCATCAATGACAGAGACAGTGGGATCGAGTGCACCTTCAGCAGGTTTGCAGATGACACCAGACTGAGTGGTACGGTTGGCACACCCGAGGGACGTGATGCCATCCAGAGGGACCTGGACAACCTTGAGGAATGGACCTGTGTGAACCTCATGAGGTTCAACAAGGCCAAGGGCAGGGTCCTGCCCCTGGGTCGGGCAACCCCCAGTATCAGCACAGGCTGGGGGATAAAGGCTGGAGAGCAGCCCCATGGAGAAGGACTTGGGGGGTACTGGTGGGTGAAAAGCTGGACATGATCTGGCAGTGTGCGCTCGCAGCCCAAAAGGCCAACCGTGTCCTGGGCTGCCCCCAAAGCCATGTGGCTAGCAGGGCGAGGGAGGGGATTCTGCCCCTCTGCTCTGCTCTGGGGAGACCCCCCTGCAGTGCTGCATCCAGCTCTGGAGCCCTCGGCACAGGAGAGACATGGACCTGCTGGAGCGGGGCCAGAGGAGGCCCCAGCGACGCTCCGAGGGCTGGAACAGCTCTGCTGGGAGGACAGGCTGGGAGAGCTGGGGGGGCTCAGCCTGGAGCAGAGAAGGCTCCGGGGAGACCTTCCTGCAGCTGCCAGGGCTGAGAGGGGGCTTAGGAGAAAGATGTGGACAGACTTTTTAGCAGGGCCTGTTGTGACTGGACAAGGGGTAATGGTTTTAAACTAAAAGAGAGTAGGTTTAGTCTAGATGGAAGGAAGAAATTTTTCACAGTGAGGGTGGTGAGACGCTGGCCCAGGTTGCCCAGAGAGGTGGTCGATGCCCCATCCCTGGAAACATCCCAGGTCAGGTTGGACGGGGCTCTGAGCAACCTGCTTGAGTTGAAGATGTCCCTGCTAATTGCAGGGGGTTGGACTAGATGGCCTTGAAAGGTCCCTTCCAACACGAACTATTTTATGATTCTACGCATGCGCCTGTTGTGCGACTTGGGGCTGCCTGAATGTACTCGGATAATAAGTCTTTTGGCATATTCCTCAGCATCTAGGTGGGATCCTCTCTCTTCGCAATCTCCTTAAACTTCTGTCACTAGTGAAAGTGGCTTCTGTTTGAGCCACTTGATTTCTGAACAGCTGATTTCTGAACTACATGTTTGAAAATGAGAACTAGTTAACGAGGCACAAGATCACGGCCTGTTGGTCCTCCTTTTAACCTACCTTCTGCTGAGGTCTGGCAAATGATAGATTTGGCATTCCTTCCTCATTGTTTTCTTCCCTAGTCTACCTTTTATTATCCTGTTCAGGCTCTGTTCATATTCTGTGCCTGGAACCTTGGTGTCATACTGGTGGCCCTACAGATTGATTGTAGTACTGAAGAGGTTGAAGCTTAACTATTTCTTTAGAGTTAAACTTCCTCTAAGAAATGTCCCTGTGGTTTGAAAGGTCTTACATAAATCCTTTCTCTGTATATCACTGTATTGCAGGAGTCAAAGCTGACCTTCCAGGTGAGGGAGAAACTGATGTAGAATGAACTTGAGCTTATTTTACCTGAGGAAGAAGACAAGATTCTTCTCTGTTCTTTGGCTATTAAGCATTCTTTCGACTTCCTGAAGCAGAGGGAGGGTAGCCAGAACATTCCTGCTGTGTAGTCAATGTTTGAGTTGCCTTTTTCCTCTCTGGTGCTGGCTGTATTTTGCTGGAGCTCTTTAACTGTGGTGTGTGAGGGTTTTTTGGAGGGGGGTGGGGAAGTGTTTTTGAAAAGCTGGTAAATGAGCTGACAAATTACTGGAACCTGTTGCCCTTTCTCTTTCTTCTCTGTCAGGTCCCGGTCTCCTAGGCGCAGATCACCTGTTCGGCGGCGATCAAGATCCAGATCTCCTGGACGAAGGCGCCACCGCAGCCGCTCCAGCTCAAACTCCTCACGATAAAGCAAAAAGACTGGACAGCTTTTTATTTTTTAACTTAAATCCCGTCAGACTAAATATTGTACCTTTTTTTTATAATGGGTCTGGGTGAGGAGGAGTGAGAGAGTGGCAGTGAAGGCAACCTAAGGCAACCTAATCCTGGCAGTGAAGGCAACCTGAGAGGGCAACAGTTCCCGGCCAGTAGATAGCCTTTGCTGTGGGGCTTCTAGTTTCCTGGCATTGAATTGAAATTATTTAAAAATGGCTGTGATTTTAAAGGCTGCAAAAACATCCTTTTGAGATAAACAGAAGGAAAGATGTTACAGCCCCTCTTTTTCCAGTTAGCAGGCTGCTGCTTGGTGATCTCTAAATGCTTAGCATGCTGTACAGACAAGCATGTAAATCTTGAGCTATTTCAGAAACCCTGTATATAAAACAGGGAGGCATTTAACTTGGTCTCTGGGTGCCAGCACAGGAGTTTTCAGAGCAGCTGGAGTCCACATCTGCCCGAGACTTAAATACTGAGTTGTCGCTTTATTCCAATTCCTAAACAGATTATTGGTTTCTGCAGAGTAAGCTCTTCTGTAACACATACACCAGGTGATCACCACAGAAACAAGGGTCCAGCCCACTGAACAGGATACTTTAGAAAAGAAGCTGGAAATCTTGAGAATTCGTTTGTAGCTGTCCGCGTAAGTGATTTCTTTCACCTTTTCTTAAAGGGTTTTGGTACAAACTTCCTACACAGCCTCCCAATGAAGCGGTGTGAGTGCTTCTGCTTTCACAAATCTCAAATTAGCGGCTAAGCGTCAACCCCCGAAAACTGCAAGGCAGAGAGGGAGGCTCAAGGCCATGATGCTGTCTGGATTAACTGGGGTTCACATAGGGAAAGGCAAAGAATATACCACCTGTTGTACAGTCAATACTATAAAGATTTTGTTTTGTTTTGTATAACTTTGTAGCCTTTTGGGCCATGTTGTGTTTGTACTTGTGTAGGACGAGCTACTTGAATAAAGCAGTAGGGTTGAGAATAACCGGCCTGCCTCGCTCCCTTCTCTAGCCGCTTGCTCCGTGCGGAAGTGCTGAGGCCGGCGGATGCCTTTACTGGCGATTTGTACGGTAAAACCGGCGCCGGCCCCTTCCGCCCGGGGGGCGGCAGAGCCGGAGCCGGCGGAGGGGCTTCCCCACCCCCTCACCAAGGGCACCTGTCTCTTTAAGACTGGCGCGGGCGGTGCTTTTTCTGGCGTCACGCCAGTGGGCGCCACTGATTGGCTGCCGCGGAGGGCGGCCGGAAGCGGCGTGGCGGCCTCGCTCCCCTTAGCGCCATGGCGGCGGCGCTGGAGAGCGCCCTGCGGGAGGCGGCGGCGGCACTAGAGCGGGACGGGGAGCGGGTGGCGGCGGCGCTGGGCGCGGTGCGGGCTGCCCTGGCGGCGGCGGGGGGCGCGGCCGCCCTCGGGGAGCGGGAGCGGGCGCTCTTCGGCGGCTTCCTGCGGAGCCTGGCCCGGGCGCCCCGCGCGGCGCGGCCCGACCGCGGGTGGCAGAGCTGTTTCCTCGAGGGCCCGCCCAGCCTCGCCTTCTGCGTCCTGCTGGAAACCCTCGCCTCCCCGGGGTCAGTCCGGCGTGGGCCGCGGCGGGCTTCGGGCCTGCTCCACGGTGGGAGGCGGGTGTCGCCCGGCGCGGTGGCCTGGCGAGCCGAAAGGGGCGCGTTCTCGGAGGTTGCCTCGGGGTGCAGGAGGGGCGTCCGAGGCTGCCCCGCCCGTGGCATCAGGGGGCACAAATGTGCAGGGGACGGACGTGGGAGTGGGCGTGGGGAGGCCTTGCTCTGCCCTCGGGCCCCCTGCATCCCTTCGTTTAAAAACCCACAGTACTGATGTTCCCCACAGAGGTCATAAATTCTCTTCAGTTACGCTTATTGAATGTCCTGAAACGTTATGAGCCAAGGAAGCTATAGAGATACAAAGAGATGAAAATCGCTTTGATTTTAATTTGATTTTGTGTGATTGGGCAGCAGTGTTGTGGTGGTGAGACCACAACAGAAAAACAATAGCATGCGGATCTTTTTTTATCAGTTAAAAGGGGCAGGGACTTATTCCACTTGCTTTCTTCCATTCCTAGCGTTCATCCAAGGGAGGTCGCTGAGGTACTGGAACAGTTCCTGCAGGAGGGACGGATTTCAGCTCTGATGTGGGAGGTCTGTCAGCAGCAAGCGCAGGCAGGCTCACCTGAGCTGCAAGAGGCCCTGCTCAACAAGATTGTATGTTTGCCTGATCACGTGAGCAACAAACTCCAGGGGAAAAACCCACCAGTGTTCTTCCCACAGAACTACTTTCCTCTCTTGGGTGGTGCAATTATCCAGGTGCTGCAGAAGATCTCTGAGTCTCTAAGAGGTAAGATTGCAGGAGGACTGCGCTATAGAGACGGCTCTTCTGGAGAAGTGTTTTGTGCATGGACCCCCTTGGCTGGTGCTTGAAATACAGATAATGGGCATTGCAGAGCCTCATGTTCATCCTTCAGGCTGAAGTTCGTTGTGATTAAAAGCATAAGATTCCAGGAATGAGGAAGATGGCCGAGGCATTTTTAAAATCCCACTGAGAGCTGCAATCCTACAAGCTGTTAAACAGCGTTGTCTGTGGCCAGAGCTTAGTTGTGGTCACTTGGTCTGTGCCGAAGTAATTGTGTGGAAGATTTAAACGGTACTGAATGAACCAGTGGCTTTGTTACTGTTGTGTTAAAGTGGGATTGAGCTGCTTTAGTCTTCTGACTCTTGCTGCGTATAAATAACTGGATGCTGTTTTGTGCCTGAAGGCAGGTAGGGGAGGGAGGAAGAGATGATTCCTGAAGAGGAAAAGTTAATCTGTGTTTCAGGCTTTGGTATGTGTAGAAGTGTATGCACCTCTTTCTGAAGGTTGTTTGGAGGATGCTGATGATGCTCCTGGTGTCTGTTTTATCCCAGGTGGCTTGGATTGCTCAATCTCTTTTGTTTCTCATGTCCTGGGGAAGGTATGCATTCATGGGAGACAAAGTGAGTGTTTTACAATACTGTTTTGGGGAGAGGGACAGTCTGTTTTACTGTATTTAGTATGGAAGGATGACTATGGTGATGATCAACAGGGGAGTGGGACACTGACCAATTAATGCTTTGTGGGTTTTGTGAGTTGGACTGTACAGGCTGCACTCTCCGTTCTGAGGCTACTCAACTACCTGCCTGATTGATATCGATGCTTTTCTGTCAGCTCATGTGAATGTCATCTGCTCTCTAAAAAATTGATGAGGTTATTAGCCTTCTCATCCTGCCATTTGGGTCATAACTATTAAATGCTCTTCTAGTGCTATTCATCCAGTGGTCTGAAAGTGCCTTCTAAATACCAGCATAAATCACTGCCCATATGTAGTAATGCTCTTGTGAGTAGCCTTCAGCCTGGCTTTGCTTAGGACTTTGAAGCCACTGAACACAGAAGTAGTTAACAGGACTGGGGAAGAAGAGGAAAGATTTTCTAGCAGTTTACTGTGATGAGGAATACTTGCAAGTTCCTTCGGCTGCTTAGGTTAGTTCTTACTACAGGAACAACCTGGAACTGCAAACTGTACATTGTATTTCTTTATCTTGTAAGGATCTTGGAATTTTGCAGGCTGACCTTGAGTACCATTGCACCAGTTCTGTCCATCTGGTGTATTTACCTCTTTTTTTCTTCCACTTCAGAGGAGATTCTGAGCGTTTTGGTACCCCGCCTAACAGATCTCACCAAGTCAGACTGCATCTGGCAAAGAATCTGCTGGCGATTGGTTGAATGTGTGCCAGACCGTTGGATGGAAGCAGTGGTCCTTGGTTTTGTGCAGAGAACACCTGGGTAAGAACTCTGCTTTCCTCCCTGATCCAGAGCAAAGGCTGGAATTTTTTCACAAATACTTGCAGAATCTGTTTCTGAAAGATGCTGATGTGTGTGTGTTTGTGTAGGCAGTGTCTTACAGTGCCATTTCCTGAGAAACTCTAGGGTAAAGTAGCTGATTGTTCCCTCTCAGAACCTGTACCATTCCTTAAAGATCTGCATTGTGACATGCAGTGAAAAAAACAAGTGAAAACATTCTTTGCAATTATTGACGTGCTCTTGAAGTTCAGAGGTGTTTTAGACAATTTGTTGCAAATCGCTGCTCACAGAATTTCCTATGATTAGTGGCATCATGACAGTAATTACATGGATTCCTAATATTTTACTATTGACCTGTCTTGCTAGGGCAGATGTCTTGTCTAGGTTGCTGGGGAATCTGGTTGTGAAAAACAAGAAAGCTCAGTTTGTGGTGACACAGAAGGTGCTGCTTTTGCAGTATGGCCACACGGTAAGGACTCTGCGTTGAACAGTGGTGTAGTAACGCCTGCTTTTGCCAAGTGCCAATGTGTTTTCTCGAGCTCCAGGTCTTGAGTAAGATTTAACTCTCCATTCTGAAATCAGCCCTCGGTCTCTCCACATGGACTTGAGCTGTGCAACTGTTCACTTACATCCCCTCAGCTGAATGTGATGAAGAGGGAGTGGTAAACGATTGCTTTGAAATTATGGGATTCATGTCCTCTCTCAGGGTTGATGGCGATTATCAGAATTACTGTACTCTTTCTGGAACCAAATAGTTATTTGCACATAATTTCAGTGTGCTGGGGACCTGGACACAACTAGTTAACTTAGAATCTGAAAGGAGAAACTGAAGAAGTCGTGACCCACCCTCAGGGATAAGAATTAGGTTGAAGAGATGAGACAAGAAGTGGGATTTTTGTTCTTTTCCTGTGCACCTAAGTTTGTCGCAAGGTGTTAGGAAGCATTCTGTGGCTTGTGATGTTGTTGTCAGGGATGTTCTGTGTTCCATGTTTGCCTGAGACTGTGCTGATCTGGTTTTGATGGTAAAAATACTATACTATATTCCTGTTCTGTTGTTCCATGTATGTCATCAGCAACTGCATGTGTGCGTTTGTTTTATTAAAGTTGCTTTTCTGTCTCTGAACCTTGTCAACCAGTCCCTTAGAATGAGAAGTTTAACATAGTAAAAATGCACACTTGTCATTGCTGGATGACAACTTTATGCCCAGTTAAGGCAAGACTCATGCTTTTCATTGCAGACTGCAGTGTTACAGAACCTCCTTGGCTACCTGTCCCTGGACAGCCTTCGGCGTGCCTTATTGATCAAAGTAAGGTTAAGTGACATTGTTGGTGAGGTATCTGATGGAAAAAAAAATCTACTGTGGGAGTGTGCATGTATGTGTGTCTGTGGGGTGCACAATTTTGGTACTTGTCTAAGTCGCTTTTGCTACTGTTCCTGAGAGTGAGTGAAGCCCTACCATATCACAAGTAAATGTGATACACAAATCAAAGACTTTCTGCACTGGTGGAGCTAGTTTTTCCTATTTAATTGGTAAATTGCCTTCCAAGTAGCAAAACTAATGAGGCTTGGATTCTGACAGATGTCCCATGTCCTCCATCCTTCTCAGCTTCCTCTGAAGTTGATGTCATCCCGTATTAGTGTGGCTGGGCAGAAGTGATGAAGTGGGATCGAGTGCACCTTCAGCAAGTTTGCAGAGGACACCAAGCTGAGTGGTGCGGTTGGCACACCTGAGGGACATGATGCCATCCAGAGGGACCTGGACAACCTTGAGGAATGGACCTGTGTGAACCTCATGAGGTTCAACAAGGCCAAGGGCAGGGTCCTGCCCCTGGGTAGGGGCAACCCCCAGTATCAGCACAGGCTGGGGGATAAGGGATGGAGAGCAGCCCCATGGAGAAGGACTTGGGGGGTACTGGTGGGTGAAAAGCTGGACATGAGCCGGCAATGTGCGCTCGCAGCCCAGAAGCCAACTGTGTCCAGGGCTGCCCCCAAAGCAGCGTGGCCAGCAGGGCGAGGGAGGGGATTCTGCCCCTCTGCCCTGCTTTGGGGAGACGCCCCTGCAGTGCTGCATCCAGCTCTGGAGCCCTCAGCACAGGAGAGACATGGACCTGCTGGAGCGGGGCCAGAGGAGGCCCCAGCAATGCTCTGAGGGCTGGAACAGCTCTGCTGGGAGGACAGGCTGGGAGAGCTGGGGGGGCTCAGCCTGGAGCAGAGAAGGTTCTGGGGCAGAACCTTCTTATTGCAGCCTGCCAGGACTATTTAAAGGAGGCTTAGAAGAAAGATGTGGACAGACTTTTTAGCAGGGCCTGTTGCGACAGGACAAGGGGTAATGGTTTTAAACTAAAAGAGGGCAGGTTTAGTCTAGGTGGAAGGAAGAAATTTTTCACAGTGGGGGTGGTGAAGCCCTGGCCCAGGTTGCCCAGAGAGGTGGTCGATGCCCCATCCCTGGAAACATCCCAGATCAGGTTGGACGGGGCTCTGAGCAACCTGCTCTAATTGAAGATATCCCTGCTCACTGCCGGGGGCTGAACTAGATGGCCTAGAAAGGTCCCTTCCAACCCAAACCGTTCTATGATTCTAAGTTGTTTGAGAGCTGACTGTGTGGCAAATGATTGATGCTTCAGAATCTGTCTCCTCTACATTTTTCTCAGTGGGGATGTGGATATTTTCCCTCTCCCAGTCAGCACTGTGATGGAACTTCTAGGGCATTTGTGTCTCTGGAAATCTCTACTGTTTGTCAAGGGTTTTTTTTGGTTTTGTTTTGTTTATTTGTTTTTTTTGTACTGGTTACATGTTCTGTTATTCTAATTACCTGGAAGTACTGGCAGCTATATAAGATTGGACTAAAAACACAAAACAATATCATATCATAGTGTTTTTTGACAATAATACATATTGCTTGTATATAATATTTATCACTTTTACTTAAAAAAAATTATATTTAACAATATGTTCAACAAAGGTGGTGTGGAGTTCTCAGCTGGTCTCAGTACATTTTGGGCCCTGAAATACAAAGTTAGCTCCATTTGTAGGGAGTGTAAAGTTCACTGGGAAGCATGAAGAGCAAAGGGCCATCAGAACATACAATGTGCTGTATGAAAGCACATTTCAAAAATATGCTTCAAAAAAATTACATGTGTGCAGAAAAGATCCATTTCAAGCCAGCTTGAGTTTTCTCATTCAGGTGCTGCAAGAACTGTTGGAGACCTGGGGCAGCAGCAGTGCTGTGAAACACTCTCCACCTGAGCAGCAGCAGTATATTAGCAAGGCCATCCTTATCTGCCTCTCCCACCTGAAGGAGCCTGAAATCGAGAGCTGCAGACAAGGTGAGGCAGTGGGAGAATCAGGGGTTAGGTTTGTTTAACAGAAGGTCTGACTGTGCGTAGAAGAACATCTTGTTTTGATCTATGGATAAAAGAAAATTGTCCCATCTTCATTTTGGCAAATGGGGTAGCCTGCTGGAATCCTCCTTTTCTTTAGCACTGATACATAATTCCAAGTGCATACGTTCAAATTATGAAGTTGGAGAAGCGTGTCTTTGAACTACGTTTCTTACCTGAACAGTGGTTAGGAACGCTTAAGTTTTGTCACAGGAAAACAAGGATTGACTCGGGGACTGGTTAGAGGAATGATGTGATTTGCCATTTGTAGGCTTACCGTTGGAGCATGAGTAAGGCTCCTAAAGGGGACAGGGGAAAGCACATCAGGATAAAAAAGCTGTTTGGTTGGTCTCTGACTATCCATGTGCGTTCCTCAGTGTCATTCTGCTCCCTTCAGTGTGGGGTGAGTAGGGTTAGTGAGTTACCAGCAAGGACCTCCTATTCTGTATTTATACAGTGCGTAGCATGCTGGGGTCCTGCTCTAAAATTTCTGTTTCTGTTGCAATAAAAAAGAAAATTTCTGTCCATTGTCTAAAGTTACTTGTCTGTGTGGGTGGCTTCTGTTGGGGGAGAAGGTTAACTTACAAGACCTGTTCATCTGTTTCATTCTAGAATTAATTCTTCTTTAGGTGAATAAGTGACATGTTAGTAAATAACAGTACTGTAGTTTTTTAATCTGTTTTTTATCTGACAGCAGTTGAAAAGATAAGCTTTTCTGAGTTGAAGGAGGTCAGTCTAACAGCAGTAACCCTGCTTGGTAAAGCTGGCAGCCACCATTCTTTGTGGGCTGAGAAATACTGGTGTTATCTGCCTGTTTCAACTTACCTAGGTGGTGAGGGAAATTTCTTCCTCCATGGTTGTTGTACTGGTCAGAATTTGTAGCTCCCTCAAAACATGGCGTTTCACTTAAGTGGCTTTGAAGCACTCTAAAAACAAGCTAAAGATTGACTTGACTTACCATCGTTTTTTGTTTCAGTGAAAAACAAAATATTCCAAATTTAGAATATACTGTAATGTTTTGTTGACTTTGTACCCCATGAAAAAGCATGGGTTTATTATATTGGTGCTGAGGGGCAATACTGCCATTGCAGAAAGAGAAGTCACGGTTGCATGGGCCCTTCCTATCTTTCTTCCCATTACTGGGTGGTGAGTGGCTAAAGATGCCCTCAGGGAACTGGCATAAAGATGGATGTTTGTTTCTGTCATTGTTTCATGCACTGTTTGTTGTTGGTTTTTTTTCAGAGCTTCTCACAAGCATGATGGAGGGTGTGAAATGCCACTTGGACAGCAATCTGCCACAAATACGGCGCCTGGGAATGATTGTGGCAGAGAGCATTAGTTCGAAAATAAACACTGATGGGCCTGTCCTGAAGTTTCAGGTGAAGGTTACAATGAAATCTATGTCTGGTGTGCAGGGCTTAGAGGAAATAAAAGCTTTAAACCAGCTGATGCAGGGTTTATAGCAAGTTCTAACACTGGAAATAAGGAGAGGCAGCAACACTTGCAAAAAGAGAGGACATCTGTTTACAAAAAACAATTTTATAGAAAATAACCAGGCGGCTGAGAGTGACCTTAAGAGCATAATCTGATGACACAGTTCAGGGTAAACTGATGATAATAAAGGACTGCTAGAGGATTATCGTATTGCATGAGAGAATCAGGATCTGACCCATGGAAGTTGAGAGGGAACTCCAAACATAAACCAGTGGTGAACATTCAGTCCCTGACATGGTGGGAAGACCTGCTCTGAGTTGAGATTTTAAAGATTGACATGGGGATATATGTTCTGCTATTTCCAGTAGAGTTTATAATAATTATGTTATTAAATTGCATTAATTCTTTAAAAACCTGCATTATCCCTTATGTTGCATTGCCATTTATCAAATATTTTGAAGATTCTATACCTGATCAGGTACTACTGTTAAATATAGGGACAAAGATTACATATGGCACAGATTGGTCTACAGCATAATTACATTATTGCTGGCAGCACAGCGATTGAAACAAATGGGATTTGTGTGGGTTCATCTGCTCATGATTCGATCTTCATTTGCACGCAGTAGAAGGGTCAAACGTTGAATGGTGGGTATGTTTGTGATCAAATAGAGTGCAGTAACAGTTATTCTGAACGTCTAGTATGAAGACGATGATGAAGCAAGAGAATTGAAGTCACTTCTGGTGCAGACTCCACCTTTCTGTGTTGTCCCCAGCCTTCCAGATGATGAGTAAGATATTGCTACTGTTCATTTCCATGCTGTCTTTTTGCTCTTCTTCATACCTTTTTTGAGTTACACACTAGAACTGTATACAGTATTCAAGATGTAATACACATGCTTAAGCATTAATGCACCTTATTTTTACAGTGCAATGTAGTGTGTTAAATTCATAATTCAAATGGTAGTATGTATTAAAATTTCTTGTTTGATAGCTGCACGTGGTGAAACTGTGCTGCAGTTTCTAGGGGGTCTTACGTGCCGCTGGGTAGAATCAAATAGGTCTTTTTGTTCACATCTGGGAAATACGGCATTTGGGCCATATGCCCCCAGCTCATTCATCAGGAACAAAAATCTAGCCCATGTGTCAGCCTAAAGACTGGTTCTTTGGTGCTTTTAACTTGCATAGCATCTGCTGAGGCTCTTTGAAGCACTTAATTTTATCAGCAGGTGAACAAAGCACATCATGTTATTAGCAAATGAAGCTGTCCAGCAATCCAGTGAAATACAGAAGATTTATTGCTCCTGTTTTAGGGGCATAACCAGCACAGTCAGCATTTGAGAAGCAGAGAGATGAAAGGACATGCCGAAGTCCACAGAAATAGGTACAGAGATAGAAAAAAATTTCTCAGTTATTGTATTCATTCCACTAGCAGTGGTTAAAGATGTTTCTTCCCCCTTTGTTCAGTTTCATTCATAGCTTCAAATACAGTGCAGGCCAGTGTGATCTACTTACCACAGATGAGTCTTTCCTTTAGCAGTCCTAGGTACAAGTTAGTGCAGGGGAGCAAATTAGCTAGCTTAATTTTTGTTATCCATTGCTTCTCTGTTAAGAGATTCTGCTTCTCTTCTCCCGTCATCCTGTTCTCCTTCCCAGGACATTGTTTCTTGTGTAGGCCAAGCTAGGTGGTAATGTGCCGCAGAAGTAATTAGCTGCTATTCAGTTTAGGCAGCAAGGCTTGATGGTGTGGGTAGTTTCTTGCTTGTGAATAAGGACTGTTACTTTATTGGTTTTAATACTTCTTGTTCCTCACAGCAGGAATGAGAAAGCAGATGCCGCACTGCCGTTGGTATTGGAAAGTAACAAGAAATCACATACAGCGGCCCCTGTGATGCCAGATGAGGAGTCGGATGCTGAGCTCGACAGGTCTGGGGCAAGAAACTAGTAGGAAAGGGAAACTAATGGCAGGTTTGTAAGAGCAGATGTGGGGAGAAGGGAGCTATTGGTAGCTGCGTTTCTTGGCAAATCTTGTGCTTTTGGACCTTCTTCAGCTGCGTGGTAATGGAGCAGAGTAGGACTTTGTGTAGGAAATGGCACGCAAGTATGTTAGTCAATGACTTGAGCAAAGCCTACGTTGTGTATAACCATCGTATTTATTCTGTTTGACTTAAATACATGTTTCCTGGAATTGTGGATATATCTACCCATTTTAATAGTGGACCTGCCTTATTCTGTCACTTTATCAATATATAAGGAAATCCCAAGAATCAGCTTCTAGTCTCTGGGTCACCTGACTCCTTCCTGCACTTGACCAAGAGATCCAGTTCCAGATCTGCTCACAGAACTGCTCTTTCACCAAGCTTCAGAGTAATTTCTAGAACTTCCTATGGAACCCTTTCAGGCTAGGCTTCATGTAGGAAGGATGATGTAAGAGTAACGGTGTTACAATAATGTTATGAGCTGGTTCTTTCCCTTTTGTGTGGATAGCTAGGGAAAGAAAGACCGTCTGTACCCCACAGGCTCTTACCTTTATTTCGTTTACAGTGATGATGACCTTATCCCTTATGACATGTCAGAGGATAAAGAACTAAAGACTAAGGCTCCTGTGTATATCCGAGACTGTATTGAAGGTAGGAGATTTTGGGATGATTCTTTATCTGTTTCATACTGGTTTTGGGAGAGTGGTCTCTGTGTAGGTTTATTTTTTTCTGATTTAATTTGAAGAAGCTGTAGGATTTCAGTAATTTGGGCTCATATGTTGAACTATAATTTCTGAGTAATTTCAATTTAGTTCCTAATGCCAGTCATGTGCTGGGTCAGTGATATCTGCCTATAACAAGACAAACTATTGGCAGAAGAAAGTTAGGGGTATACACCCAAGCACAACCATTCTGTTAATAGCTTTTGTTTGTCTTCTGATTACCTAAGTCCTGACAGGATCTGAAGATGTGGACAAAAGGGAAGCTACAGTCAAGGCTCTTGAGAGCTTGGTTCGAAAGAATCCAGCAGCAACAAGAGAGGTGAAGTACTATGAGCTAAGTTACCAGTGGGATGTAATACGGGATTATACTGTTGCCCTTGTGAGGAAACTAAACATACCAACAGAGCAGCAGGCCAGTCTAACGTGTATGTGGATTTAAAGCTTTCAACTTGGGAAGGGAAATAGAAGGAAGCAGTTGCTTTGGAGGTGAGGGAGCACAAAGAAACAAAGCAGCAGGCGAAGGTGCTGGCAACAGTATGGCATTTAGCAGCTCCAGTGCTGAAAATGAAATGCATTGCAAGTAGAGCTTGCCAGTGACATGAAGAAGCAGAGGAAACTCCGTGCTTTGTGCTGGGTGCAAAAAGCATTAGAAATGCAGTTTACAGAGCAGCCACAAATTCCACAGACCAGTTGATTATGATTTTGGACTTAATTGATTTTTAATTGAAATTGAATTTAATTGTGGTTCACCAACAAAAAGGGCTATAAAATCAAATGGACTTCCCCTATTTGCTTGTACAAGCATAATGTCTTCCTGCGGGAGTGGTTGGATTGTACTGATCACGATGAAAAGCTCAGGTGAGACAAACTTGGGAGAAGGTCACCAGTGTGATGAGTGTTTACCACTTGTTAGTGAACACTTGAAGGTGGCAGAGATACAGGCCTCTGCCAGCTGAGAAGGGGAAGGGGTGTCATCCAGTAAACAATGTGCAATCTGCTGATGCTCACTGGACATGTTACTGAGCTGGATGGGCTTTGGGTGTGGTACTGTACCCTCTAACCTATCAGTTATAGTGACAAGTCCTCCTATATTATGATGCCACCGCTTGTCCAAAAAGCCCAAGTGCATGTGGATGGAGAAATTGGCATAGGCGTTTATTCAGTGTTTTAATTAAGTTTATTAATGAATTTATTTATTTTATATTCTTTATTTAATTGGATGTTAATTGAATTTATTTATATATTAATTATAAATTTATATATTACTTGAATTTATTTATGTATTTTATGTTATTTATTTAATGAAGTTTATAATGAAGTTTTATTCAAGTGTTTAATGTCTTGATGGCATTTAGCTTAATGTGTTTTCTCTCCCTCCTAAGTAATGGACATGCTGCCTGTATTCCACACCCTCATTGTCTTTGCTTAAACATTAGAAATGGTGTGTAAACCCTGTGAGGAAAAAAAACGTGTAGGGATTTGATTCCTTTTTTTCATATTTTGAGCAGGTTAGCGTGGAGCTGGCAAAAATATTATTGCATCTGGAGGAGAAGACGTGTATTGAAGGCTTTGTGGAGCTCCGTCAGAGAGCTCAAGTAGCTGTTTTAACCACAGATCCAATACCTGTAAGTCCCTCTTACTGCTTTCCTTTTTCCAGCTGAGGCACAGGCAAAAATTTGCAGCTATTCACAAGCAGCTGAAGTCTCTTGCTAGCTTGGCAGAAGCAGGTATCAGAGTGTAGTAGAATAGCTAGTTCATGTCTGACAGCATTTATGCAGAGATGGGCTATGTACTGAAGAATCTGCAGTGGATGACTGAAAACAACAGGAAAGAGAAAACTCTGTAGCTGTAATGGACTGGAGGAACTGTTTGGAGGCTGTTAGTATGAGTATACCTGACAAGGCAAATTAGATATGGATTTGTTGCGCTGAAGGGGAGATTGTTTCACATAGATGGAAGCTGAGGCACAAAGGGCTTCTCTAGAAGGAGACTTGACTGGTGATTGTAATCATAGAATCGTAGAATGGTTTGGGTTGGAAGGGGCCTTTAAATATCGTCTACTACCCTGCTGTGGGCAGGGATATCTTTTATTAGATCAGGTTGCTCAAAGCCCCGTCCAACCTGACCTTGAACACTTCCTGTCATGGGGCATCCACAACTTCTCTGGGCAACCTGTTGCAGCGCCTCGCTACCCTCATCGTAAAGAATTTCTTCCTTACGTACAATCTAGATCTATGATCTGTCAGTTTAAAACCTTTACCCCTGGTCCTGTCAGTACAGGCCCTGGTAAAAAGTCTCTCCATCTTTCTTACAAGCGCCCTTTAAGTATTGAAAGGCTGCAGTAAGGTATCCTTCGAAGTGCCATGGCAGTTGTTTGGGCGCCTCTGTATAGGAGGGAGAGAAGAATGGCAAAGTCCCATTTGTCATTTATTTTCTTTGAGAGATTCTAGAAGTGGAAGTGCCTGAATTTCCCCTATTGCAGAGCGTGGCTCTTCCTTCTTTTGGAGGCTTGTGGTTAACTAACAGGAAGCAGGACTTCTGAAATGGAGTGCTTTTAGAATTAGTGGGAAGGCTGTACAGCCTGGGTGTATGTTCATTGCACCTTGATTTTTCTGTACAGGTAGCAAAGTACTTGACCTCCCAGTTCTACTCTCTGAACTACAGTCTTCGTCAGCGCATGGACATTCTCGATGTAAGTGCTCTTCAATTCCCACTTTCCTTGTGTCTTTGTTGCACCAGTGCTGTTTCACTGAGATGTAATGGAGTTACCTTTTATTCCTCGGAGGAGGCGGCAGAAGCATGGGAACCTCTTACATTAGCATTTTTGCCTGGCATTCCCCTCTTGTTCGTAACACCGCTACACTCCAATTACACAGCAATCATTCCTCACAGAATGCAAAACATACGATGGTTATTTGGCTGGGAGAAGCTGCTGTTTCCTAACATGTCATCAGTCTGTTATATCTTCACTTTCTGAAAGACAGCAATCTGCCTGTCACTCCTACATCATTACTGTGTCTGAAGAAGGAGCAACTGTTCTGTTTCAGGGTTAGATGACCAAGTGGTTGGTCAGTACCTCAGAGCCAATTGGTTGTTTGGAGGTCAGTTACCTTGCTGTTCTTCATTCTAAACCTGTTGTGCCGTTTGCTTTGCTGTTCCTATCAGTTTGGGTGCAGGTTGTTTTTCCCTAGTACATGGGTTACCCCTTTCTAACAGAACCTCCCTCTTTTTCATCTAGGTATTGGTTTTGGCAGCTCAGGAACTATCCTATCCCAAATCCCATGGGAAGACCAAGCATTCTGGTGCCCAAAAACCTTGTATTCAGCTCCTTCCTGGAAGTGACAGCTCTAAGGTCTGGAAAAGAATTGTTGATGAGAGGATCAAAAGCAAGACTCGGAGATTTGCTACGGTGAGGACAGGGCAGAAACAAACTAATGTCAAATACAGTAAAAATTGGGATGATAAGAGTTGCTGTTGAAAGAGCAAAATACCTATGAAATTAGGCCCAATCCAAAGGAATACTGTGTAACTTCAGATATAAATTTGTCTTAGTATCTGGCTGAGTCTTTCAGTGCAGAGTACCAACTCCTGTAGTCCTGTCCCACCAGGGAGAGAAAAATAAACCTTGAACTCCTTGCCTTGCATGGGGAGATAGTTGTTGCTGTTCTGTGTTTGTTCTGAGCTTGTCTGGCCGCTACAGGGAGCTGTGACTGCACCTCACGGATCCCAGAGCTTCCTCCATCAGACTAGCTGCCTCTGGCCTGGACTGTTTCAGCCTTCCTATTTGATGCCAGTTTCCTAGTTCCCAGAACTCGCCTGTGGTTCACTCTGGAGAACTTGCTTTCCAAAACTCCTTTATCCCTTTCATGTTCTTGTTTCTTAGATCTAACCCAGCAGTACTGAGCTATGTTGTACTGAAATATGTAGATATATGAGAGTGGGAAGTGAGCCATCTAGTCTTGGAAACTAGTAGCCATACGCGTACAAGCAAGCAGTGGCTGACAGTGGGATGGCTGCAAGGAACCCATGGTCTTGACAGTGTCCAGTGAAGTGGAAGAGTCGGATGCTGTGTCTTGTGTCTAGACTTAATTTTTCTCTTGGGCAGGGTCGGTCTCAAGTGGAACTGTCTTCTGGCCCAAATGAGTTCAATTCTGTTGCTGGGCACTTCTTTTTTCCATTGATTCAGCACTTTGACAGGTGAGTGTGAACACCTTGGGATGTGGGCATGGCAGCTGCCGGAGTGAACCTTTCTGCTTGTTCTGCTTGCCTCGGAGCAGCAGGCTAAAGCCCAGAAGCTGTGTGGGAGTCCCATGACACCACACTGATGCCTGGCCCGTGCATAAAGCTTAGAGAGGAGGGGTTTGTGTTCTCTTGACCTATTCTTTGAAGTCTTGTTGGGGAGGAGTATGTAAGATGCTGCAGAAGTGAAGATACATTATGAAGAATAACCTGTCAGCAGGTGCACAGGTAGATGATTTTGGCAATACCAAACCAGCTGTCTTGGCTGACCCTCCACCTTGGGAGGTTCACACAAAACTGCAGAACTCAGATTGCAGTCTTCAACCAAAGTTAACTCTGTCTCAGGTTTGGGCCTGTCACCTGGACTGGTCCTTGTGACCACATTATAGGACATACTTTATTGTCAGTCATTTAAATCTTTGCTTACCTAAGGAAGGCTGAGTAATTGATTCCATGAGAATCCAGATTCTTGTAATACCAGTCTTAACGGTTTGTTTCTGGTAAGGCAGTGGTGCTAGTTTTTGCATGCAGTTCTTTGTAAGTAAAACCTGTTGGTAGAGTGATATCTGCTGTAAGAGAAGAGGATATTACTGGTCTGGGAGCAAAGATGAGAGCAAACAGCTGTGGCCTGTGTTAAACTGGGAATGACTGTACAATGACTGTTGTCGTAGGGATTCAGGCTTGTTGGGGACAGTTTGCCCTGCAAAACCACCCTGACTGTTACAAACATGCACTGATTAGCCTTCCCACTGCTACAGGACTCTGTATCTTGCACTTGCAGGCCTTTGACAACATTTGATCTCCTGGGGGAAGATCACTTCGTCCTTGGAAGACTGGTCCACACTTTAGCAATCCTGATGTACTTGGCTGTCAACACTGTGGTAAGAAAGGCTGCATGAGCCTGCAGATAGCAGGAGAGACTTCCAGCCTGGGAACTCAGGGGTGCCTCCTGAAATAGCACCATGCTCTGGGCCCTGCTACACTTAGAGTGGAAGCAAGTTTGAGTCGCATGTGCTGAGAAGTTGCAAAAAGGGCTGGGAAGAAATGGTCAGAAAAGAGACATGGGATTCAGGACACCCCTGCAATATCCTTTGCTGCTTCTGGTAGAAAAACTATCAACTTCTATACGAGGTTGGGCATATCATTTCACTTTACTGCCGAAGTTTACTCATCTGTAAAATAAAGTTAATTGTAACCCTGATCTTCACAGCAGTGTATCTCAAGGCACAGTTCTGTAGGGTGGTGTGAATGTGAAGGTATTCAGTGTTTCTGTCATAATCCTGTTTTGCAGGCAGTTACTGCAATGGGAAAGGCACTGCTGGAGTTCGTCTGGGCTCTGCGTTTCCACACTGACTCGTGAGTTGTAGTTGTTTGCTTTCGTTTTTAAAGATCAGCTGCGAGCCAGTCTCCAGCCATGGTTTGTCTTTGACCAAGAGTAGCATCTGACTGAGAATGTCAATGACTTCATGCTCTCCTCCAGCCTTGTGTTCTTACGACTGAGTATTGCAAGAATAGGTAATGAAGGCATTGCTTTAATGTCGGACCAACATGTGAACTTGGCTAGTGTGAGTACAGTCATTACCTATAGAAAGCACGACAAATTCTCGATCAACTATCCATGTGATAGTTTCATCTATATTTACTCAGGGAGCTCAGAAAACTTTAGATTCAATTCCAGCATTCAACCCTGGAAAGAAATTAAGACATGTAGTCAAAATGCTGCAAACATCCGATTTCTGTTTTGATCTCAGACTTGGCCAAGACTCTGGATTATGCTAGGCTCCCTGCAGCACAGTATGGTAGGGAGTCTCTGTGTGGGCACTCTGCCAGCTGGTGCATGATTACACTCCTAATCAATAGGAATATGGCAAAAGTCATCATAATCACAAACATTTGAAACTGGAGAACCCCTGAGGTAAGGAAATCAAGGTACAGCATGAAGTTGCAGGCTCTAACGAGTTCAGTCTTTCTCCAACAGGTATGTGCGCCAGGGTCTTTTGTCCTGTATCTCCTCCGTGCTCCTCAGTGTCCCTACGGAGCGTCTTCTGGAAGACATGACAGAAGAGCTTTTGGAGACTCAGTCCTGGCTGGGAGGTAAGATGATGTGGTGTAAGCCAGTATTCTTCTGATTAGTGCTGCAGTCTTTGTGCAGCATCTCTTTAATTGTGATGGTAGCAGTAATGTCCTAGTGTTGTGCACCAGAGATTTGCATGATAAGCGTATTTATTGCTTGCTTGTAAGTTTAGGGCAAATACCGTGTGCTGTACGGATGTATTACATCTGTAGGTGTCTACATATTACATCTGTAGGTATCTAAAGCATAAGCTGAGAGCTGCATATGGCATTTCAAAGTGTGACTATCCTCACCTCACAACCAAAAAAATCCCAAAATGTAATATGTGCCCCCTTTCTGTGTCTAAGCATCCAACCACCCACCTCGTGAAGCTGCAGAAAGTATTGGCATATTGCATATTGCATCCAGGCAGTGACTTTGGCCAGCAGTAACATACAAGGCTTGTAAGGCCCGCTTACGCTATGTGCGCAGAAGATGGGTTTCATTAGTGCTAAAAACAGGAGGAAGAAGAGCACGGCCCCATCTCCTGACTTCCTATTGCTGATGGAAAGAACAACCTATGAAAGACAGCAAATGACTTTTCCGTGCTGCACCCAACGCACCTTACACCAACACAAGCTATGTTTGTGGGTTCTGGCAGGCTGGAACTGCACAATCGGTGGTCAGGTATCGCAGTGTGCTGGCAGTACAAGGGGAAATAATGCTGTGTGCTTTGTAGCTCTGAAGTGAAGTATTCTGAGTGGACCGCATGTGACTCCCTGCGTTGGTTTCCTTCACCATTCTCACTTCTGGCGAGTTGGCTTCCCACAGGGAGCAGGCAGGAAGCGACACTGAGACTGCCGGCCTCTGATCCTTGCAGGTTGTGGAGCTCTGTGCCCTTTAAAAGGAAGAGAACTGCCTTGTGGGGCCAGAAACTTTACTTTTCCCATGACATGGGGTGCTCAGAGGAATCTGCTTGTCTCTGCAGTTAACACTGCTATGACCGAGTAAAGCCTTTCCAGGAATGTTATAAATGTATTTCCAGCCTGAGGGTCTGCGTAATCTGTTTTTAATGAGTTATTTTTGGAAGGAGGAAGATGACAGCGCTAGTAGCATCTTTTTATGCCTGTAGGTAGTGCAATAGCCATCTCTTCATATGTAGTGCTTTTGCATTAAAATTGTGTGTTAGGTGCTGGTGGGAATGAGAGCAGGATAAGATTACAGTTGTGTGTGTAGTAGAGAAGGGGAAATTGTTCTATGAGCCATTCAGAAACCTTAAAGAATACAACTCAGCTCCGTGTCTGGTCAGATACAATTTAAGTGCAATTTAAAACTTTGCATCCTTTTAGAGCTGCTTCCTGAAACATGACAGCTTCTTGGGCTATGCCTTTGCTATTTGTTGTAAGATTGTTGGTAAAACAGCTATCACAGGGAGGTACTGGGCTCCTTCTTGCTACTCCAACAGGTGAAGTCAGTCACTAGAGACCTACTTTTGTGACTGAATCGTGGTTCTGAGCTAGCAGACTTGCTGTTGCTTCATGACTCTTCCAGACAAGATTTGCAAGAGGTGTCATGCTGCTGTAGCTGGGAAAAATTGCAAGCTGTCAAGCGTGCAAGCCTTCTACTACCATGTCTAATGGCCAGGAGAAGTCACCACTTCGGGCTTCAGCTTAAGGCATGTGCGTTTCTCCTGCTATGGCTAAAGCACAGTGAGGAACAGTGGGCTAGAAAATGTTATCCATGAAGCATTTAGTAGAAACCTACAAATCCGCTCCAGTTTGTTATTGTATCACAGCCTGTGCAGATTGCTGGAGTGCATCGTGTGAATATGACTGACTGTTCCTGCCCTTCAGCCTCTGGGCTGTAACTAGAACTGTTCCCTGTTAGAAAGTGTTTACGGTGTGGTGTAAGAAACTACTTCAGTCACTGTCACGGTACTGTCTACTCAGGGGACGCTTTGGGACATATCAGCTGGAAAGAGAGGCTAGGATCCACCGTGTACTTGTCTGTCATTGCCCTTAATGCCATGCTGGACCTACTTCGAGTAGCCTAATCTTCCCTGAGGGAGGGAGGGAACACCTAAACATTTCTAGGAAACAGTTCCTTTGATTCCTCAGCAGTGGCCTTTGAGGGAATTCCCCACCCCTTGCAAGTGCTGTAGAGCTATGTCATAGGTAAGTTTGTTTTATCTAAGGACCTGAATGATACTCTGGTGCCCTGTGCCTCCCTTTCAGTGGCAGCACTTCAAGTTCCATGCTCATGGCAATTAGAAACAGTGCCAACATCAGCCTTAGCTTTTGAGCCTGCACTAACCTGTCTTGTAGCCTCCCCCTTTTTGCCTTCTGTAGAGGGAGCATGGAAGCACCATCGTGAAGCTCTCCCTGGGGTTATAAATAGCCCTACTCCATCTGAATGAGTCATGTGTTTGGGCTGACAGTACTGGGCGCTGAGCACACGGCTTGTGCGTACAGGATATCCTTACACAGACTCTCTGCTCTTCCAGGCTCCCCCTGCTCAGACATCCTGCGCGCATCCTGGTTTTTACCTTGCAGGCCCATTAAGGGCCCCTGAAATAACAGCTGCTGGAAGCAGCTTCATGCCCTCCCTTACATGCTGCGTGAAGTGTGAAAGAACTGCTGGTTTATCAGAAGACTAATCTCTCAGAACGGGGAATGTGTTGAAACTTGGGGCCTGCCTCTTTCTTTCCCTCATCTGAAGGGCAGCGTGACCACAGATTTCAGGAGGGAGCACCGAGCGTTTGTTTAGGTTGCAGGAATTGGCAGAATAGAGACTTTAGGTTTTTGAGTAAGTGGATTTCTTAACTGCAGGCTGCATTCATGCTAGTAGATCAGCTGTAGAAAGGTTATGTATAGCTCAAGGGCACAAGTGTAAATTCTGGCGTGGAGGTTATCCCATGGAATGCAAGGTCAGGCAGTTTCTATAGTCTTTCAACCCAACTGACTATTTGTTTCTGCTGCAAGAGTGATCTGAGCATTATCACATGTGACAGTCAGGGCTTGGCTAAACTCATGCTGCTTAAGATGATCAAGTTTGTGCATCTTTGCTTTCTGGTGTAACGTAATTCCTGCAAGTGCTGATGTCCAGCCCAGACTTAGTCGCATTTTCTGTGGCGTTTAGTGCCGTTCTGTGATGGTCAGTGAAATGGTAGAGAAGTGTTAGGCGGAGGGCATTCTTCCCATTTTCCAACTAACAGTGGCTTTTTCTTTTACAGATGTGGTGGAGAAAGATCCAGATGGGGAGTGCAGACGGCTGGCCTTGCAGAACTTGCTACTAATGGAGAACCTGAAAAAGAAACTTGAAACTGTCCCTTCCTAGCTGAAGGGTGAAAGAAGTGACCTCTACCTCATACTCTTGCCAGCTGGATGTGTGTAGGCACTGCTGGGCCTCTTCAGCAGTCACCTGGCTGGAGAAGAGGAAGAAGGGGGAAGGGTGCAGAGCTGTAAGCCAGCAAACCTGACTTGACATCTGGACTTTGTAGTGGAGGCCAATTTAGTGAGCTATTGCTATCCGGTACGGAGTGTACAGATGCAGGAAGGTAGGCTAGCACTGCCATCCTCCCCACACCTCCCCAGCCCCCACCCCCAGCTATTTATAACCTTGGCAGGTTTGAGTGCTCTGCTAAAAATACAGGGAAGACCTCATAGCAGACTTCTTGTCAGAAAAACAGGAGGGCCGCTTACCTCCCAGGGCTAAGCCCATAATACGCCTGTAACAAAGGTTCCCATGTCTTCTAGCAGTCAGCATTTGGTGGAGTCGTCATTGGTTTGCTGTTCGAAGGGGTGGCGTGGTGTAGGGAATGACACTGCTGCTGAGATGCACAAACTGAATAGCTACACTGAAGTTCTGAAAATGTGCCAAACTTTAAAGACTTGAGCTAGAGCTGTGCCGTGGTTAGGAAGGAACAAAGCAGGAATTCTTTTTCTATAATGTTAGTACAGAAATAAGTTTCTATTAAAGGATAGCAAAGGTCTAGATTTTGACCTTAAAATCTCCCCTCCCTTCTTCCCTGAAAGCATACAATTTAAAAACTTCATATTCATCCTAAGTTTTGAAGCAAGTCACAGAACAGGAAAAAGAAAAATCACTCTAAGCAGAAGGGCTAGTTGCTATGAAATGTGTGAGACTGACTTTATAAATACATCTTTGTGGGGCAGGGTAACAGGCTTAAAAGTGAGCAAAACCTTGGTTGCTTAGGTTGAGCTTCAGTTCTCACAGTCCTGTTTGTGCCAGGGAACAAATTTGCATCCTAAATCTGACTAAGACAGAGTAGCTTGACTTAACTCTGGTGTTCGGAAAAGAAGCTTCACTCACACCCATACAGGGAGGATTCAATCAGATGACCTCCAGAGGTCCCTTCCAACCCCAACCATTCCATAATTCTGAGGTTTAGTCCAGATTTTTGTAAGTGGTAGCTGTAGCCTACGTGACCTTATGATGTATTTAAATACAAAAGCTTTTGGCTGGGTGAAGGCTCCCTTCGTTCTGCAGTAGGGGAGTAGTTTGATTTTTACCCAAGCTCCTACCCAAATGGGACAGAGATTGTTTTCAGAAGTTCTGACTTCTAGGGAATGACAAATAGTTTAGCACCTTAGCAGATCAAAGTTGTACTTGAAAATTTTGTCAACTTGGGAGTTTTCACCTCAGTTACTTGGCTCTTTTCTGTACTTGGAAATAGGCCTGAATATGTGGCTCTTGTTGGGGTGTTTTTCCCCCTCAAATTTATTAAAATACTAAAAACAGCTTCATTAGAGGATATACATGTGAATCTTTGTATGTAGTGCTTAAGCTAATATATTCACTTCGATATTGTTGCTTGTACAGTCAAGCAGGAAGAATAAATTTCTTGGTAATAACCAAAAAGCCTTGTTGCAGCAGTGTGTTGACTGATTTAGGATCCCTAATGAGGACAGAATAAACGACCCAGTATTAAAGTCAACTTGGCATTTGGTAAGTTGTCAGGGGTCCTCCACTTCATCAGCCACTTCTTCTTCCACCTCCTTGTTCTCCATACTGCTGTGGCACATTTGCTCTGGAACCAGGGTTCGGCTTACAGGAATGCCTACTCCTCGGTGAACAGCCTCGATGGTCTGCTGAGTCACGTAGTAGCTCAGGTTCATGGGTGGAATTCTTTTCTGCATCTCTTCCAGATACCGGTAAGCCTAAAGTAATGCACAGAGATCAGTTATGGGGGGTGCAATGCTTTTGTGAGTCCCAGCAGAACGGTGAAAAGCATCCACCCTTAGTGCGAGGCTGAGCTCTTGACAGGAGCTCAGTGTTAAGGGGTGCTAATGCTTAGCCAGGAGTTGTAGCCTTTGCTGACGTGATGACCTTCCATAACGACTTGTGTCAATTCTATCTTTTTCAGTTTAAAAAAGAAGGGGTCTCAAAGGTTGCTTTTATGTTCTCCTGACAGCTGAAGCACTGTCAAAACAACATGTTAAAAATCAGGTTAATCAGAACAGCTGGAGAAATTAGCGCTTGGCATCCTTATGCTTCATAATAAAGTTTAGTCCAAATGCTGGTGTGTGTGGCACTTCTGCCCTGAAGAAGTGATTCACCATTTCCTCTAATGATTGCAATTGTACAATTTTCTTTTCTTCTTTGGCCAGGTGGCAAATGAAGTACAGTGTAATTGCTGAGACATGCATCCAGACAGACCCTTCTGTTCTTACCTAATAACTGGGATTATTTAAGATTTTACCACTCTTTATGCCCTATGTCCTGTGAGCTTGCTTTTTCTCCTCAGTCCCGTGAAATTAAAAATATATTAATATGGACATAGTTCCTGAGGTCTACAACACCCTGCTGAGCAGTTTAGCTCCTGTAAAGGAGCCTCTACTGTGGAATGTCTTCCTGTATGAGATAACCATGCTATATCAGGCTGCAGTGGTGTATATAAAATATGGGCTCTGTAGATTAGCAGAATTAAGAATTAACTTACCGTATGGAATTCCTCCACTTGTACGTAATGTTCAACCAGAAATCCTAAGACATCACCGTGACGGATGGCGCTGTCAAAATCTTGTTCAGCTAGGAGAAGTTCACACTGTGTGACTGCTTCTTTGGGATCTTCAGAGTAAACTCTAGTACAGAGAGCAAAAGGAAACTGTTAGTCATATGGGGGAGAGCATTCAGCTTGTCATGTGAAGAACGGGGAAGATTTTTTTTACTGTGTTGCGTTTCCTAATCGCCTTTCTGGCTACACTTTCCTTGTCAATACACTCGCTTGTATTTCAGGTTACCTTTTAATTTTTTATGTCAACAGCACTTTTAAAAATCACATAATGGTTTCCCTGCTAGAAAAATGTAACAGCAGCTTTTAGAAGCGAGTCTGCAAATTATTTATTAAACTCTAGGTACTGGTACAACTTTTCTTCTTGTATGATATTTCTGTCATTAGTTTACATGCTCCGACTACTGCAGCTCACCTCCGAGCATGGATGAATCGCTTAATCAGGGCCATCTTGCTTTGCAAATGTGCTAGTTTGCTTTCCTGTTCCAGAGGGCTTCTCGTCATTGCTTTTGAAAGGCACTTATATGCTTCTGTCAGTGCTCCTTGTGCTTTTTCATAGTTCTGATACTCATCAATTTCTACCTGCAAGAGGAGAAATGAGATGAACGTCTTGCTCCAGAGCTAACAACAAAATGCCTTCAGCAGTTGCAGAAGGGGGATGTACCTGAGCACATGCATCATAGAAACCTGCCAGCAGGTCAGGGGCCCGTCCTTTAGTATAGAAGCTAATGATGTTCTTCATAATCTCGGGGTCCTTACGCCAGTCCAGTGACTGTAGATAGTTGGCTGCCATGATATAAATCTCTCGCTGTTTGGAAACTCCCGCAAAGAAGACAATTTTCTCGGTATCTCCAGATTTCAGCAGTGCCCTCATAGCCTAGCAATGGAAAGGGGGACACGGGGGCAGAAGGGGAAAAATACCATTATGAATGTAAAAACATGAGCTATGGTAAAAGGGCTAGGAGCCTTTCTGGATAGGCTACTGTATGAAGATTTCCAAGATTTACTTCTCAAAACACCGTTGTTTTGAGAAATCTTAGGAAGGTAATAGGCTCAGCCTCTTCAGCTTTTTCTTTCTACCACTGACCTTTAACTTGTTTCCTGCTTGCGTGTATTTCTTGGTTGCCATGTGGTAATTGCCTTGTCTCATGCAGCAATCGGCAAGTTGTTCTAACAGCTCTCTCCGGGACTCCTCAGAGAGATCCTTGGAGTCCTTAGAGACCGTCATCTTCTCAGCCATCTCCTCCGTGATGGTCAGGTTCTGCTTCAGGCAAAGTTGCAAAGCTTCATGGTACTAATGGAAGCGAGAAAGCAATGAGGTGTTGCAAACCCTATAGTAATGCTTCACGTTGCTCGTGGTGTAACCTACAGCAATTAGCTATATGAAGGCACAAATGCTAGCAGCTGTGGATGCTCCATCTAGAACACTGTTGTGTAGTTAAGTGTCCTGACATAAACTCCTGTTCAAGTGCACACTGTCTCATTTTGTCCACTAAGAATGCAGTTGTTCTTCCACGAAGTCCATCGTTTCTCACCCATTTTCTCAGGGGACAGTAGTGTGGCCATAAAGATTGATCCATTTCATCTCTTTGAATGTGACATTCTCAGAGACATACAAGTCAGATTTGTTAGGCATGGTTGAGTGTATTAAGGTTTTCAGCAAATACAAATAAAATAAATACAGGCATCTGAAAGATTTTGTTAAATATTTTGCTGCTTCCCATATAGGAACAAATCACAAGTAGAATATATAATAGCCCAGAAAAGGGCTGCTGTACCCTTGCAAAACATGGCAGACAGACAGACATAGGAGCTCACTGAAGAGGAGTGGGCATAGGACTGCTTTGGTATCCAGCATTTTGGTAAGGCTGAATTGCCAGCACAATTACGAGGGCAAGGTAGAAGCATGTAAAAGTTTAGGTGTGACATGAAGTGCCTTAACTACATTGGTAATATGACAAGAGGGACAGCATTGGCTTTTTTGACTGATGATGCTATAATTTCACTTTCCAAATACATTGGTTTAGACCATTGGAGTTTTTCTTCCCAAGAGTGCAAAATCTGCAGGTTTTAAGCAGAAATAAGACAAAACCCCAGGAATCCATTTTTAGAGTTGAGCCAGAGGGCTACCACCTGATGAGTCATTGGCATGAGAGGAAACTTTAAACCTTACAAATGTGTCTGCATAGCTGTTTACCAACAAAGCTAAATGTATGTGCACGCACATACGCACCGGTTGTGCTCGTCTTTACCTGTGCTTGGAGGGACCAGAGAAGCTAGAGCTTACCTTTTTGGCTGCTAGCAGCAACTCCACTGCCTTCTCATACTGAGCATGTTCTATAAAAAAATCAGAACAGCGGGCCAGCAGCACTGGGTCTGATTTCTCATCCAGGTCTTCAGCAATTAGCTGTAGGGCCCCGAACTGCTGTGTGGCAAAGGCTAGCTCCAGTGCTTTGGAGAAATGTCCTGCCTGCAAAATTACGAGTAAGTCTTTAAAGACTAGAATAAGCACTGCAGAATCAGTTTGCAGGATACCCTCGAGTGGATTAATGAAGCATTACCCACCACGAAGAAATGGCTAATAAACAGTACATATAGTAAACTGTACAGCTGATTCAGTGTTCCTTTGCTGTGGGAACCACTTCAGTTTAAAGTTTGTTATTTTTTACTAAAAAGACATTTACCTTGTGGTATAACATGACAGCTCTGTCCATTTGTTCCCCCTTTTCCTCATAATAGCAGGCCGCCTCTATCATGTCTTCTGGAGAGCTCAGAAGAGCCAGGTTCATCAGCTGATCATCTAAATTGTTCTCCTATTCAAAAGCAAAGATTTGGCTCCAGGTATGCAACAAACAGGTTTCATAATTCTGTCTCCTGGCAAGCCTGTAGCTTTACACTGCCCATCAACCCCCTTCTCTGTAAAACCTATACCAGCACAAGTAACTTTGATCTGCAACAATGATAATTTGTTTCAGGCAGTTTTCTGTTGAGATATACAAGAAAATAATGTCCCATATAACCAAGCCTTTATTGATGCATCGCTTGTAGAAGACACAGGCAGAAACCAGGAGCATCTTCATAGCGGGCTGCGTACGAGCAAGCAGTGTTTCGCAAGAGAGAACAGGCATAAACAACTTCTACCACTTTCATGCTGTATGCTGCCCAAGGGTAGAATCCTGCTTTGCTTTTGGACATAAATGTACCTCTTTGCATACCTTACACAAGCGGATGGCATTGTTAAATGCCTGGGCCCTGGTGTAGAAATGTACAGCCTGCTTGATTTCATCCTGACTCTCATACTGGCGGGCCAAGTGATATGATGCTGCCCAATTCCCGGTTTCATTTGCTATTTCAGCAGCCTGAAAAGGAAATCATGTAGCTTTACTTTGTGCCCATACTCATCTCTGGAAGGAGATGGGAGCAGGCTGCCTTACCTTCTGAACGTTGCCCTGAAAGCAGTGGACACGGACTAGAGAAAAATAATCCTGAGCCAGTGCATAGTATTTTAGCGCCGATTCCATATCTGATTGGCTCTCCAGATACTGTGCCCACCATTTCCATAGGCTCCTAGAAAAGCAACAATATTAATTGCAGTAACAAGAATTGCCAGAGACTGCATTTTTTACTCCTGGATATCTTGAACTCAAGACTAGATACATTTTTTCAGAACACTGACACCACCCCAACGCAAGGGTGACGTTCCAAGGTCTGCACTATAAGGGAGTTCAGCCTAGGTATCAGGTCTTGAGCAAGATGTAGCATAAGCCTGAAAAGCCGTAGGAGTATCATAATGGATAACCAGGGGTTGAACTTGCGGCTGAGAGGACTCATTCTCCTCCTTCCCTGCTCTTTTCACAAGTTGCATTTCAGACCTGAAAGTCCCATTTGGGAGAAGGAACAAGCATAGCACTGACTTGTCTTTCATCTTGTTGATGTAGTTCTCCAGGGCTTGTAAGTCTTCACAGAGCATTCGGGGTACCTCGAACCTATGCGTGTCTGACTTCTCATAGCTGCAGAGAAGAACATATTAGATGTGAAATGAGTACCTTATTAGCTCACTTCCCGTGTAAAAAAATCCATGTAATGTTGTCTGACAGCTATAGAGAGACAACACAGGTAACACTGCTTCATTTGTATTATTAAGTTCACTGTAAGACCAGTTGCAGTCTGCCAGCACCATCAAAAATAAAAAGTTTAATGGTCCTGCAAGGCACCTGGAATTAGGGAGGCAATGTGATCACAGGACAGTAAATACTTTAAAAGTGCCAGTGATGGTCCAAAGAAATATCCCAGAAAGCTCCCCAAACCCTAAGGACACCCCTGTGAAACAGTCTGAAAAGGTCGCAAGAGCCCTGGGCTCCTCATCTTGTCTAGTCCTTCTGCCAGCCACTACAACTTCAGCCTCTTTGCCACTACCGGCCACTGCGCTTATGCCACCATCCACCGTCAGAGTTGTCCCTCACCTCCCTGCCCACTTTGATCACCTAATGGGTCTGTCTGATCGCATCAAAGCTCTACTTTGACTCTGAAGAGAAGCAACCTATTTGATGATGATGATGATGATGATGATGATGATGATGATGATCATCATCATCATCATCATCATCATCAATCATCGTAATATTGTGAAGGTTCATATGGTAAAACTTGTATAAAAACAAGACAAAACCCAAGATTTCGAACAACAAATACAGCACATTAAAAATCACCACCCCTAACTTCTCTAGGGACTCAGCAGTCCCATCAGGAGAGGTCCAGGTGCCAGAAGCACCCACGTCAGACTAAATTCTGCCACAGGAGTTGTGTCTGAGACTCTCAGGAGAAGTAAACAAGTGGTTTTGTCATGGAAAAGGAAGGAAAAGAGGGCAGTGGTCTTCCAGAGGCAAGTACAGGATTGGATATTAGTGGGGTTCAAGTACTGGCCCCGACAAGACACTTAACCTTTCTGACGCTAAGCTTCATTAGCCTGGGAGGGTGCTGGGAAGTTTATCATAACAATGCTTTCACTCCATGAGATAGAAAGCACCAGAAACAGGAAAAGACTTTAATTAATTATTAGTAGTCATCACCAGACATCCTCCTTAGCCTGCCTCCAGTCTTCACGGGAGAACAAGGCTCTCAAACCCCTTGGGTGCCACAGGCTGGTGCTTACTGGGCGAGTGCAAGACTGTGCTCTCCGGTTGCCTCCAGGTGCTTAGCGTAGTTGTAGTACGTGGTACGTAGGTGAACCCGATCATGAGCTTCAGCTGTTTCGATGGCTTTCTGCCACTGGTTTGAGGCTTGGTAGAACTTGTTCAGGAGATCGTAGCGTTTGCAAGCCTTGTACAGTCGCTCCGCATCCTCCTGGAAGGAGAGCGTACAAACACCTCATTAGCTCCGACTGGCGTTTCATAGGTGTCCTTCACAACAGACACTGCAATTCGGAGTAGTTTATTAGTGTGGGTCATTGTAGTGCAATTAAATTAACAATAATTCAGGCAGGGGGTTTAACCAACTAAATACACGTAGCCTGGAATAGCACATTACTGGGAAACAGGATGTTTATGTGAAAATAAGGAAAGCACTCAGATCCTGGCATTTACTGTACAGCATCAACTGGGGGGTGACATGAGCAAGCCATCAACAATGAAACACTGTCATCAGGAGCATAAACCGTTTCAGAAAGGGGAGCTATGCTCGTGTGGGGCTGCAGTTGAGCTGCCGACCCAGAGGTGAGGTCCAGGAGAAGGTCCTGGGCACCAGGGCTTCAGCAAGAAGGCGTTATGCGCCGGGGACCCCCTGCAACCTCCGAGCAAGTCTCAGAGGTAGCAATGCTGTTCATGGATAACTGAGATCCATCCCTAGGAATAAATGCTGTTCATTTAAGACAGAATTAGAACAGGAGGATTTTGCCCATGCTGACGCAAGGGCAGGCAAATTTGGAACTATTATTTTTACGCTTTGAGAGGTACTCCTGTGGAAGGAGCATTTTCCTGCTCCACCCAACTGCTGTCCAGCTGAACACTATATTTAGTAAATTGAAATTATCTGTCCAAGACAGAAAAATAGTTTGTGTCTCTTATTGTTTCAAATTCAAAAAAGCACAGAAAATAGAGATGAAGATGCCTGCACTATGATTCTGTACGAGATGAAAAAAAGCGACAGAACTGCATTCGCTTTTGCTACAGTTCCCCTCCACCTCTCCAAATAGATCTAAATATCCAAAAGAAGGAGTATTGACACTTTTCAGCCTCATAGTTTTCTCTGCCAGGAAGCGTTTCTAAACACTTATTTTGAATCTTCCTTTTCTTCTTCACTTTAACTCAGAATTATTACTTTCTCTCTCTAGCATTTATACTCTTTAAAATAGCTGTAGATTGCTAAACACCTTTTTAAGCCAAACTCTAATTATTCAGCTAGCTTAAAGATTTCCTTGTCTGTGAAACCTTTCCAAGTGCTTAACAATTTGCACTGATTTTCTCTGAACTTCTTCCAGTTCATCAACGTTTTTTCTGCTAATGAGATACTTAAGGGTGGAAGTCAATGTTCCAGCTGTAGCTGCAACAAATACATAGACAGAAGTTATCAAATCAAAGCCCCAGGATGTGGTGTCTCCTCAAACGCAACCCCGAACAGATTTTTGCTGTCATAGCATCTTGCCATTTTTTATGTAATTTGTGATTTCCTATGAACTGTGCAGTATTTCATCAATTCTCCTTTCCCAGTTTTTCCCTCTTACAGATGGTTTGCCTGGATCTTTTATGGCTCCCAAACTAAAAATCTCTGCTTTTCTTACAGCTCATTTGATGAAGACATTAAAGAAAGGCGAACCGAGGGAAGTGCATGCTCTTATCATTCATCTACCTCAGCAGTGCTCCGGGTAGTTTTCAATCCACAAGGATAATGCTGGTCTCAAACGCATTTTAGATCTCAGTTCTATTCGTAATCAAAGGGAGTGGGTTCAGACTACAGTAAAGACACATGGGAAAGAGAAGGTCCATTTTGGTATGTATTTGCTGCTAGGTCGGGCTCCAGATACAGGTCCAAGGGACAGTCACCCTGTGCACCAGACTATGGGAGAACAGCCCAACCACGTCCTCTGGCTGTGCTGGATCCAGGCAAGTTACTGCTCCCATGGCGGGAGAAGCTGGGATGGAAATCTGGGCAACTGTAGCAGAGCAGGTGTCCCTGGGACAGCACAAGCAGCAAATGTGACTTGCCAGAGCTCTCCAACCCCGCAGGAAACATCAATTTTGCTTAAACCACTTAAATGCCTTAAGCGAGCCCTCACCCTCTGGCGAAACACAGCTTTAGCCTTTCACTCTACAAACAAACATGTCAAAATGGAACTTGTATTTCCCATATTGGACCTTAAATATGTTTGTTGAAACATTTTAGCTAGAATACTTTAAGGTACATCCTTTTTTTAATCCAGTCAAAGCTAGAATGATTTAGCTTGGAAGAATTATGCCCCCAAAAAACAGTTTTTCTGTTTAATATATCACATATAAACCATCCTTAAAAGATGTTCCCTTCATTCAGCAGTTTCCTTCATTTAGCAATTTTTCATATGGGAGTGAAACTCCCATATAAATTCTGTACAACAGTTAAGAAAACAGAGGAATTAATTTGCTATACCCTTATGTGCTATGGCTCCTGCTACTCTTATCTCCAGGCATCAGACTCTGCCACGCTCATTCTCACCTACTCTTTGTGGAACACGAAAAGGGCTCAGGGGACCACTGAGTCCCTGGAGTTCAGGGAAAGGCCCTGATCAGTGTCACACGGGAATCGTGCAGCACGGGGTTGCGCAATGCCGAAGGAGATGCCCATTTCCCCAAGATAAAAACTCAACTTCAGGAAAATAATTGTCAGAGCTATTCTTCACCACTCCTAGGAAACCTGGCAACAGGCTTTACTAATAGGTTTGACTTCCCTCCAAGGTTTTTGCATCTCAGAATTTTAAAAAGATTATAATTTTCTCATTCTTGTCCCTAGTTTAGCGGGGTGGATAGTCCTGGATGGTCAGCGGGGCTTACCAGCATGCCCAGCTGAACGGCCAGCACAGCCACTCTGGCCTCCTGCTCCGGTTCTCGTTCAGCCTCCCTCAATGCCTTGGCTCCTCTTGCATGACCCATGTTTCCAAGGCAAATTTTGGCAACATCGAGCCTCTGAGTCTTCACACACATGCGAGCCATGTTCTCCCAGACAGCCTCACTGTGAGAAATGGGAAAGAAAAGGAGACCCGTTGTGGTGTCACCCTTAAGGCTTGGCTACTAAGCGGGTATGACGCAAGGAAAGACGAGAGTGTGAAAGGGAAAACCATTAGCATATTGGACACTTGCTGGATGCAACAAAGAGACTCCAGGTGCTGTGTGAAGATTGAAGAGGAACAGAAATAGGCCTCAGATGTAAAGGTTAGTTCTGGAGCTGAATGCCCACAGCCTTAAGGAAATATTGTGCGGTTTGTTTTACACCAATGTCTAAACAAAAGCAGTTATGTTTGCACATATAGAAACATTTATCATGCACCCATCACTGGTTCGTGCTGTAGCTGCAACATACAGACATTCACAATACCCCCACGTCGATGGTCAGAATTCAAAAGAAAACCTATGAGCAAAGTCTACATAGACCTTACACTGGAATCATTCTGCTACTCTCCTACTACATGTTCAAATATGGAACAGCTATTAGGAGCCTAATAGTTGCACTCAACAGGGAATGATGTAGGAAACAACTGACCAAATGATCATATTCTAATTTAAAAATGGCACAAAGAAAAGTTTTGCAATGCTCAGAATGAGAACTCCTCAGGGCTAAGAGCTTACGCTTAACACTGCAAAATCCTTTGCCAAGGCAGAAGCAGGGAATGGCTGAGCACTGTGCTCCCATGCAAGAATGTCAGGTCTCAGCAGGCAGCATTGCTCAATAGAAGGACCGTGACACAGTTGACCATTACATGGGGTGACAAGCAATGATTTTCATAGATTCTGTTTACATTTGAGGCTCTTCAGAATCAAACGCAATATGTTTGACTAATAGAAACCATAAACATTCAAAATATGGGGTTTTTGTCAGGGTGTGAACCTCAGTGAGGTATGGTCCATATGGTTCTCATACAACACAAATGACAAAAGCAAGCAAAAAGAGAGGGGGGGCAGGGAAAGAGAGTTGAATGACACTTCAGGTCCTGCATCTGCAAGCAAATCCCCTTCCAGTTTTCCTATGATTAAAATGTTTTTCTCTTCCCAGTTGCTGTGGGAAAGCCCTGCACAAACAAGGAAAATGACTAACCGGGAAGCAGCAAAGCAGATGAGACACGACGTGCTGTCAAACACATACAATAAAGAAAGGCAGAGAAAAAATGTTTTCCCTAATTTACTTCAGCATTACAGCATCTTTTATTTGCAACTACAACGGGTATAAATTTTTCAGGTAGCAATCAACATAAATATGTCACATAAACTTCATTAAGGCCAAACAATATAGAGAAAATAAAATGGGATCAGAAGTGATAGATCAGGGGCAAATTTCAGGTAGTTCAGAAGTTTTGGTTGTTTAGAAAAGCAAAAATGCATGTCTGAATATTTTATTGAATTTCTTACATCTGCATGTCCATGCTGAATGTGGTTCAAACACAGCATCCTCTCATGCCCTGCTCCAAGATGTCCAAGTCCCCCAGACTGGGGAGCCAAAATGAACACTGAAACAGAGCGCAGTAATTTCTGAACCAGAAAGGCCTTACAGAAACTTCAGTGCTAGATCCTCCTGAGTGTAAGTCAGTCTGTGCATTGCCACTCAATATAGAAATGCTGGCTTACATCAGCAGAAGATGTGACCTTCCTAATTTTTCAAAAGTTGGAATTGGTTTCTCTTTTATTCCAGCCACTGCCTGTATCTGGAACTAGAAAAAGCAGGAAAAACATCTTTAAAGAACATTTAGGTTGTGTTGGATATGGTCACCTGGCATTGATCGACAAGGACGATGAGTTCTGTCATTAGTAAAAGAAGTCAAATCTTGTGCGCATGGACATGGCTGCACAAGGAAAAGAAATGTATTTTCCAAAATCTGTAGCATGCCAGAAGAAGTTGCCAATAGCTGTTTCACTCTGGGTGAAGGAACGCACGCCAGTGCTGTGCTTTGTCAAACTGATTAACAGCAACTTTCTGAAAGGCAATCAAAATCTTTATTTTGCAGAGCTTTGACAGCTCGTGATTCCCTAAATGCAAGAAGATGAGAGTTCATTGGCTTGAACAGACAAGTGCATGAGAAATCTCATTTAGACTACGGGGAGTGGAAACTTTTGAAAGGAAATAGACAAAATAGTGTATTTTAAAGCACTAAGTTAAAAGATAAGAGTGTGCAGAGACACACAGCAGAACTTAGAAGGTGCTGCTCATCATTTATCAGCTGCATTATGCTTTCCTGAAGGGCAATGACTCCTGCCAACTCCAACACCTGGTGGGAGCTGCTGCCCCGGGGATTCCTCTTTGGGAGCTCCTGCCCCACGCACAGGCTGCCCGTGGGCCACCTCGGCACCCGTGCGAGCCGTCCGCAGCAAACCACCCAGAAGCACCTCTGCCCCGAGGAGCTGGAGCTCTGCCATCCTGCCTCTTCCTCCTCCGCTCCAAACCCTTTGCAAAACTAACCCGAGAGGCTCCCACCACGGCATAACCCCTGGGCCAACGAATACAGAGGCAGAAACATCCCCAGCGGATGTGCTCTGTCTTTAGTTGTCTCCTGGCGAGCACTGCCGTCCGGACAGTGCCAGCCGGGCCGATGGTGAGCATGCTGTGGTCAAACCAGACCAAAGACACCGAACCGGGAAGCACTCACGGCAGAGCAGTGCTCGCATGGCCTCGCACGGCGCGGAGACCAAAGCCAGAGACAGGCTAAGAGCAGCTCAGCAGCGCAAGTACTTGTGAAGGGTACCGGAGGGAACGTTTCGTCTGACGAGCCTGGCCCTGCTCTGCGCACTGGGGCTAAGGACCGCAGCTGCGTGGGGGAGAACCCACAGCCAAACCTTCTCCCCTCGCCCATGTGGAGCTGCTGCAGGGGCTGGTTCTCTCCAGTAGACGTGTCCCTCACAAGAAGGACACTGCTCTGATACGGTACATACATGTACTATTTAAATTTTCTTCCTGCAGCAGAATAATAGAAAACTGTTTCTGCTTTGAGAGACATTTTGGCAGCACACTCCATATACTGCTGCTAAGGTACGCAGGTATTTTTGACACAGCATCATACTATTTGCTTGCAAAGACCATCTTCGCATGCATATATAATGTACTTATTAATATATTTACATTTGTATTTATTATTTTAATATATTGTTGTTTATATCTTATTTTAAATCTAGAAAGGTACCACAGTAACACCACCCTGTGAAGTGCAAACGACCCCGCGTACTTCACAAACGGCCTCACCAGACGCAGAAGGCCTTGCTGCCCAGCAGCGGCACGACCCAGAGGCAGAACCATTACCCGCCACAGCGCACCGCAGCCAAACCCCGGCTGGGCAAGCGCACGGACCGTGTCCCACGGAAGCCACGGGGGGATAACGCAGCAGATCCGCGCTCCCAGACCTGGGCCCGGGCACCGGGACCGATGCACCCACCGCGGGAAGACCCAGGGACCTTTAGCCAGACCCTCAGTTTTACCTTCACCCTGAAAAGACACCTCCAGCCTCTCCACACCACGGCTCACCAGAGGGAACAGGCACTTTCTATAGTGCCAAGCTGGTTTTTAGAGATCTCCCTTGCAAACCGTTCAGCTTGAGGCAGCTGGCAGGTTTGCTGGCCGGAGCGGGGAGGCCTGCGGGCAAGGGATGGGTTTAGAGATGAGAACGATCCGGGAAGCATCAGCAACACCTTCTCCGTGTTTCTCCGTGTGTCAAGACCAGCCTCGGCCTTGGGATGGCACAACCTTCCTGGTGGGCGGACACCTCCAGCAGCACGGCGAGGGTCCTGCCCCTCGGTTTTGTTGCCTCTCGGGAATGTGGGCAAATTCATGCAGGTCTGGTAAAGGAACACGAAGCAGGAGGTGCGGAACAGGCTCACTGAAATCCCAGGCAAACCCACGGTTTATCCCTCAACCCTTGTTAGTGTAGCCAGGAAGACGAGTCTGTCCTTGCATCCCTAAAAGGCACCAACTCTTCCCTCCAGGCCTGGCCCCGCTGTCGCGTATAAAAGGCCAAGTAACGATTTACCCTGCCCCCAGCTCACGCTCTGGGAATTTCCTGTTCTTCCCCTCCCCTCCTCCTCCTCCTCCTCCTCCTCCTCCTTTTCTCCTCCCTGGAAAGCTGCTCGCATCTGTACTTCATCAGCCGGAGCTGGAAACTTAATGAAGCCCAGATGCAGCACCAGGGCGAGCGGAGCCATGGTCCATTTCCAAATCCAGCTACGGATGTGGAAAGCGAACGCTGACGCCTCTTCAGACTGGACATAAGTTTTATCACGTATTTGATGAAAGGGGTTTTCTTCCTTTGTATCTGATCTTTTGCATCTGTTTTTCTATGAGACTATGTTTATAGCGTTTAACAGTCCAATTTTACAAACCCGCCTGTTCCTATGTATTTTTCATTGCCCATTTTGCATGAGTTTAAAGAAAAAATCCAGTAAATGGAGTACTATTTAGAAGTGCTGGAGATTTATATGTCTGAAACATCTCACTACAAAATCTCTCCCCCTCTATTTAATGAGGTGTATTTGGAAAACAAACACATGTTCCATCTCTTGCCTCTAAATATCTTGATCAGAAGGAAAAAAAGAAGTTCTCTTTCCAGTTTGGGCCCCACTTCGTTGAGCAAGACCCTAAGCATTCTGCTTTAGCAGACTACCGTATAGCGTCAGGAGAAATACCAATATAAGATATAGTATCTGTAACACTATATTATATGTAAAATATAAAATATATTATTCCGTCTCTCTAACACCATATTGCATGTAATATATCAGCCTGGAGCAGGCGGGTGTCCCCTTGTGCCTCAGGCACGGCCTGGGCTCTCAAAAATGGAAATAAATCCAGCGAGTGGGAGAGCTGTTGCCGACCCAGCAGTGGGGACAAGGAAGCTTCGCTTCCCGATCGCAACATAAACCGCATGAGAAAGTCAAAGCAGGTTCTCAGCAGCTCAGCCACGGGGACTGCAGGGGATGCACCGTCCTAGTGCAAAGTGTTTACTACGAGACCTACCCTGATGTAAACGGTGTCTGGGCTGGCCTGGACAAATGCTGCCCGGCACTGGGCACCACCCTTCCCCAGCCTCCACCCGCTGCCTACGTGCTGCTCGGGGGTGTTTTCTACGCAAAGGAAAAGGATGGGACAAGGCAGGTGCTGCTTCCTAAGGAAAATTAACATCTATTACTATTTTTCAAATGTTAATCCCTTGCCTGGATTTCGGTAACTTCAAGCTGCACCTTCCAACCCTTGGAAAAAACGTGTTAGAATAGCATCATCTGGCTTAAATCACAGAATAATTAAGGTTGGAAAGGGCCTTTAAGATCATCAAGTCCGACCATCAACGTGGGTGATTCTGACCAGATAATTCATTTATGATCAACTTCTTTACATACATGTGATTTGATTGACCAGTCATAGGACAAAAGCATCATGCCGTGGACCATAACAGCTACGGAGGGCTTGGACATGGTCAAACGAGACAAACTACGTCACACCTACGGCTAGCTGGGAGGATGAGGTGATCATTTAGAAGTACTATTTTGGAGACTGATCTTATCTTCAAACCACGGCAAAAGAGGGTTAAAATGTCAAAACTGGTAGCTTACTGTCTGTTTTCTTGTAACCCAGAAAAAACTCAGAACTTGAAAAAATGGAAGTTTTATCTGATGTAGCTAGATTACATTAGGTACTATTAAAATGCATTTATCAGATGCATTTATTATATGCATTTATTTATTAGGTACTATTAAAATGCATTATTCTGGTTATCCCTGTTCCGTGGGACTAAAAGATAACAAGGAACCAAATAATATATGAAAATGAGATTCTTGATCGCATTAATCATATCAAATGAGTGCTGCTCTGAGAACTGTATTAGGCATTTCTCATATACGATCAAAACACTGAAAGCTGTCTAGATTATTCCTAAAAACTCTTCCCTGGCAGAAACAGAATAGCTGATAAAGCAACAAACACTTTTCAGAATAGTATCTATAATATCATATTAAATACATAACATTTTCTATTCCAAACTTATCCTGATAAGATCAACACCAAGCTATTGTTCAGTCTGAATTGTATCAAACAAAACTCTTGTGTCCTCAGAAATGCACTAAGCAGCGCAATTGAATATACTGCTGCACATTTATCAGCACAGAAGTGTCCATTAAGGTGATTTTTTTTTTTTAGGGATCATAAGGATTCCTGGACTGTTTTTGTACTGGGAGCACAAGATCTCTGAGAGAAGATTGAGAATGTCATTGACTGTGAACGTGCGACTGAGAGCCATTCTATTAAAACTGTAACAAAAATGAGTAGCAACTGAGCCATTTTGGTATAAGCAGGCTAGGAAAATTTACCAGATCTTTGCAAAACTCATGTAATTTTGACTTTGTATAATCTACTCATTTGGGGAATTACCCAATTTTACATCTTTAGATACTGTTATTAGTTGAATAGAATGACAAAAAGCCATTTGCCTATTAAAAAATAACAGAAAAAAGATTATGCCCTGCTTAAACAACTGTAAACTGAATTTATTAGGTAGTAAATGGACAAATTCAGTATGGAAGCAACTAGTTATCTGGCATAATCTAAATTATTTAGATTTTGAAAGTAAAATTACATTTACATAACTGATTTCTCACCCAGAAAGACCCAAAATGCTTTATAAGCTGCTATGCAAATTGTGTGGAGTAATTTAACCTACCCCTGAGGAGAACCCCGCTCTCTAGAACAATCAATTAGCAAACAACTAGGTCTAGACAAGAACATCCACTAGAAATTTTGCCATGGGAAAAAAAGTCATCATGTGCTTGCTGAATTACTGCAGCCAACAGCAATTGCTACTGCCTTGCATTGCTCCTCAGATGCACTCCACACCGGTGTATTATCTGGGTGGGCTGAAGACTGCAGCGCTGCTGTCCTTTCTGCTCTGTAAGCCATCATCGGGGGTCCCAGAATAATTTCCATCATCCCAAAAAGTCCCAAATCAGCTGTGATGTGTCCATCCCCACCACCAGAGAGACCATACAGACTTGAGTTATGCAGCCTTTTTGGAGATGACCACCTCACCATAGCTAGAGGGATGAAGCATCTGATTTAAGGCCAACTTTGTCACCAGTCCCAGGGCCACCTCCTGTGTTTTATGTGGCCGTGAACTGACCCACTTGACTCATCTGCATCCGCTCCCAGCTGCAACTCACTGCATAGCCACCCACCCATCTGCAGCCACAACAAGAGGCAATCTGGGAGAAAGAGATTTATTTTTTTCCTCTGGGAAAGCTGACTTAAATGCAAACTCATTGACTTGCATGGATTTGCAAATGTAACATGAAGAATTTCTCAAGCATCATATATCTCAAACCACATACTAATGCCATGATGTTTAGATCATCTGATCCCTTTGATGCTCAAAGACAAGTATGACTTAGGGAAGGAATATACTTTTTTTAATGTTAATGGAATTCAAAGAGAGGTTGAATATTCTTACACCAAATAACTGGTGTGGAAAGAGGAAGAGATGTGACCAAGCTTTAAATGATGAGACTGATTTGTTCAGCCTCTGTAAAATAAAATTACTGTATTTTTTTTTACATGTAACGTGAACAAAGTTTGTGCCCTTCTGACAATGCATGCTCAGACTTCAACAAATCACAAAAGTCAAAGACAGGAGGGGGCAGAAGCAGGTGTGTGGCTAGGTAAAAGAGATTTTTCCCTAAAGGTAAATCTCTCCTGGCATTATCTGTCTATGAACATCATCTGTCTTGCTACTGAATCGGAGGCTTAAAAAAATAACAAGTAACCCACGGGTTCTAAAATATGAAAATATAGTCACTGTTCTTAGGAAATTTCTTTGAAGAGTGGCAGCCACCAGTGTGTCATCTATACTGAAACTTCTAAAATCAGAGATGTATAGAAATATAACCAATCACAGGGAAAAAAGAAACCAAAGATGCTGTACTGCTGTCAAAGTATGAAGATGCTCAAAGTACCTAAAGCTTAATCCATTTAAGGATTAAAAATGAACCAAGCTCACAGAGGAGGAGTGAATTCATAGCCAGATTTGTACATCCAATTCCAAAACTAGTTATAGGGGCATATGAACTTCATTGAAATATTTTCCACTCCTCTCAGCAACAAGTCTTAGAAAATAAAACGTTGACTTTAAAAAATTTTCCAACCAGTTTGTCTCCGTGTACAGGGTCGGTACGGATCTGTTGACTAAGGGCAAAGTAACTTAGCTGGTAAGACAGAACTGCAATAAAATGAAATCAGTTTCTAATCTAATTTAATGAATTACACTGATGTGAACTCTTGTGCCAACATCTCAGGTGGGGCCGGTGCGGTGCAGCTGCGCCGGGGGATGCAGGTACCCTGCCACGACTTCTCACCGCTCCCTCTCCAGGCTGTTGACAAGAATGTCACACCTTCACTCCACAATGGACTATTTAATGCTACGCCTTGTACGGTATTTTTTCAGCCTAAAGACCGTTGACCGGCCCAGCACGGGGAAGGGCACAGCCACAGGCGACAAGGCCCACGGGGGCTGTGGCGCCGGGGGTGGCTGCCCTCGTCCCCGGCCCTGCGGCAGGACCTGCTGCGGCAGCTGGCGGGAACATGAAACGGCGAAGAGCCATTTCGAGAGCCGGTCTCTGCAAGACCCCTCTGGAAACATCCACCTCCAGGGACGGTTTGAAACATCCTCAACAACTCTTTTTTAATCTGTTTATTAGAGCTGCTTTCCTTGCAGGTTTTGCAGCAGCGGTGCTGCGGTCCTGGCTTGCTGTGTGGTAGCCGATGCTGTCCTGGATCGCGAACAGAGGCATCGTATGAAGCGACTTGCAGCAGCTTTTCCATCCTCTGGCTGCCTACGGGAGAGGGCCAGCCGCCCCACAGGCACCGCAGGGGTCCACAGCAAGCGGGACGTGGGGCTCGGGGCTCTGCCAGCCCCGCACCCCGGCTCTGCAGCGGTTTTCAGCTTCGTTCACATCGTTAACACTTGCTACTGCCTTTTCGGACACCCCCAAATTCGTTTGCTTATCCGGTTGAGAATCTCGAGATTTTCTACTTTCTGTTTGCCTGCCACGCTCCCTTCGGGGACCGCCGAGAGGAAGGGGCACCTCAGCGGCGGCCCCCGCACACGCTTCGGTCGTGCTGTTCAGCAGCTGGCCCCAGGACTGTTTGCTTTCAGTAAGAAGCGTTTCAGAATCCCCCTCCTCTCCTCACCCCGCTTCTGCAGACCTGCTGCTCCGAGGGTCGAGCCTGGGCTTCCCTCGCCCCCTTCCACCGCGCAGCGCCGGCGTGCGCCCGCGCTCCGCGCGCAGCCCGGGCCTGGCAGCCCCGCTTTGTGCGGCCGGGCGGGTGGGAGGAGTGAGGCGGGGAGGGGGGCTCTCCGGGGGGAGGAGGTACAACTTTAGAAGTCTCCATAGTCTTTTCCTTTCAGGAAATACATCCTGTTAATGTTTGACTGCTGTGGCAGTGGCTCTGTTTGTTGCAGTCGACTACGCCCTGAGGCTCACCAAAAACAGCCACAAAAACAGCCATTTCCTCTTCGCGGAGAGGTGGGGGGGCCTTTGCCTCGCAGCAGTGGCTGTTCTCCAGCCCCTGCGCTTGCAGCTCGGCTCTTCAGGGAGGGACGCAGCACACCAAACTCCTCGAGATACTCCCACCTTGCAGAGCTCCTCTGGGATGACAGCATTCGCCTCCAGTTCGGCTTGGCTTTGAGAGAATGACATTTGTCACGCTTTGCGGGATATTCTGAAGTTCGCACCCCCCCCAAAAAAAAAAAAAAGGCTTTCGGAGTGGCGCACGTTGAGTTGGAGGGCCGGGAGTGCTTGGCACGCTGCTGGCGAGCATCCCAGCCTCTGCCTCGGCAGCGGCTCAGGCTCTCCCGCCTCGAGGCTGGATTCTTTCTGGGTTTGCCTCGTCTCACAAGGAATGGACCTCCCTATCGTTCAGTTCATCACAGGACTGGCATTACTTATCAAAGTGCAAGAAGGTGGATAAACCAAAACTGGGAAGGACCTGAAAAAGCTTCTTTCTCTTCTTATTTTATGGAATTCTCCTATCTACCTCGAAAAAATCTCATTTCCTTGATCAGAAACACCTCTGGAGTTGACTTTGAGAATGAACGGTGATGTCCTCTAGCCCTTCGTAACGTCCTAGCGAAGCCGCCTGTTTCAAGTCCAATTTCAATGTGCTACAGCTGATTGAGACCCTGTGTCTTCTGCACATAGAGACGGGCAGCAAGCTGACAGTCAGATATGACTGTCCAGAAACTGGTAGCCACAGCTGTGTTGGTAGCCCTGGTCTCACTTATTCTTAACAACGCAGCTGCCTTTACTCCCAACTGGGTGTACCAGACCCTGGAGGACGGGCGCAAGCGCAGCGTGGGGCTCTGGAAGATGTGCTGGCTGGCAGAAAAGAGCAGAGCGGGCGCAAGCACGAGTGCCAGGCATGGGCAAGGGGAGGAGCGCGAGTGTGAAGCCCTGGGCTGGGGTTCCGAGTCAGCTGGCTTCCAGGAGTCGCGCAGTACTGTCAAACGTAAGTTCAATCTCTTGTCTTCTCTGCTTAGGCCAGGTCGCGACCGATACGGTGTACCTGGTCCCCAGGAGATGTATAGCGTAGCAGAGCATCCTGAAATCTCTGTTAACCACCTGATTCTAAACACCTCAACATTCATCGCAAATAAATTAGTTTGGGAAAATAAGAATAATTATGTCCACCAGTGATTAACTTAACTTCTCCTCCTCCCAGCCCAAAAGCAGTAATCTACATTGTGCTCTCTGGTTTATACAGTGTTTGAAACGACGTACTTTGAAAAAAGAATCTCTGAAGGGTAGCTCTAAAGCTTTAAAACATCTGCTGCTTGCTTTTCCCTCTTGGGTTCCTGCTATGAGCATATCCCTTCCTGCTCAATACATGAAACGCCAACCACAGTTGCTCTGAATATCATAAAATTAAAAAAAACACAAGAAAGTATCCAGATGCCATGCTAAGTTATTTCTCCATTCTGTTTACTTCTGTTGGAAGTGCCAGGAACAGAATAGACCGAAGTAGTTTTGGTAAAAACACGTAAAATTGAGATAGGCCTTAAGGTATGCAACTATTTTTCCTGGTGAAAAAACACAGTTAGCATACTGCTTGGGGAACATTAAAATCATTAAGCACAGTGTATTTTTCATTTTGCAAATTCACAGACTCACAGGATCTGAAGGTTGCACCTAGCTTAAACTGAGCTAGTTAAAGCTTTTGGATAAAATAAACCTGTAATAAGTTGAGAACTATAAAGCTGACTAATAGAAAGTGCACGTTACTTAGCCCATTCATAACGTTAATGGCGCGACCCTGCTCTCACTAAGAAACTAGAGCGGAACTGTGCCGGAATACCTGCTGGACACCGTGGCTGCGACCACAATAACCACCGTGCCAGGAGGTTTGCTCCGCTGAAAGCCTCAGCTCCCAGCAGCCGCTTCCAGGCAGGGGCTGCGGGCAGCAGCGCCGCGGGGGCCGCTCCTGCACCCAAATCAGCTGAACCCTTCAAGGAACTGAATTTATCAGAACAACCCTCTATAAAGTTCATGCCTTGACAGATGATAGGATTTTCCAGAGATTTTAACAGTGCACATCAACAGCTCTGGTGCCTCTGAAGGGCAGAGCATTGGTTACATAAGTTATTTCAGGTAGATTTTTTTTTTTTCATGGTTTGAAATGTGGAGAAAGAGCAAAATGCTCTGCTTCTCCTCAAAGTCTCTCACATCCCTCTGGAGACAAAAGCAAAGAAATATGAGAGGAATTTCTTTCCAAAAAATGCTTTCATGTGGACCCATTCCATATCATGTTTTCTGACAAAATTGTGCAGTAACATTTTTTGCACATTTGCTAATATTAAACCTGCATAAATCACAAACAGAAAACTTCTAAACTGTTATAAAGCCCTAACCCTAACTTTCAATTCTTTTTTAATTGAAAGAACTTTTGAAATGAGAAATAGTTACAAAAAGGACTAAATTGTTGATAAAGTTCCTTGATGTGTATCTGCAACTTCATCACTGGAATCACTGCCCCAATTAATACTTATAAGTCAAGTTCTAATTTGAAAAACATGCATGAATTCATGAATTTTCAAAGAACATGTTCTATGTTCAACAGCTAGAATGAGCTCCTGCATATTGAATTTGGCTCCTGCAGCATTTTAAACACACAAACTTGTATTTCTTGCTGTGCGCAGGTCAGAAGATGGGTGGTGCTATAAAGATCGGCGTAGATAGTTTCATAGGAGAATTGTATGGGCAGCAATTTCTTACACCAAATAGAAGCAAAATGTGATAGAAAATTTAAAACTTCAAAGTAATAATTATAGCATGATCAACCCCCTAGAAGAATTCTCAAACAAATTCTCTTAAAATTTAAAGGAGGACTTTGAAACCCAATGATTCAATTCGTGTAGGAATAAAGCATCCATTCACTATTTAATCTGGGAGCAAATAGTAAGCAAAAGGCCAATTTTGAATCTTTATAAAGCATTTAGAAGAAAATCTCACCTCTGCAGCTGTGCCATGGCAAACTAAGGACACAAATCTGTTGCACATATGTTTAAGACAAATACGTTTCCATGGATTGTACACATAGTCAATGAGCCTGATTCTGCATCCAAGTTTTTGTCATTTTAAAGAATTCCTCTAATAAGAAATCACATGTGATTTTAGTAATATGTATGGCAATCCTCATCTGTCCGTTGCAGATAAACCACAAACATGTATGCGAGTGTATGGATATACATATATATAAAAAATAACTTTCTGGACAAAGAAGTTCCTTCCTCAGTGGTACATGTTAACATGTAGCTCTTCAGATGCCATCTGTAGTTCAATAAATAGAAAATAAGTTCTTCCAGTAGCAATGCGAAAAAGGCCACAATCTCGCTCATATAGAAAAATTATTTATATATTACACACATACATATTCGGGGGGCAAGTTATTTATCTCACAGTTCAACAGAAAAACTAAAACCTTTGAGAATTTGCTTCTCCCTATACGGGTGACTCCTGTACAAGCAGTATGTAAAAAACGGCCAACTAAATGCACTGCTGTGAGCAGGCTTGCTCACTGGCAGAAAACAGCACAGTCTTAAAACCTGTTTTTCACTGACTTTCACTGCCTGCTCTTTCTCCCATTGCAGTCATTGGCAAAGCCGCTTTTCAGGCGACACAATAAAGTTGGGGTAGTTTTTCTCCCCCCCCCCAATCATGTACACAGCTCAAGCAAAATTATTTGCATGAAAAATTATGGAAGTAGCTCATTGTGTCAGGACTTCCATGTGCTTAAAATAAAATAAACTACAGCAAATTGAAACAAATAATAATTGAAGTTTTGCATATTTTGGGTAAAAGTCATAGTAAATGATCAGTCAAAAGGTCATGCAGGGAGTGAACAGTAAAAAGTCAATGTGATGGAGCATGTCTGCCAAAAGCCTCTCTGGAAACACACAGGCAAATTCCATACCAAATACCTCTCTGATCCAGCTCCCCACTAACAGGACATCTGTGTGGACTATTTCACTGTAACACAAACCACTGGAGCAAGAGGAAAACTGAAGTGTTTTGCATTCAAATCCTATGATGTACACGCTGCATCAAGGCTATTAAAGTGCCAGTAAAGCACCGCTGGTGTAAATACCAAGTGACATAAAAGACGGGGAGATTACAAACGCTGCAGCAAAGGGATGCCGTGAGAAAAAAGTATTAGAAACTGGGGGGAAAAAAGAAATCTGGGGACAGGAGTTAATGATATTAAAAATATTATACGGAAACAAAGCGTCTCAGTGTGAACTATTTCAGCAAGGCACTATACAAGAAACGTGGATCACTTTGGTCCTAGGGGAAAGCACCTCAGCTCTGTTCTTCAAGCTGAAGCCTCACTGCTCCTGGAAGGGGGAGATCTCAAGCCCTTCCGTCTGTCTTTATCCACTTCTTTCTTTCTCTCCTTCTCACTGTGCAGTCATGCACCCTTCTTTCACCCATCTGCGATGCTAAAAAGCTTCTGTGAGACAGTTCAGATGACTAACAGCAAGAAAATACTCAGCTTTGGAGTGGAAGGTTTGGGGGGAGCAGAGATGGGGGTTTTGCATGGTTATTTTTCTGTTGGATTAAGTGGTGGTATCAGGAGTCCAACAAGTACTGCTCCTAGCACAAGCCGAGTGATGCAAGTGGGATGACGGGTGAGATAGCTCCCTTTTAGTGCCAACAAACGATCGGATCTGAAATCTTTGCTTATGCTGAGAATCAGAGCCCAGTTCTGAGGACACCTGCGTTTTTCTAACCTGGACAAACCACTAGATGATACAAACTTAAAGGCTTCACCAGGAACTCCGATGGCACATCCCCTCTTCAAAACACTGTAAGGAAACCTGGCCAGGTCACCCAACTTCCCTGTCATCTGAGTGAGGGCAAAGAAATTTGCTGAAGGTTATGGAGATGCAGTTTCAGAGCTGTTGTAAAATTTCAGAAGATTATGCTCTTGTCTGCATCTTTTAACCCTTCAAAAAAAGATCACATGTAGTAGAAGCATACGCTTAGTAAGATCTTGGGTAGGACAACGTGTCTTGAGTACTCAATGCTCAGCTTTGTGCCCACTTAATGCATAAGCATACTGAGCGATGCAGCATCACGCGGGGACACACAAACTACCTCGGGGAGCGAGAACACATAGCTACACCTCTGGTGATGCCCTCTCAGAGCAAACCAGACCTACTCAAAGCCACCATTACCTACGTCCTGGCCCAGCACCAGGCCACTAATACCGCGTCGCACTGTGTGAACACACCCGATCACTTGGAATCAGCTTAGATATTTTTAACTACGCTGCGTGGTACAAATATGCCCTTAAGCCCTACTGTGCTACAAGGCTATCTGTGGGTGGACAGATGGAGCTGATTTATTCATTAGCCGAGGTCACAGTCTGTCCCTTTTTGTCTAAAGAACATCATGAACAATGTGGAAACGCAGGAATAGGGAGGGGTTTAAAAAGATATAAAACCCTTGCTTGGTTCTTCGAGGCTCCAGAAGACATAATGAAAATTCCAACAGCAGGAAGCGTGTATCGACTACAGCTGCCCCGAGCAAGACCGATAGCTCTCGTTAACTGCGGCTCTTGCAGGGAAGTAAAACCAGCACCAGGGAGAGGCACGGTATCATGAGCAACTACATGACTGCCGTAGGGACCAAGTGTAACAACCAGTCCAGCCTAAATGTACGATTTATGCAAGCGCATGCACACGATGAAATGCAGCGGCTACGGCGGGATGCTGCGCAGCGTGGGGAGAAGGAGCCAGCGTTCGCTTGCAGAGGCAACAGCCGCCTGAGTGATGATGTCCACTGTATTTACACAAATTTCCAGTGTCCACGTATTTCTCTGAAATCTGGCTGGATGGACGCCAGGCTGAGGCAAGCACCAGAGTATGCTGTAGACACGTGTTACTTTTTTGGTGTCTACAGGTCAAGAAAGCAGGCCCGCTGCATTTGGAGAAGACAGGAACTACCATCAGATTTAAAAAAGCCTCAAAACTGTATTATATACATGGTTGCTGGGTAAACTGCTCAGGCTGTTACACAGAGATGGAGGCAGTGCAGGCTGCTGGCAGCTCGGGGCTTGTGATTTCCCCTCCTAACATCTGCAATATGATCAATATTTAAATAAGTGAAACTACAAATTTAACAGTAGAGGCCAATGCAATCTTTCTGGAGGTCTGGCTCTTCACATTAGAGTGAATGCTGATTTTAATGTGGATTTTACTATGCCGTGTACTTATTTTGGAAAAGTTAAAGAATTTTTGGGATTCAGTATAGGAAAATGAACCTAATATATGTTTCACTACAGTACCTTCACATGTGTTGCATAGAAATATTATCAGAGAAATCAATGTTTGATTACTCTCACTGTCAAGACTTTGAATTCAGTTAAAGCATTTAGACTGAAAATGGCTATGGAGCTTTTGAAAATTTCAGATTAAATACACTTATTGCAGCCATCAACACAGAATACCCTACTGATGTTTATAAACAGGCAAACCATAACACGTAGACAACTAACAACTCAACAGGAACTGTGTAACAGCCTTGTCTGTTAAAATTGATCACTGTATAGAAGGGGTCTCAATGTTGAGTTTTGAAAGGTCCCCATCATTTAACCATAAGCACTCGTTTATGTTGAAAATACTTGATGTATCTATGTCTTCACTCCAAAAGTAACTACTGAAGCTGTTAAAGCCAACCAACCAATCACTCTTCTTCTCTCCCCAAACAAGATCTGCATGCCTTTCAAACTAAATATTCAAACATGAAGTTTCACACTTAGATAAGCTCAATCATGAAGTTCCAGAATACGTAAAGGGATGGAAGATTTCACCAGTTTGTCACATCAGAACATTCTTTTAATTGTGCTGAAATAGTTTGGTTTCTCTCCCCTCCCCCCCTTTAAAAAAAATTATTATTTTTAAGTGAAAAAGCATAAATTGCATACTTCAGAAAGCTACCCAGGAGATGAAACCAAGCAAAATAAGTGACTGTTCTCATTTTTAAGATATTCATCCAGCAACAGAACGTATTGAGGACTCCTTGTAGCTGGAAGCTATATGGCTTCTTTTTAAATCTCCATAAGCCAAGAGAGGGGAGAAGACTTTCCTTTTCAGGATAAAGTCCTGTCCTTACCATAAGACATGCAAACAACATCCTCACGTGGAAAGAGTACAAAACAATGAAGAAAAAAAAATAGATTCAGATATATCTGTATCAAAGAGGCAGTGCTTTAATTAAATCTTCCCACGGTCTCAGTTACATAGTCATGCAAATCTGCACTTAGATACTGCCAGCATTTGTTTTAGTTTGCTTCACAAATACCTTTAAAGTCTTTCAACATGTTTCTTAATTCATACTCCAAAAAACAGCTCAAGAGGTTAACAACAGAAATTCCACAAATTTAAATCAACAGAAGAAATTAAATGTCCAAAGACTTCATAAACAGAGCAGAAGTTTGGGAGGCATAGCACAATGCTGACTGTCAATAAATAATTATATTGATTCTATTTACTGTCCTTATTATCTCTTAACTATTTTAACAGTAAGTGCTGAATCTCCTACATCTATGTTGTAAAATGAAGCACGGTTGTACTCTGCATTTTCATAGTGCTCTTAATACTCAAGGCACAGCTCCAACTGATTTCCATGCCAGCTGCAGAGACCGTTTCTGCACATCTGATCTTTGCTGACAATGCTGACATCCAAAACAAGAGGAACACACAACTGGTTGCCAAAAGTTTGGCCACAGTGGATTTTTTTAGAATTATAAAGAAGGGTTTCTTCTAAAATTGTTTATTAATACAGAATTCAGTTCTCCACGTTGGAACTCAAACTTCATTAACAGCAAGAAGTTCATTAACAGAAGTAAGTTAGCAAGACAAATAGAGCTCCAGTCGGAACGGCACCACTTCAGCTTGTTTGCAAAGCACTATTCCATGTGTTGAATGAATTTAAGCTCCCACGAAAAAACAGTAAAAGCCCATTTAGGTAAAAGTGTACTATTCTGGCTTTTCCCAGTGTTTGGAAGTTTGGCTTTGCATTTCTGAAGTCCCTATAATGTAGATTTTAAAAATTACTCCAAGAGGCTGAAAAAGTAGAACTCTGCTATACAAAACCATGCACTAAGCCCAACCCGAACCATGGGCAGGCTTCAAACCTTCAGGTTAATGCACAGGCATAACTGTTACTTGTTTTCCAAATGGCTTAGTAACTGGAGCAGGAATGAGGAGCTGCCCAGCGAGGGCTCAGAGCTTGGCCAGAACAAACTCCTTGCTCTCTGCTCTTGAGCATCTGGTACCACAGTGGCTGGATGAACACATGCAAAGACTGTAGTCAATGTTGTGGCATATCCACCGCTCTGTGACAACAGAGCTGTGATGTGATGAACATGCCTAGCGCTGCTGGGCTTTCAGAGAATTCAGTCGTCAGCTATGGTTCTGTTCGGGCACTGTGTACCAAGACTTACCGAACTACTACTAGAGTGAATATTAATAGAACAGCAAGAGACGCATCCCTTATCTCAGGATAACACCTCAGCAAAATGTCAAATGCCACAGGAAAACCAGGTACCCTGAACTTCTTGACTGTATTAGAGAAAATCTAATTACTGACCTAGTTAGATTAAATTTTCACAGCAGAGTATGATCTCAGCCGGCAGCCACAAAGCACAAGAAGATGAAGTCTAACAAAGTTACAAGCAACTGAAAACAGGTTCTTATAAAAATAAGTGAAGCAGCCTGAACGTAAAAAGCATTACCAGTTCTATCTGTAATTATTTAGAAACCTCTATTTCAGAAATGCAGCCATTTATCCTCCTTTCCACAATAAAGTCACGTATGAACATTAAGCATTTATGAAGACAATCAGGTACATCTCAGAATGTGTACTCAATAATTCACTAAGCAAGCAATAAATAAACCCAAGAACCATAAAAAGGAAAGAACACCAATAGAATACTTGTTTTTTAAATTCCTTTCATCGCAATAGCTACGTTTTCAAACCATTGAATTCATTCTATAATGGAACCATTCAAACCATTGAATTCATCCTATAAAGTCTGCCTTTTTATTCTGACAGTGCAAAAAGGTTGACAACTGAGTAATGTTTAAAAAGCAAGGCAATGATGAAAGGTATTACACTTAGTACTCTAGTTGGTTGGAATAATTTTTAAAATTTAAAATTTTACTTTTTTTTTTGGTTTTTTTTGGGACATGGCTTAGGGGGCATGGTGGCGTTGGGTTAACGGTTGGACTTGATGATCTTGAAGGTCCTTTCCAACCTTAGTGATTCTGTGATTCTGTGAAATCGATACCTAAAAGGGTAACTTTTGGTTAAAAAACCCCTGAAGTTAAACACAACCAAAGTAGTTGTTTAACACCAAAACAATCAATAGAAACAAGGAAGTACAATTCCTCAGGGGATTTAAAGTATGTAATCAACTTCACAGCAGCCTGAAGCGGCACTATCCTTCAGCTAAGCATAACGAATTCCTGCCCATCTAATTACAAAGTTTGAATACCGTTTTTTAGATGTAACACATTTTGCGTGCCACAGCGGGGATGCAGTAACAACGTACTCACAGTCAGCTCCTGCAGCGTAGATGACGGGCAGGAAATTGTGAAGCTATGGTGAGGTGTTCAGAGTGGGTACTCCTCCTACTCAGTGAGTAAACGTGCGGTCACTAGTCTCTTCCCAGGGCTGGTAACTTAAATAAGCTACAGAAGCTGGGCTTAAGTTTGCACTAAAATTTTTGTTCACCAGAAGTGGTATTTCACAGGGGAAGTTTTCACAGAATCACAGAATTTACACAAATACGATTAAAATATCTTGAGCCATTTAGTTTCCTTCCTACGCACTCTGTGTTTTAATCAGTAAAAAGCTTGAATTCCCACTTATGACTGTTTTTTCCCTAGATGCAGACAGAAAAGAGGAAGAAAACCTCACATTTTAAGCAATTAACATAATCTAATTTTTCAGTGAGATCATCCTTCCTCATTATCCCAAAACACCGCAAATTACTTTACAATATGACTAATCTACTTCTGCAAAGCAAAAGGGGGGGGCTATCACGAAACATCACAAAACAAAATTGCTGATTGCAAATAACAAAATCAAATCAACATTTCTAATTCAGATGGATACATCTGGTCTAGGAAGTGAGCAAGACAATGAGGAATTTGAATTGGTCTCATCCCTGGAGTTTGGGTTTTGACCCTTGACTGATCACTGTGTTTTAAACAAAGCAGAATTCATTAGCCAGTACCCCCAGCTGTACAAGGGACCCAGCTGGATACCCTGTCCGTGAATTAACTACTTCTCAGAGTAAACTGGGATCGAGGTGGGTTTCCAGAAGAAAAAAGTCGGACTAGCATTTTACAGCTATGAACAATGGCCACTTAGAGCAGAGTTTTGGAGCCATTTCTACCCCTTTCCAGTTCTCAACAGCCAAGTTGCATCTTAAGGGAGGTGAAGGAAAGGTATGTAAAAAAGGAGAGAGATATTCTGGCTTGCCCAGCCTCCCTCCTTCATCTATGTCAGACATGTACATAGGAATAAACCTTCTGCAGCGTCCGGTTCTGTTCTGCTAGAAGCATCCACCTCCAGCTATAGGAAAGCCCTTTCACAGTTAAACTTCAGGACTCCGGTGACATTAACAATAGTAAGTTAAAAACGAAAAAGATAGGACATCCAAAATACAAAATGCCTATGTCATCACAGTCTTAGACAATAGTTTCTAGAATCTACTGGTTAACACAAATGTCCCCAGTAATTGTGCAGATATTATAATCATTATGAACCTCTTGTTTTACAAATTGTGGCAACATAAATCATTCTGCAAAAGTTGATGAAATTTGTAATGGCCACAGAAAGTTACAATGGGATCATGGATACTGTAAATGAAGCAGAAATGTTTGAAATGGTCGAAGAGATCATCCTAAAGTCATACCAATTATAAAGTCTATAGAAAACACATCAGAATGGACTGAAGCTGGCTACTGAGGAATTTCTGGTTTACATATAATTTAAAATAGCAACAGGCAGAGTAAAAGAGCACAAAGGTTAACACTAAATTTCACAGCTGTTACAAAAACTATATTGCAGCCAATTTTATAAGAGATGAGAAACATTTATTCCTGGATTGAGCAGCCATTCAAGTAGGAAAAGAGCTTTGTGGCCTGGCCTTCCTCCACATGATTTACATCTTCAAAGTCTTTGGGTACAGGCTCTGAAGAAGTGCTTTGAAATTGCACACACAATTCTCTTTCTTGAGCAGCGTTGTCTATTGGCTGTCCTCAGTAACAGGCAGCCAGAGCTGCTTTCCACAATGACCACCTTTTGGGGTGGTAGGTTTCATGTTGCAGAAGCTCAACTTAGGGTTGTGTATGTACAAAATAGAATTACCATGTGATGAGCTGACAACATGCGAAGTTACCGTGGCTGTGAGTAAGAAAGCATAGTCACCTGCAGAGTGGCACTTTCAGGCTGAATACAATTAACAAGCTCCACTGCATGAAGAATGGAGTTTATAACAGTTATACATTATTAAGTTTTATTTTTTTTCCCCTCTGAGGAAGAGGAATCATTACAATTCTAGAACAAAACCAAAAGATGAGAGATCATACGTTAAACCTGTTAGAATAAAAAAACAATATCCTAATATGAAATATGGAAGGGTACTCAATTCTTGTAATACCTTCTTCCATAAAAAATAACCGTCTTCACATTTCATGAAAGCATACCAGCTGCTTCCTCCTTATTCTACCTATCATCATCCTGTTGTGGTTCCAACCTGCACCATGTGTGACCTTCTTTTTGGTTAAAAGAAGCAGCTATGCAAAATATCAGTTGCATTTCTACATCTCTCTGAACAGCGTAGTATATCAGGCGAATAAGCATCCCGAAGTCTGCAGTTCTTACAAACAGCACTGAAGATCATCAACGTTACACACCCAATGCTACTGCCCTCTCCAACCGCAAGGAAGGGCAGCGATCATGGAACCATTATTTAAAGACTAAATTATTACAAGTTCTGTTGTAATTCAATTGAGTCGCAGTCATAAACTTACTATTTTTAGTATCCTAGACATAATATCATCCATGGCAAAGTCAAAAGAATTTGTAATACAGTGAAGTGTTAAAAAGAAGTCATGAATAACAGTGAAGGCAAAAATTTGGTGTTTGTTTCTATGTCAAGGGGTAGTATTTGTTTTTGGGATAAGCTTCAGACATTTAGAGGGTATATGATAACAGAGGTTGTTTTTTTTTAAAGATCATGCACAGTATATACAGACAAGGCAACAGAATTCATTATGGTTGTAAACAAACTTTTTTTTTAATTTGACACTACAGATAGCTCTGTTGACAAATTGAAGTATTTTAATAATAATGGCTGCAAGCCTGCTCTTTACTTAGTATATTTCTCTCTGAAAATCATTACTATCTCTTCAGCAAGCATTGGTCCTGAAAGTATTACGAAAGTCTATTTAAGAGGAAAAACAAAAGAATACTCCAAATGCTCAATGTTTTACTGATATTTACAAAGCTCAGACATCTGAATATGATTCTATGATCAGCCAACATTTTTCATGACCTGTAAGTGTTCAATGTGGCAAGACACCTAAATGCTCCCAACGCTAGAAAGGACAATTTTGAAAGTTAAACACAAAATCTTTGAGCAAACTATTTTTTTGAGTGAAATAATTTTCCCCACTGGTCAGAGATGAACTCACTAGGAAAAACCAAAAATACGTAGTATGTTATCTTCTTAACATTTTCAATGAGAAAAAGTTTAATGGACTATGTTTATTAACTAACTCTTTCCGGTACAATACCATATTTTATTAAATTTTAATTAAATCATGAGCTGTTAATTAGAACACTGGAAGCCAAAGATGACCTTTGAGGGGAAAATAAAGGGCAAACTAATTTTTATGACTCACAAAAGTAGACCAGACTCAATGATCACCACGATGGAGTTTACTCTTGCTTGTTTATATCAAGTTTCAATTTCTGCACTTCCTAGCAGTCTCTTTGGAAGATCAGGAATCAAATTCTGGTGGTCACTGCACCCACTAAACTTACAATCAGTTAAGTCACTTTTGAAAATTGGGTGCATATTCAGGTCCAGATTCTCTCTTTTTCTAATACATGCCAACTTAAACACTGAGCTGCTTCTATTTCAGAAGAGCAATGACATACTAGCAAGAGATGTTGAACTGGCACAATGATATTTACAGTTCCCACCTTTTGCTACAGAGGAAGGAAAAGGATGAAAACAGGACATCCATCAGGTTAACAGGAAAAGTAGGAAAAAAGCCTGACTAAAAGTACCCAACTTTCCAGTGAATATATTCCATTCAGTAGCCAGCTGGGAGACACATTTTCATCAGGTTTCTAGCCAAGACTCCAGATATCTACGTCTGTAATAATTACTGCATTTGTTATTTCTATTTAATATAGAATCATAGAACATCTTGAGTTGGAAGGGACCCATAAGCATCATCGAGTCCAACTCCTTACTCTTCACATGACTAAGACCGTTGTCCAGAAGCCCTGTGCACTCTGACAGGCTTGGTGCCGTGACCGCTTCCCTGGGGAGCCTTTCCAGTGACCCAACCACCCTCTCTGTGAAGAACCTATTCTTAATGTCCAATCTGAACTTCCCCTCACGCAGCTTCATTCCATTTCCTCATGTCCTATTGCTGGTCACCAGAGACAGATCAGCATCTCCCCCTCCGCTGCCCCTCTTGAGGAAGCCATAGACTGCGATGAGGTCACCCCTCAGCCTCCTCTTCTTCAAGGTGAACAAGCCAAGTGACCCCAGCTCCTCCTCCTTGCCCTCAAGGCCTTTCACCATCTTGGTTGCACCCTCCCCTGTACACACAGTTTGATGTCCTTCTTGTACTGAGGCACCCAAAACTGCACTCAGTACTTTAGGTGGGGCCGCACCAGTGCAGTGCAGAGTGGGACAACCACCTCCCTCAACCAACTAGTGATGCTGTGCCTGATGCACCCCAGGACATGGTTGGCCCTTTCAGCTGCGAGGGCACACCATTGACTCATATTCAAATTGCCATTGACTTAAACCCTTGGATCTCTTTCTGTGTGGCTGCTCTCCAACCTCTCATCCCCCAGTCTGTATGTATAATCAGGATTACCCCATTCCAGGTGGAGAATCTGGCACTTGCTCTTACTAAATGTCGTAAGTCTGGTGATTGCCCAGCTCTCTAGCCTGTCCAGATCTCTCTGTAAGGCCTCTCTACCCTCAAGGGAGTCCACAGCTCCTCCTAGTTTAGTACTGATGGCAAACTAACTTAATGTACATTTGATTCTGGCATCCAGATCATTTATAAAAAACATTAAAGAGCACTGGCCCTAAAACTGGGCCCTGGGGAACCCCACTGGTGCCTGGCTCTCAGCCTGATGTCTATATTTACTATTTACTATAACTCTTTGAGCCTGACCTGTCAGCCAATTGCTTACCCAATGCAGTACGGACTTGTCTAGCTGGACAGTTTATCCAGAAGGATACTGTGAGTATCTGTGAGATACTGACAGTATCAAAAGCTTTGCTAAAATCCAAACCCACCACATCTACTGGCCTCCCTTGGTCAACTAGATGAGTGACCTTATAATAAAAGGAAATTAAACTGGTTAAGCAGGACTTTCCCCTCATGGTAACTCCCAGAATAACCTTCTCCATCATTTTAGCAGGCACTGAAGTGAGACCGACAAGGACTGTAATTACCAGGGTCTTCCTTCTTACCCTTCTTGAAAATTGGGACAACATTTGCCAGCTTCCAGTCCACAAGGACCTCTCCAGACTCCCAAGACCATTGAAAAATAATGCATAGAGGTCCCATGATGAAACTGGCCATCTCTTTCAGTACCCTGGGATGAATCCCACTGGGCCCCACAGCCTTATGTGCATCCACCTGGAGCAGCAAGTCTCAAGCAAGTTCAGGGTTGTCTGGGAGTTTATCATCCCCCCAGTCACGGTCTTCCAACACGGGGGTCCCAGGGCCCATCATCGGTGTTAAAGACAGAGGCAAAGGCAGCATTAAACATCTTTGCTTTGCCTACGTCCCTATTTGTGAGGTGACCAGCCTCATCTAGTAATGGACTAATGTTACCTCTGATCCTTCTTTTGCTGTTAACATATTCTAAAAAGCCCTTTTGTTGTCCTTCACAGTGCTGGCTGGCTTGAACTCTGAGCTTTGGCCACATGAATTTTTCTCCCTACAGTGGCAAACAGCATCTGTGTAGTCCTCCTGTGTCACCTGTCATTGCTTCCAATGTCCATACACTTTCCTGTTCTGCCTGAGTTCTAGAAGAAGATCCCCACTCAGTCAAGCTGGTCTTCTGCCCTGCTTGCATGACTTCCAACACTTTGGAACTGCCTGCTCCTGCCTCTTAAGAGAAGGCTCTTAAAAAGTGACCAGCATTCATGAACCCAAATACCTTCAAAAGCAGATTCCCAGGGAACCTTACTAAATTAGCTCCTTCAGCAGCTGCTCTCTTTATATCCAGGGTCGAAGTTTTGCTGGCAGTTTTTCTCCTATCGCCAATGATCTGAAACGCAACTATTTTGTGGGCACTGTCACCAAGCCAGCCACCAATCACCACTTCTCCCACAAGTCCCTCTCTGTTTACAAACTGCAAATCTAGGAGGGCACCTTTCCTAGTTGGCTCCCTCAGTACATGCACCAAGAAGTTATCTTCAACGTGCTTCAGAAATTTCCAGGACCTGTTTGTGTCTGCTGTATGATATTCCCAGTTGATATCTGGGAACTTAAAATCACCCATAAGGACAAGGACAGTTCATGTAGAGACATCCCTTAATTCCTTGTAGAATAATTCATCAGTGTTGTTGTCTTGGCTGGGTGGTCAATAGTTGACTCGCACAACAGCGTCTGCTAATATATATATATATGTGAACTAATATATATTTTTTTAAAAATGTAGATTTTACTTATATATGTAAATTATGCCATAAAACCTCATTCAGAACTGCCGAGCATTGGCATCTTCATTGTAACTGTTTCCTTCATTGCACAGATAGAAATACAGGGGTCTTTCCAGTGCATCCAAAAGATTAATAAATATTAAAAGAAGAAAAAGTTAAGAATCCTGTATACAAAGCTCCCTTAGACCCATAAGATGTTAGCATTAACATCCACAGGATGTTTTCTAGGACAATACAGATGGACTAGGTGAAAAAGAAATTCAGGGTGTTACAGATTTGTCTTCGGAATGATTATTATTTTAGGGCCTTAAAAACGTATTTCTGAACTAAGGTTTCATTTCAGTCAGTGCCACACAAATGCAAAACAAACACCATACCTGCCCCAAATAACTGATAACTAATTGTAGGTAGAAACTTCATAGGGCAAAAGAGAAGCACCTCCAGTGGGCCATCCCCGCTTGTGGCAGCTGCTTGTTTCATACACTATTGTTTTGCCCTGAAGCAATAGTTACAGGAGGCTGTGTAACGAAAGAAAATATTTTCTTAATCAGACCACAGGGAATGCAGTTAGAGCAAGGGACTGCTGGGAGTAGGAACAGTGTCTGAGAATCATTTTTCTACGGATTGACAAATTTTATGTACCTGCTTAGCCAGGATTTTCTTTTTCGCAGTTTTTATATAATTTTAACTTTATGCTTAATGTTTCCCTAGTGCAGTTTGACATGATGCGTGCTTGTAACCTCATCGCCACAGTTGCTCTGACTGCCGGCCAGCTCATCTTCGTCCTGGGCCTGATGGAGCTACCTATCATTTCTCAGGATACCCAGTGGTGGGAGGAGGCCATAGCTGCCGTGTTCCAACTTGCCAGTAAGTCCACTTCTTTTTACTGATGGAAAAATACTTAGTCTCTATTAAATCCAGGTGGAAAAGTGTCTCTCACTTTATAAATCTTTCAAGTGACAAAAAATAGCAAAAAGGCCTAAATCTAAAAGTAAGCTCATTGTCTCTTAAAAGCTCTCCCCATGAGATTCTGCAGTACATGAATAGAAGCTTTTATCTTGGATATATCAGAATGACTCTTCTGCCAACCAAGAAAAACAAGCCTTTATTATTTCCTATGAAACCAGGAAGGCAAACATGAAAGAAATAAACTGGATGCAATGTAATCCCACAATTTAGCAGGACAAAATACACCAAAGAAGCTGTTTGAAAGCAGAACAGAATGGCCAAGGAAATTTTTGAAGCCTTGCTGAAACAATATTATTTGCTTTTAGTTAACTGAAACTCAGTGACCATCGGCTGAGTTTTGATAGCCAGATATGTCTGCAATCTAGCAAAGAAAGCTGAAGTAAATTCATAACACTGACTGCTGTAAATAAAATTCCCACAGTAATTCTCATGGACACAGACTGTATACAGAAATGAATGAGGAAAAGAGGAAATGGTTTTATCACAACTCCATATCGACAGCAATGGCAACAAACTGTAAACATTTTGCAGTAATACCTTTCTTTACTATGTAAAATAAGTCACTTAATATTCCTTACACCAAGAGTCCAATCCTATAAAATATCCATGCATGAAACTGTCATTAATAGAGTGTAACATTCAAGCTGCTTACAAGATTGGATTAAAAATATATATTATTATTAATAATAATGTAAACAACAGGTTATAGTAAAGTAACACCATTTTATTTTAAATTTTAATTTCAACTTTAAAAACTCAGAATATTTAGAACTGTATAAACCTACTGAGACCTCAGGTTTACACTGCTGCAAGATCAGAATCTAGTCTAGGTCATTTAGATATGGTCCTCACAGCAATAAACACCCATTAAGGATGATGAACCTGAAATCCAAACAAGAGGAGGAGACTGCAGAGGTTCTGTAACTCTCAAAGCGTCTGATCCAGCTTCCAGGTCCAGCAAGACCCTCAAGTGCCAGTCAGTGCTACCAAAAGACACCTTGCCATAACAAGACCACCCTACAGCCTCTTCATGTACACCATGGGTTTTATAACTCTGGATGCTTTCTGGATAGTTCTCCCCGATCATTGGTGTGATGCCTGCTTTATTCTCATTCCCTCCCATCCTCCCCAAAACTTGACATGTCTGTTTTTCCCAGAGAGGAAATGCATTCTGGCGCTGTTTAGATGTGTTGTTTCATTGACAAACAGCACAGTGGACAGCCGTGTGCCTTTCTTCTATCAAGGCTGCTAATTTTAGACTGAGCTTTCCCCCCCCCCCCCTTTTTTTTTTTTCCTGTGCTGAAGTCTGTTTTAAACACAGTCAGAGAGAGACTGAAGGGCGCCAGGATATCCCGACACAGGAGAAGGAAATGCCTGCTATTACCTGTTATGCAAGCTGAACCTTGAAATCCCCAGTGCTGGGAGGGGAGAAGGGAGGAAAGCCAGAGTCAGAATGATTAACAAAACCCTAATGAGAATGGCTGAAGAAGCCATTGAATCAAGGGGTTCATCTGCCTGCCTGTGTTCAAAAGGTGTGAAGAGATGGATCTGGCAGCTCGTTGACAAAGGCAGACGTTGCGCTATATGAATCAAAGATCTCCCACGTGCAGAAATAATGCAATGACTTTGGTGGCTACCCCTGCCCCCCTTCCTTTGCAGTTATGCCACGCTCTCCTTCACCGTCATCAGATGGTTTTCTGCTTTGCAGTCAGTAACATGATATTAATTTTACATCTGATTATCTTAATGAAAGTTTTATGTTTAAACAAATTCCTTCTTGATATCCAGAACAACCAGCTGAAGTCTCCTGGAATGTTTACTTTTGAAAAAAGAGGGAAAGAGTCATCATATCTGCCATTATCACAATATAAAATAGAGTTCTTGAAGACCTCCCTACTTTTCCAGGACAGTGGTACGTCGACTACTGACTACCTGGGTAATCAAGGTCTGCGTGCACAGGACAGGCGGTTCAGCTTGCACTGACAAAAGAGGCTGTTTCATCTTTCACAGGGCCCAACGAGTGCTCTGTAATGTTGAACCACTCAAACTAGCCACAAAAATCCACCCCGGCCACCAAATTCCCTGGATTAGGCCCAGGTGACAGCATTTCATACATTATGGCTGAAATGTCTTTGATATCGGAGAAGACACATGTGAAAACTCTGCGCAAGTCCAGCATTTCTGTTGCTTTGATGAAGGATTTCTGCTACATCTGGAGACCAAGATTTCTTTATTGAAGGGGAGGAAAGCGGCTGCTCCTTATCCAATAAGCCACAGGTAATACTCAGCCTCTGAGCCTCCACTCCAAGATGGTAACCTCCCATCTATTTTCAAAGTAAAGTAGCAATATTAGGGAAAAATATCAGAACAGTGGATACAAAGGTTGTAGTTAAAAGCACTTTGTTCATGCAAAACAGCCCAAGAGAAATCACTGTGAAGCTCTCCCCTACTCTATTTTAAGGGTTAAAGTCAATGTACTTTAGGCCAGACAGAACATTTGTGTAAAAAGAGCAAACAATATTTAAGAATGTACATAGTTAGATCTTATTAAAAATTTCTTGAGTACTGGCTGGGTAATTCCTGTTTATTACACTTTCAAATATGTTACTGAAAACACAAGCACCCACCTCCTGTTTTTTCCTTTTCAAAATCCAAATGATCTGGAGAATTGTTCTACAATTCCTCATCCTGTCAGTACGTTCAGAAAGAATTATCTTGAATCATGTCCCTAACTTTCATCCTGGAATATGCCAACAAGTGCTGAAGAGAACCGCAATGGTCACTGGTAGAATGAAATCTAGTATTATGGAGGAAGGCTTGAGGATATGGCTCAGAACCACAAAGTCAACTTACAATTTTCTTATTTTTAGTCAAGGTTTACCCACTGGAACGTTATGTGTGGGTTTCATTACAGTTTCCCGAGGTCTGAACAAAAGTCCTTTTTGTTCTAGAAAGCTAAGTATTATCTTCCAAACCCTATCGTAAGTTCAAATCAACCATCTCCGATCCCACTAGAGCTTGTGATGACTCCAGGCTCCACTGCTTTTTCGCTTCTGCCACCTGCATTTGACAGTCATTCAAAAAGGATGGACCTCTGACAGAAAATAAAGCCCCAGGAAGCAAAGAGGAAGGAAAGAAGAGCGGAAACGGCATTGCTCCTGGGACAGCAACGGGATTCACACAGCTCCAAAGCTCCGCAACCTCACACCTCCCAGTTAACAGGAAAGCGAGCTGTTTGCTTTGGAAGAGGCATGTGGTGAAAATGGAACCAGCGCTGTACGTGGAATTTTGTGTCAACACTCTGAAATTTCCCTCTAGATGGTTTTGGGTTTTCTGTTTTTTTCAAAGGAACTGTTACAAACTCAATGTGCTGAATATAGGATGAATAACGGAGCTGACAGAAGAGCAGTTGGGATGGGACATCCATCCTAATAGGATAGGGAATAAAGAGCACTTCGGAGACCATTAAACTACTACAAGCAATAACCTGCCAGACTGCATCAGACCTTAAGGGACTCTAGCCAAGTCTCCAAAGATGATTATCACAGACTTTATAGTGAAATGTTAAAAACATAATGGGGAAAATCTGCGATAAAATATCATTTACATTAGATCTCATCCTAGTTTCTGAAAGTCCAAGATTGGAATAAACCTGAATCATAATGATTAATATTCTTGCCAATCTGTTTTCAGCATTAAATTACTTTAATACATAATATCCTGAAGATTAAAAAAATCTTGTGTTCCTACCAAGCTTGTCATTTACAGCCAAATAAATTACAAACTCACCTCCCCCTTGAATTTCAGGCATAGCGTTCCAACTTTTCCTACTGTGTTTTTCTGCTGATGGTGTATTTCACTCCAGACCCCTGAGGCATCACAGGAAATCTGAGTTCACGTATACTCTCATTTCTGTGCTATTAAACCTAAATCAAACAACTGTTAGACCATTTACCTTCTCTCTTCTTTCTGGGTACTACAACTGTAGACTGGTTGATATCCAGAAAATCTCCAGGCAGAACAGACCAGCAAAGCAGCCATTGGAGAATATAGCTGAAGATATTCACGATAGCAACGTGATCCTGATTTCTGTATTACTTCCTTCCACCTTTTTTCTTCATGACACCCTCAAGCCAGATCTGTTCTAAGCTGAAATCTATGGAGTTGTAAACCTAATACTTCCTGAAAAGGAAGCAAATAAATGAGACACTGTAAATAGCCTAAAATTCATAACAAAAAGAGAGAACTTGACTGCTTGATTTGTGCTAAATGTTTTCATTATTTCTCATATTTATTTCATCTCAGTGCCAAACTTGCATACTCTTTATGTGGACTGCAAAACTTACAATAAAGTGATCTTGTTTTCACATGTTTGCAAAATGAACTGCACTTGCAAAGATCTTAAAATATGGAAGCCTATTCCACTTATTTTAACTGAAATGGTTCACGTGAGAAGCTGAACCATCAACCTGGGAAGGGAAGTAGCTCACAAGAAGTGTGTTGAACTCTTCAATAAGTATAACTGTAGCAGGAAGACGATCTGCGTATATTCTTCATGTATACGTACTAATATGAGTAGCAGGCTATTTGTTACAGCATCTCAATGTCAAGGGCACATATTCTGATTAGAAATATGGTAACAAAGATACTACCAGATAAATATCATGTGGATATGCAAGTGTAACGAACATGTTTTATGACAGACATAGCATTAGAAATAATGCAGAAAGAAGCATGTGAAATGAATAGTTCTTCAACTCAAGTATTCACTTTCTTGCTTATGAGCATGCATTTTATATATACATGAAGATTTCTCCTAAAAAAGTTTCAAATGGAGTTGCCTAGCTAGATCCACAGTTATGAAATTCTTACCCTTTGATGCATCAGGAGATGGACAAAGCACTTGGAAAAATGGAAGGAGCTCATCCTTATAGACAAAAGATGACCACTGAAGCTTCCAGGAGGACCCCTTGTCAATGACTGCTTCTCTCTGCACAAGCTGTTTTCGCTCAGGCTGACAAGAGCTCTTACCTGTGTCTGATATGAAGTTTACTGTGATCAAAAGCAAAGCTTTCATTGACTCCAACTACCTCTGAATCTGAGGTGCCAAGAAATGTTTGCATCTGACTTTCAGTGTGAAAGTCCGCATGTTTATCCTTATTGAAACCGCTGCCCCACAGGAATGATGTCTAATTCATAGGGAATGTTTTTCAACCTTCAGTTCAAGGACTGGCATCATTTCTAAGGAAACCTCCAAAAGGCAATCAAGAAAAGCAAGTTCACTGTCAGTAAATGTAAACTTGTTAAATAGTGCTCTGCACCTCCCTCTGAAGATTTCCAACCAACATAAAGTAGAATTCATTGCCTTATACTGACTAAGTCTCCCAACGTTGTCAGGTTAAAGACAAAGAGGGACTGACAAACTCACAGAACACCACAAGTGGAAAGCCATTGTAATTCAGTGGTAAAAAGTGAAGGACAAGAGGTTCTTATTGCTCCTGAGAAGCTTTGCTACTCATAACTTGTTTAATTCTAAGAGACGTTATGTTCTACCAAAATCCTTGGAAGGAAATTTTTATTGTACTCAACAATGTACAACCAAAAACTCAAAGGCCACTGAAGTCTCTGTAGAAGCATACTTCTACAGCTTTCAGCCTGGTACTACAACTAAGAGCACACAACTATTTTCCTGTGTCAACTTGGCTAGGGTAAGGTGTTAATTGATTAATCATTTAGGTAAGTCCTATAGAAATCCCACTTTGGGAATTTGTCTTGCTTTGATAAATACACCTGAGCTCCTACAAGCAGCTTACTCAGCTTGAGACTCATTGCAGCTAAATCATTCCCTTTAAATGTTTATGGGGTACATAGAGAAGGGGGGTGAAAAAGTTCCCCTCCCTGTTTGCAGTTTTGCTGCACAGGCGTGGGTTGTGAATTCTGAACAACAGTCTGGCTGCTCCATTTTCCTTCTTCTCCCTCTTCCTGCCAGCAAAAGTCATCCTATAGGACAAGCTTTAAAGAGGAGGATTATAACTCCCAACATAGACTTTCTATTGACCCAGAAAAAACATAATGTAGATTTCTTCAACTATCAATGTACTAATAAAAAGGAAGAATGCAAATCAGGGGTTGTCTGAAAAAAAAAAAACCCAACCTATCACAGAAGTAAAAAAGTGACTATGAGAGTTCTTTTAAAATGCTAAAAATCTGTAGCTGGCTGCAAGCCAGCTACAGTCAAACAGGAAATTCAGTATACAGATCTGAAATGTAAGTTCAAAAAGTAACATTCTCTCCAACCCACCCCCACTCATGCAGTCAATACTGTCCCAACCAAAAGTCTTCCTAGTGAATTTGTTATCTGTTTCCTTCCCCAACGGAAAAGCCCCCCCATCCAGGCTTGTTTTGCTATGGATGGGAAACAACTAGAGATAAACAGCAGGTCTATGGGAAAAAAAAGTACTTTAAGTAATCTCATCAGGATTTTTAGTAACGATGTGCCCTCTGTGCAGACTTTAGACAATGCACAATACAATGATCTGAAATTGATTGACGTACGTAATGAAATTAATTTAGGGAAACTCAGCCATGCATCTAAACATCTTGTCATTGCTACAAAACAGAAATGAAAACCAGATGAAAACGTTTAATATTTTCATATCTAAATTTAAATAAATATTTCCTATCTACAGCCCTCCTCAAACTGTATTGTAAATTAAGAGATCAAGAAGACTGATGGCAAGTAGAGCCATTTTCTGGTTATTTTCAGTAGAGTTACCTATGGGAAATAGTCTTGGAAGCCAACTGTCTCCCTCCAGGTATTTTATTGGAATACTGAAATTAAATTTTGGAACAGGCTGCCCAGGGAAGTGGTGGAGTCACCATGACTGGAAGTGTTCAAAAAATGTGTAGATGTGGACTTTGAGACATAGTTTAGTGGGCATGGGTGTGTTGGGTTAACAGTTGAACTTGATGATCTTAAAGGTCTTTTCCAACCTTAATAATTCTGTGATTCTGTAAATTCAGACATTGTTACTCAATGTAACAATTACCTATCTAAAAAGTGAAAAGTCACCACAGTCAGTTTTAGTCATGGAGACAGAAGCTATTCTTAATACAAAGTTAATTTTTATATGTGTACTTCTAACTGTTCTGAATACAGACCCAAATTCTGCATTGATATATTTACATTAACTGAGTTATACCCATACTACACAACCATCAGTAGAAGCAGAATTCCAGCACCTACACTATTCACTACACTACAGTTTCTACACTAAATTCTCATGAAAGTGACACACTAGCTGAATATTTAACAATTTTCAAAGGCAACAAATTAAAATGCTGTCAAAGATTTCCTAATGCTAGTAACACTCACAGTGAAGGCAGTAAGCAAAACAGAAGATACCAACGTCATGAAGATACTCTGCTTTAGCTATGCCGATAAAAATAAAACATTAGTCAAACTTCAGTTTCATTCTCTTGCCTTAGAGAAACTGAGTATTATCGCATCAGTACATTTAGGGTTTGCAACCAAATGGTACACACGTAATTATTCGTAAGGGTTCATACAAACTAGGAAGACACCACTCCTCAGATGCATCCATATAACAGAGGAATTAAAAAAAAAAAAAAAATTAAAATCTACTTTCCCTAAGAAAGGAATCACTGAAGGAGAAGAGCCAGGCTGGCACAAATAAGTGAACTGAATGTGTTTGCCCACTCATTTAGAGAACAGACTTGCTGCTAAATGTTCCATCTCAATGTTTGGCTGGTGTACAAGACCACTCTGAGGGCAAGGAAAACCTAAGCAGCACATTGGAACACTTTGCTTCAAGAAGTCTAATTTTGATTAAGTTATTATAGGCAAAATCTCTCCAAGCAAACTTTGAGGGTTTTCACACAACAAAATCTTTACAAAAGCAGCATTAATCAAAATTTAAATATCATCCTATGCAAACTCGGTCTCTTTGGATCAATATGATTTCTCCATCCTTTGGTCTTGATTTCCTACATTTATAAATCCAGTATCAGGTCATGCTAATATGAAACAAGAATGCTAGAAAATAAGGTTCACAGTGACATTTTTATTCCAGAGCTCATGCTGACAGAACTGTAAAACTAATTGTGGAAACTCCCTATAGTAACATGCTTACAACTCTCCCATCTCTGTCATGTTTTTCTCTCTTCCTAAATATCAGTTCCTGTCTAGCCTGCAGCAAAGTATTCTACAGATCCTACGTTTTTCACTCAAGAGCTCCAGTGACTTCTGCTATCTGCCAAGGAGGGGAGTTCTCAAACCCGTTATCTCCCAGTTCCCCCCTAGTCAGACAAAGGGAAGGCCTGCAAAACGAAATAGTCTTGCTAGCATAGTTTTATTTTGTAAGGAAGCCTTAGTGCTTTCTCCTGGTGCATAATTGCTCCATCAGATGGAAGGGAGCTTATGAAGGTGGCCGGTCTAGCATGGACATGTGTAGCCATTTAGGACAGTAATTGGCTGTAAGTGGTATATAAGCAAGAAAGAAAAAACTAAGTAATTTAATTAAAAGATGGGTATTTGGAGAAAAGTTTAAATATTGAACATCAATATTCCTACAGCATTTATTTACTTTTACTGTGCCATAAAGGAATACGTATAGACCACTGCTGCCTGCCATGGCTAAATGAGCAAAGAATGGGGTAAAACTCATGCCCAAGGGAGTACAGCTCTCACTCACCAGGAACCCCAAAGGTTTTTCCCAGCAGGTTTGCACAAGACCTGACTTTCAATAAGGAAACTAGAAGTGTTAATCATCCATTACTTCTCTAAGCTAGAGATAATGGTAAATACCTGTAAACCCTCAGTGGGAAAGCACCAGTCACAATTCAGTAACTGGAAATTAAGCTGCAAAACACATCACATCAGCATTACTCTATGTAACTGGTGTTCCTGAACCTAGCTCCCTCTACCAAGAGAGCCTCAAATAATGCAAGACAGTGTAAAGTGGACTGTTAATATTTATAACTGTCCCTTAGAGGTACCTGTAAGTGGTCACTGGTACAAACAGCTTATGTTCAAAGTTCTTCCTGCTTAAGGTTTTATGATTCGCTTCACACTTTTTTTTGTAAATTTATTTAATGCTTTTTGTATTCCCTGTAAAAGTACATGTGAACTGGAAAAGAGTTCTGAAAGGAAAACTGAAAAGGAAAACTGATCACGCGAAGTTCCGTCCTGTGCCAGACTCATCAGTAAGATGGGTCTCTTCATTTGTACCTCAGCATCCTCCTTCCTGCAAATTGTAAACTGGAAGGAAAGGAAACAGGTCCACAACTTGGCTGCAGGAGGTGCAAGCAATCTCCCTTTCTCTCAATTTACCTTCATGAGAAAATTGGTATCTATCATCCTTTGAAAAATGGACTGTAATCCGTGGAAGAGCAAAGCACTATCAATGTTTATCTGTATAATAAAACCTAAAGACCTCAAACATAGATGTAGAGATACATATTTTCTACAAGCACTTTACAACTAGCACACACTGCTCCCAAAGCCCTAAAATGCAAAACAAAACACAGGAGAAAAGAAGTTTTATCATCTTGGTTCCACAAATGAGGAACTAAGCCACCTCAGAGAAGAGTTCAAAAAACCTAATGTATTCCACAGTAAAGGATCTGGTCTCCCCCTCTCTTCTCTACTACGGGCCTCAGGACACACTGAGCTCAGAGAATTGCACTGGAAATTAGAGAAAACTACTTTGTTTCTGAACTCTGTTGCAATCTTTCTGTATGCTATTGCTACTAACAATGAAGAATAAAGTCATAGAAGACCCAGATAACACCAAAGGACAAAGCCATGAGAATTCAAAAGCAATTCAAGGAAACATCACAAAAAAGGAAGAGCACAATTAACTGTAGCTTTGGGGACAAAAGTATTCTTCTATGAATGCTGAAAAACCTGTGCAAACTTCAGTGAGGATTTTGAATGCACAAGGAGAGAACATTTCCACTTTCACGTGGTGATGTGCTAAGCATATGAATATACAGAAAAATTTACTCTTTCAAAGTCAGGTGATTTGCCTTCAACAGTTCATCCAAGGATGTAGATAACATCTGCCTGGCTTCAAGAGACCAGGATTTTAAAAAACATGCGTAGTCTGATACAAGGTGTGTCATCCAACGGTGATTACTGAGAAAAAATGAAGATTTAAGCTTAATTTGTCAAAAGCACAACTTCACAATTTTTCTACCTCAGCATTTTTTGAACAGGAATCGAGAAGAAACTTTCAAACCTGTATACTTTGAAATAATGCTAGATGACCACCTCTGTATTGGGATCCCATCTCCAATGCGGCTAATATTAAGATGGCCTCCTAAGTAAGTCTGCAGGCTCTAGCTGCGAGTGCTAGCAAACAATCATCATACAGATCCACAATTTCTGCAACTCAGTTAAGTCAATGTACTGCATGCAACCACATTTTTCCCAGATGAACTTCTTCATTTATAACTAAGCTGAACAATTAGATAACTACTAGACTTTCTGACAAAATCAAGGAGTTATTAATTGCTGTCCTTACAACTGACTCAAGAGTCTAAAACCCATACAGAGTATGTCAGACTTCACAGCAAAGGCTACTGCAGAGTGGCGAAAGAGCAGGAAAGAACTACTCCTCCTATAAGAACCTATTTCCTCCTCATACACCCATAGGAAGAGATGGCTCACTTCAAACTCTCTGGTACGTGCCATCTGTGGGACAGTGCTACTTCAGGAGGAGATGATGTAGCAAGCAACTGAGTTACAAAACACCTTCTAGGCAGACACAAGAGAACTGAGGATGCCAGATGTCTCCTGAATTAATACTCATTCATTGCTTGTTTTATTAGGAGTGGGATTCAGCCTTCACGTTATTGTGAAGACACTCTCAGAATAGTGTCACACCTACTTAAGTAGTGATTGATTTTCTTTCTCCTATTTATATTTCATTTCCCTCCTCTGTTTTTTTTTTATCTGTATATAATGTGTCTTTTCCATCTTCACTGCATTACTAGTACTCTTTTTAGAAAGAAACTTGATACAATGCATACCCGGGATGTTCTGTCTCATGGAAAATCAAGGACCAGAGCCAGGTGTCCCACCATTTTAGAGCAATGCCATATATCTGTGGGAACAGTGTTTGCAAGCAGCGTGGCTAGCTGAGCGTGCAGCACGCAGCCACTGGGACTTACTTGCTACTGACTTGTCCTTGCCCATGAACTGAGGAAGATGGTACCTAGAAATCCTCCGGCTGTTTATGGACCTTTGTTTATTCTAGTCTTCCTTCATGAAGGGGTCCCTTTCTCAGTGATATTTCTTGTGTTGTGGTGGTTAAGGAACAAAGAGAAAACATTTTTCAGTTAGTGAGGCGTATTTGCCTCTTTGTGTGTTTGTTTCAATCTAACCACATGTATAAATTACTTGCCTTAAAAAGCTGAAAAGTAGTTTTATCTGAGAGTAGGGACATGGAGACAGACTTGTACAATAAACAGAGGGCAGAAAAGTAAGTGTGTGCTTGTCAGTGCATTCTTAAGGAAAAGGGCAGCCTTAGTCTTAGAAAAGCAGGAGTCAAGGGATACAGATTCTGCCCCTTGTTCTAATATGGACCTCATATATGACTAGAAAAGTCACCCCACCTCATCTCTGAAGTAATAGTACTATTTATCAGTGGTGTCTACCAAAAAGAATCTGAAAAACATTTTTTTCATTTTTTTTGCAAATCCCATTGTGACATCTGGATGGAAATGCTAGATGAGGGCAGTGCATTACTCTACTATTACCTACCTTTTAGGGAACTTACTACGGTGCTTAAGGTTAGGAAGGCAATGGAAACCTTGTCTTTGGTAGCTTCTGGAGACATGATATTACTCTTGCCTCATAACACTTTTTTCCAGCATAAAAAAAGTAGGACCATAAAGTCCCATTTATTTCACTTTCCCTTTTTTTTTTAAGTTTCTGTATTTTTTTTTTATTATTTCTGTAAGATATTTAGCTATTCATCATTTTTGCAGTTTACAATAGTGGCCTGCCTTAAATAAATATTTTAAAATTTCAGAACAAGTGTACCATATTCTGAATGAAAGATTTTCATAATTATTATCATTAATATACCAGTTTTCTATGTTGGCAATGGGAATAAGAAAGAGGACATCTGTGTAAGTGAAACAAGAGGATGGGGAAAAAACACAACATGAAGTACAGGTAAGTGGGAGTAAGACATTTAAATCAAAGTGAAGAGATTTAAACCTAACATTGAGACTCTATTTCAGGCATGCAGTCTTCACATATTTCCATACATCATGTCCAAATTTGCCTTCAAGAACACATGCAGCACATCATAATAGGGATGGAAATGCTTTACAGACTCACGAGTGTTGTCCTATGGCATCTTGCCACTACAGAAATTCAAGAGAATAACACATGAAAAATAATTCTCACATTCTCCTTGCAGGTTTTGTTCTGGTTATCGGATTGGTGACTTTCTACCGCATCGGGCCATACACCAACCTCTCTTGGTCTTGCTATCTAAACATTGGAGCCTGTCTTTTGGCCACGCTGGCAGCTGCCATTCTCATATGGAACATCCTTCATAGGCGTGAGGACTGCATGGCACCCCGGGTCATTGTCATTAGCCGTACCCTGACCGCTCGGTTTCGTCGTGGCCTGGAAAACGACTACGTTGAGTCACCGTGCTGAAAGAGTGGACTTGAAAGGGGAAAGATCTCCAAGGAGATCTGCATTGGAGTTGTTTGCTATAAATATATGCTATAATTTAAAACTAAGGGTTGAAAGACATCACGAAGCTCACTCTTGTGGGCAGAAGCCCTCAACTGTTATTTGGATGGGCTCCATCTATATACATATGTATAAAACACATAATTTTATATATATTATATTATATTGCCCTCTCCCTCTGCTGTACAGCACAGAATGTTGGATTGTCAAAATCCTGACAGAGCATCACAGCTGCATGTCAGCAGGGTCAGCTGTAGCAGACACAGAGTGTATGCAATGAGAATATAGAAAAGAGGCAACCAAACACATTTTCTCTGTCTGCATAAAGTTATCCTACTCCCTAATAATATTGTAAAAAGCTATAGGAGACCAGTGACAATAGCTTTGGAGTTAACAGGCAATCTGAGAAAGCAGAAAACTTTGTGATGAATAAGTGATGAATGTGAATAAGTGATGATTTTAACAGCTGTTTAAATTTCATGAATCTTTAGTCCTTCTATCCACCTCTCTTCAAGGAACTTCTCATTAGCTGCAACACCTGCTCCCCAGTCACAGCATAGCCCAGACAGTTAAAAGCAAAAGGAACTCTAACCATTCTGATTATAAAGTAAGGGAATGCAGAAGAATTAAGTTGCAATTTTTTCAGACACTTCTTTTATATCCTGAGACAAAGGTTCAGGTCTATCCTATGTGTAAACAGATATGCCATTAAAAATGAAAAAGGTACCCAGCTACAGCAGACCATACACGTTGCTGAAAAATCTACTTCAGTGTTACAGTAAGGGCAAATATCTATAGATATAGAAGATATCTATAGATAGAGAGAGATATATATGTAGAAGCTTACCTGGATTCCCTAATAATTACAGACACTATTAACTTACATTATCGGAAACAATTATTAAGAACAGGTATTTCAGCCCAAATTAATTTTTTTCTTCCCAGCTTGCTTTAACATTTGCTGTGACATTTTCAGATTAGGGTGCTATGTCAGGAGACACAGCTCTGCCCAGCAATGCTCAGAGGCACATAACACAGTGAATACTGGAGAATATAACTGCCACTCAAGTACCCAAACTGAAGAATGACACACACATACAGGATTTAAGCATGACATTTAAAAAAAAGACCTGCCTGATAACTTAGTACAGTAATGAAATTAAATAGTTAGCACCTTTGGAATTAGGCATCATGTTTAGAAGCCTGACCCTGAGAAGCACATGGGCTCACAAAAGTCATATGCATATAACTTTCCGGAAGAAAAACAACAGGTCAAAAGCTATTATGCAGAAATATTTATGATACAGGAACTAGAGGCAATGACAGATGTTTAAAAACTCTAAAGGATGCTACTCTGAGCTCAGTTACTGATAGGTTTGAAGGACCATGAGCTGTGAATGTTACAAACTCTTTTGGATGGTTGTGTCGCTCCCAGCTGAGTACACTGCTTTTCTTCTTTATCATTATTTCCACCATACTTTTCCACACTTTGTTAAAATGTGATCATCAAGCTGGCTCTTGAGTTCTGTTCTGCACTCAGTTCTGATGTAATAAGAAACTCCAACTGCTGCTCTGCACCATGTTCAAAGTGAGCAACACTCTGCAGAGACTGATGCTCTAGAACAACTGCCTTGTTCTAGACTATCAGGGTAGAATACCAGAAAGCTGACAAAGAGTTTCTTCTAGCAGTAGGTTTGTAAAAACCAACTAAGATTTGTATTCATTTGCTTGCATTACTTTCTGGAAAATCTTTTCTAGAAATAATATGCTATGATTAATTGCAGGGTTTTTAAAAAATAAAATATTGGAATATTTAAAAGACATTATATTATTTCTTCTAATATTGCAATATCCATATTATAATAATGTACATTTAAATTTAAAAATCATCTATGTGGTTGGTAAATTTGTAATACTCAGTATTACTGTGATTATTTTAGATGTATAAATAAAGTTGTGAATGTTGATTTTCTTCTAGTGATAATGTGAGATTTTTGCCATTCAGACACAGAATAAGGTTGCTTGTTATCAATAATCCTTTCCCGTTTGGTAAAAAGGAATCCACAGAGCTTGCAATGTCTTGTAAAAAAAGAATAAGCAGAAAATAATACATTAAAATGTCTGTAAGATAAAGATATTTCATCTTGTTAAAAGTGAAAGGGAGAATTAAATCAGAGAGGAAGATGTAAGGAGATTTTATGAGGATCAAAACTTCATACAAACTTCTAATAAAAATAAACTGTACCCACAAAGAAATCCATACAAATACTTATGATACCTTTTGATCAGCTTGATGGATTTGAAGGCCTCATCCATGTCTCCAGCAGTCAGATAGAAGCTGAAGTTCAGCATGGCGTCCCGGGTAGTCTTATCACAGTCTCCTAATCCAATGAAATCTCTCATGGGTCTTCTTGCAACCATCTGAGAGACCGCTGTTGAGCCAGACTCTGCTTGTCCTTTTTCAGCTTCCCCCGGCTAAAATAAGAGTGTTATCATTTAGGTATCAAGTAGGTTGAAACTCACTCCTTTGTATGTGTAATTAATTACATTATTTCCATTACAGTCCAAGTTTTCTATTTCTGCCAGACCATGATCAATAGTGACAATAGTTGCAATGTTTCAGAACTTCCTACAAAATGTCCCAAAACATGGAATGTCATAGAACATATTAGCATATCATAACGAACAATCACAGTACATCAGTGATAGTTTGGAGATTGGTAAAATACCACAGGAGAGGCAGCCACTAATAATAATAATAATAATAACAACAACAACAACAACAATAATAATAATAATGATGATGACTATATAGCAACTATTATTTTAAGCCCCCAGATTTCTGGAGATTTCAGACAAACATTTCTCTAAGGTTAGTCTCTTCTCAAAAAGGAGTCTGCTGTTCTGAAAGTTACTATATAGACCCAATTCTTTTATTCTTGCCTTCATGTGATGCTTATGAACACCAAAGCTCAGATTCAAGCCCTTCCCCATATAATTGGCAGTTCTGGAGCCTCTGGAGCTTCAGTGATACTTTCACCAGTCATTGAAAGGCAGCTCAAAGCAATTTAACCATTATTCAGAAAAAGAATAAAGATAAAGTCAATCATCAATATCAAATGATCTGTCTAGAGAGTAACAAGTAAATTTTCACAAGCCAAACACAGTGGAAGATCATCTGAGTCATGAAGGACACGAAATTTCACATATACTCTACCCCAATTGTATAGTTAGATGAGATAACTAAATATTAAGGTTTACAGAAGCCAATTAAAAACGGTATTATATTATTATACAATGAAAATATTAGATACAGTGAAAGATACAAATCAAAAGTGCAAACGCGTTTGATAGCAATTTGGGGAATTTCTGGAACCAGGACAGAAAAGACATTCTAATGAATAAGGAGAAACCCTGGAAGGAAACTTGGTCAAAACAGGCTTGTTGCATCAACTTAATGTGTTACATTTGAAGCAGACTCTGTTCATATACTAAATCATGTTTCCAAAATGAATTATTATACAACAAGTAATTTAATCGCTATGATACGGTAACCTACTGAGGGAAGAAAATGGAAACAGAAGAGAGAAAAGCAGAGAATGAAGGAAGGGGAGCAAAATAATGCAGATACTTACAGGTTTATAGACACATCCCCTCCGAAAAAATAACTAATGGCAGCAATAATCCATACAGAGGTTAAAAAAAAAAAAAAAAAAAAAGAGATGTAATGTCAAAGTAAAATAGCATGAGACATGATGGGGGCAAGTGTTAAAAGATTAGAAAATGCAGCAGATCCCCTTTGACCTTTCAAATAAAGAGAAAAAGGAAAGTAAAATAGAGTGCAACTCTAAAAGCTAGATCTGCATAGGAAGAGTGACAACAGTCAGTTCTTCGGAAGGGGACTAAATTGCAAATTACCGTTCTGAAACTAAATATATTAAGTTGAAAAACATCTTGATACATTCTCCCTGTTTAACACTGCTGCTAAAATAGATGAAATTAGATTTACGTGATCACATTGGTCTGTCTTATTCAGAAGATTTAGAGGATTAGAAGTCTCACTAATATTAAGTTCCTGCAGATTTTACAAAAATAAAATTCTGGTAGAATAAACAGACTCTGTTAAGCTCCCTAGGCAAGAGGGGAGCAGTGGCACATCATCGTCTTAACAGGCACTAAGAAACTCAGGTCAGAGTTTAACCAGAAAACCAGTCTGTAGGTAATAGGCTTAATTTCTTCCGGTATGCATTGCATTTACCTATGATGCAAACAGTTTTGGATTCCTATTCAAGTTTAAGAACTTAAAGCATGCATTCCTGGTATTCGTAGCATATAGGCATTTGGTGATAGGGTAAGATGAATATTCTTGCGCTCTCTGGTTTTCTGTGGGGATTAAGCTCCATTCCAAAAAGCAGATGGATTGCTTCTGCTGAAGCTAGTAGGAAATGTCCCCTCTTATGGCCTACGTAAAGCTGACACACCGCCGTCCCCTTACTTGCAATAGGCACAGTGACTATGTAGATTGAGAATTTTTTTCACATCCCTTTTTTAGTTGCATTCCGTGGTAAGTACTGTGTCTCCTATGCTTGTACATGGCATGCAGCTTGCAATACCCACGAAAAGCCAATTCAGTACAATTTCCACAATACTGCCAAGTACACCCGCATTAGAATTATCATTACGTAATTTCTACATGTGATGCAGCAACTGTCATTGGAGTCCCTCTACTTACCCCAGACTCAATTTGGTTACATTTGATCCCCATGCAGTGAAAAGTCTGAACTTATGGGAAGGGAAAGAATTGTGAAAGTTTTCCTCACCTTTTTTGCAAAGTAATAATGTGGCACCTCTATGCCCAGAAGAACCTCGTAGGATGAAGGCAATGGAAAGCTGTCCTGAAGCAAAAGGCCATGCTCTTCAGTACTGAAGAATGATACAATCCAAACATCCATCTGGAAAAGGAAGCAAAGCATTGTTTTGGTTTTATGCTGCAATATCCTTCTTTCAATTTGTTTTTATTCTCCATATTCACTTGGCAGAACCTTCTCCTGAAAATAATATGACATATACATTCACATGCACGCACCTGCTGGACAGGGCAGAGCTGCACGCTTCCTCCCTATAGTAAGTAGCCAACGACTCATTCTGCACTACAGACCGTGTTCCTACTGCAAAGGGACCTCTAGCTCTGCCCTTCAGGAACCAGCTTCACCAACCATAAAGAGAGAAGTCCCTGGCCACAGACTGCTGCTCTAGAAGTCTCTCTGACAGATTTGACTCAGGTCAAAGAAATACTCCCAACTGCTTTCAACAATTTTTTTTTTTTTTAAATACAATATTATTTCTACTATAATTTCAGCAAGCTTACTGACTGCTTTAAGTTCCCAGGAAGCATACCAGCAATTTAAAAATAGTTTCTGCAACAGCTTAACTGTTGAGCTGACTCAAGTCAAAATGAAGCATTTACTTCCAACTGAAGTTAAACAGACTTCTCATTTCTTAAAGGATAAGCACACAGTTAAAAATTCTGTTAAATAAGGGACAAAAAGTAAGTTGCACTCCTTTTATATCTTTTTATTTTTCAACTTTATGTAGAAGCCAAACATTTTTACTTTTTTACATTAGGAATATTAGGTTGAAGTGTTCTTCTCTTTGCTAGAAGACACTAGCAAGGCCTTCTGAGACATCCCTATTCCATTCCTCCTTTCTACATTAATCTTCCCGTGGTTTTTCTAAGGTCATTTCAACCAACAAAAGAAACAAAGAGCTTTCTATCTCTAACTGGAAGATGTTTAACTAAAATCATGCATGAATCAGAAAACTTTAAGTCAACATGGACATTTCAAATCAGTGGAATATTTATGAAGGACAGGCAGTTCTGTACAGACAAAATAGTAAGGACTGCTACAAGCACATGAGTGGGGTAAGCAGGGAAGAATTGTCGGTGTGTTGAAAGAACTCTTTGATTAAATTGTTTCTGGTCAATAAAAATGAAATCTTTTTTCTACATTTTTTCTAATGTAAAGACGACCGTGAAAGATAATTTGGGAAGCACTGTAAAGGTGTACAATGTCTGTTCAGAAAAGCAGAAGATGATATGGACTGGGTGGGAAGAGCGCACTTCACTGCTCACCTGAACAGTAGGGTCCCTGTTATTCTATCAAATTAATTCTTGCTGCTTAAAGAGGACTCAAGAGAGAAAATCTGCATTATTTTTTAAAAAATGAGAGTAAGTATCAAACCTCTAGATTATCAATTCACCCAATAATTTCACATGAAAAACTGTAGTCCAGATATCAGCTTGCATTATGATCAACCTCAAAATTCTAGCATAGATAAAGAAATCACCTCTTTTTCTTCGTCATTGTATGCAAGCTAGGGCTAAAACAGAAAGCTAACGTACAGTGACTGCCTGAAGCCAGAGACACCAAACATATAGTTTCACTACTTATTTTTGTACAAGATAATGTATACTATCTACTCCCACATCCTTAATGAAGAACCAATGATTTATTACTGGGACAGGGAGAACTCCACATAAAGCAAAGCAAAAGAAACAAACAAAAAGACCATACTATGCTCTCAGTCTGGTTTTTCTTCTGGTCTGGAGATTGTAGGCCTGTTTCAAGAACTGCTTCACATACAAAAAGTCTTGGTTCACTCTGGTCCCAGAAATGGCAAGCAGGGATATGACTGTGCAACTCTGGATACTCCACAACAGACCTACCAAAAGACAAGGGGGGGGGGGGGGAAAAAGTAGAAAGGGACACAAAATAATTCCAGCCCGTTCAGTGCATGAATGTAAATCAAGGACTAACCAAGGGATAATTCTCAGATGATGATCAGTTATCTATGCCAGTACCTCTGCATTGTAACATTAACCATATACATCTTCCTACCTCCTAGCACTTTATACATGGCAATGCCACTTTTAGTTTGTTCTGTATATATTAACCATGACTATAGGACATAAAGCATTTCAGTAGAAAAAAAGCTGGTACTGCCACAAATACAAATAGGCATCCAAAATTTGCCTCCACTGAGATGACATGTCCTACAGAAATATTTGGACATCCTTCAAATGATACACCTTAGCGACTGCTACCGGTGTAGGTACTGTAACACGGGGACTACCTCAGCTCTGTCTTCTTGTGGGTTTTACAGCCTGCCCCAAGGTGCTTATTGCCAGGACCGCTAGAAATACCCAGCCAGGCTAAAGACAGCTTGAGCACGCTGATGTGCATTTTGATAAGCAGTAAAGAGAGAGTTTCTGGTACATATGCCTCACTTTCAAATCCAGCTAAGCAGCGATCATAAGAGATCACAACTAGACAATTGTGATTAAACTGATGGGAAAAAAAATAAGAAATTAATTTATATTCTCAGGCAACAGATCTCTCTCTACTGAGACTTCAGCAAAGAGACCTCAGCATGCAGCGTGATCGATGCTTTGAGCTGCTGAACTTCTCAGTGCCGAGGGAAACTCCAGAGTTGCAGCTCAACCTGACCTGCAGCTGGGGGACTTCAGCCTCCAGATACGCCACAGTTCATTCCCTTTTCTCAGTACTGTACTTGAACTTCATACCGTGTATGAAGAATTCTGAGGCACTGTCAAATAGCACATTAAGCACAAGGACATGCCCTGCAGCCTTGGGAAAGTCACTCTCTGGCAGTTTAAATAAGAAACGTCTTTCTGCCTCCTTCGGGCATTTAAATACTACTTCAGTGCTGGCCATATTAATACTCTAGACATACAGAATCACACTATTTTAGCCATGGCTTAGGATTCTTCTGAAAAAATACAGAATATAAATAGGTGTCAATTTTTTAAAAAAGAGAGAAACCAAAGGCATCATTAAAATATTTTTCTCATTTGCTGTCACCACTGAAGGCTGGGCTTTTTAGGGAGGATTGGAGTAGGGCTAGAAGGCAAATTAAGGGAGAGATTCAAAGGGGTGCAGAAATACACAATGCCCTATCCATGCCACTGAATTAAAAATTAATTACTTGCAAACTGAGAAGCAGTATTTGTGTAAAAAGATTGGGAGTGTTTAGATTCTGCCTCAGGAGGAAAGAGAGAGAAGTGTAGATTATTTTCTGGTGAATTTACTCATGCCAATTTCAAGATACTCTAAAATGAAGCACAGATAAATTCACGCTGACACCATCTAGCATTTAAATACCAGTGAAATAGGTTTATTGGCTTGTGGTGGCCTCTGTTGGGCTACACAAGATACTACACTTGAAAACAACTTCCTCACTACTCATTATTCCACCGTTTGCATAACTGACCAAGATACAAGGCCTCAAATTCACATTGTCCTTAGTTTTTGATAAGCTGGGTAGTTTCTTCCAGTTTTCAGTGATAAGGAGAGTAAATCCTTTTTGCTTGTAATATCTATAGCAGATAGTTGCTAGCAAAAGCAAACCACCTTCTATTCTAACACTGTTTTTTCTTAAGAAAAATAAAGTCAGAAAAATTAATGTAAAACCAAGTGGGAATTTGTACCCTAACATTCCACTGTACTTCATGAGAATTCCTAGTTCACTGCATTTTTCTGCCTTGCTACTAGGATTTCTAATGTATTTGCCACAGAACAGCTTGTATGAAAACAAAGCTGTCAGTTCTAAATAGACTTTTCATTAGTTCATTCCATACAAAAACACCCTGAATTGGACTTAAAAATTAACTTTTTTCTTAGGAGGAGCTTCAGAATGTCCTCTTTTCATTTCCTACCCTGTAAACTCTTCATGGAAGAGTAGCTTTCCAAGATTTTTCTTTATTTTAAGATCAGGATACTGATTCCAGTCCTATAATACCTTGATGCATACCCCCCCAACACCTAATCATCCTCCTCTCAAAGACCTCTTGAGCCAGATACAGCTTCCACATAACTAATAACTCTCACTGCATTGTTCTTCTATGAGTTTGTCCAATACGTCCATGAACCTTTCCTTCATCATCCATAACTTCCTTTGGCATGGAGTTCCTTAGCTCAGCTGCATGCTGTCTGAAGGAACGCCTCCTCCCGCTGATTTTGAGCTTGCTTTCTAATACCTTTCTTTGACACTCCCTGTTTCACATATTGGAAGAGGCAGGGATGCAGGCTGATTGACATACAATGCACCAGTTTTAATCAATTCTTTAGAAATAAATATATTTGTACAAGCTCCTACACAAAGACAGAGGAATGCCAGTATCAAGGTGTTGCTTGTCTTCATAGGGCAGATTCCTATCTTAAATCCACGAGCAATACTTCTCAAAATAAAAGCTTCTTACTTGTCGATGCCTTGTCCAGAAGAAAGCTTCTCTCTACCATTTCCCAGTTCAGCCTTGAAATCAAAGAGTGTAACTTTGTCCATTTCAACATCATAGAAACAGATCTTGGAATCAATGTTCCCATCTGCCTACAAGAAGGGGAAACAAAAGTTGCTGAAGCATGCAGTCAAAAAGGAAAAAAGGTAAAGTTCAGGTGGTATGTTTAACTCATCTGATTCATACTCTCAGTTTTGTTTACTGGTAATCACACAAGAGCATTCTTCGGTAGAAATATCAGAAAATTTCTTGCTGTTTTTAGAGTCTAGCAAGTTAGCCTTTGATTTCTTTGAAATGCTACAAAGTAGCTTTTGAAACCAAAATATTGCTTCCTTTTCTGGGTTGTTGTTCTCACCACATGTACAAAACCTTAACATACCTTAATTTTAGTGTTTAGTTACATGCTTGGACATGACATTTCAAGACTCACCACACTGCACAAAACATGTAGGTTTATTTCTGAGAAGTGGATCTTGTGTCTTTGGTAATCTTCTTGAACCAGTCTATTAACCAACGGTCAGGTCCTAGGGCTGTTAAGTGAAGAGCTTTGCCTCACCTTGCTCACAAGAATGCTGACTTTATTGCCATTAGCATTGCACTTGACAGATGCAATGCCTCCAAGGCCAGGAAACAGCTCAGAGAAGTTCTTGCTATTGCAGTGCACTTTTGCCTCTCTGTGGAAAGGAATAAACTTAAATCATATGGTGGCAAGCAACTGGCAATATGCATCAGGCAAAACATTTTTCAAATTATGGGTAAGACATTTAAAAACAAACGATTTCTGCCTTATGATACCACTGCCCCAGACTCTAGCTTCCTCTCCAGAGAATTGCTGCGACCTGCCTTTCTTTCAGGAAGAAGTTAATGAGACACTCTTTCCTCAATAAATCAGCAAGAATAAACTTCAATGCACCTACAGTATTCCCAAAACAGGGCTATATAGCAAGAACATCCTACCAGAATTCTGAATTGAGACATCTTTCTCCTACATAAGAAAGCTGAACAGTACCCTGAATGTTGAATATAGCCCATCACATAAAACTTCTGTGTATGGAAAACACACTGTGGAGCAGAAGTGAAGAAATGCCATTGGGGGGTGGTATTTATATGATCTTATTCATCACATCTCTGTACGTAAGTTCCAAAAGACTGTATCCTTCACACACTTAACACTTCCTCTCCACCCTGCCCCTGCATTTTTCATTATCTCGAAAGAATCTTTCTGCCAGTTTAGACACAAGCCCAGCAATCATTCAGCAACAAAGAGGACAAATCTCATGAATCACAAGAATGCAACAGAAAGAAGTGACATTAATTTAGAGCCATAATATGATCTCATGTAAGAAAATCTTTGATTCTGTAAAAACAACATCCTTGGGTCACATTTTTAGATCTCTCATTTATTCTAAGCCAACTATGCTGGCTTTGAAATTAAAGAGCACCATACTGTCATCATTTGAGAAGGGGTATTTTCATTACTAGCCACAAAAATTTAACGTAACACACAGGATTTAAGCTACTTTTTCCTCCACTGTCAAACACCATAATCTAATATTTGTGATAGTTACAACCTGCCCCAATAACCTTCAAGTTGAGTCCCATGTTGAATTTGTGCCATCTCAACATAGGTAACGAGTTTCCAAGTGGGTAACTAACTAGACTTTAGCATTCCTCTGGTGACAGTATGTAAGAAAGAACAGAATCCATCACTCTTGAGGTTTTTCAGGTTTTCAAAATTACTTTTGTCATCAGCAGATAAATTTTCAAACTGAAAGTCATGGTAGGCACATATCTTTTTCATGTCACAGCTGTTTGTCAGCATGGGAACACAGTAAAGTTTGAACAAAGTCAATTAAACTTCTCTCTTAACCTAAACAGGAGGAAGAACAGGAGGAAGAACAGAGTGTCTACACTTCTAGGTTCACTTCCTCCATGGATTTAGTGAATCAAGTTTGTTGATTTATGAGGAGATACAAGACCTAGCTTTTTTTTCTTTATTTCAACTCTTCTGAGATTAAGGTCTTGGTCAAGTTATCAGCAAAAATGTGCGACATCCTTGTCTTGATCCTCCATAAATTCTCCACCCACTTTCAAACACAAATATCCCTCACAATATCCTCTTTGAAAAATTACTGTTATTATTATTATTATTACTCATACCATGATTTGTCTAATAACTCTGTGGCTCTTCCCTTGCTTTAGGGATAGGCCATCATTTCACAGAGGCTGCGTGTATTGTCTCAAGATTCAAAGTGGCTGTCATTTTTCATCAGAGCAAAACTAACTAAAGATTCCCCCCCCCTCACAAAATATACGCTCCATTATAAACAGCTGGTTTAAAAGGCCTATTAATACCTGCGAGAGAGATCAAAGATTTTAAAGTGAGCCAAATCAGTTCCCACAGCCAGGAAATTTCCGCAGACATCCAAGAGGCACGGATTCCCCTCTGCTTCAGAGAAGACCAGCAGCTGTTTAACTGTGCCCTAAGAAGAAATGTGTAACACCAGGTTTGTGTACTCAAGAGTCTAACTAGAAGGGGCTTATTTTGTCTCCAAGTTAAGTAACTAACTGCTGAACTTCTGTGTTAGACAAATCACTACCAGCAAAATGAGAGAAACTACAAACACACACATTCTCTACAAATTCAATCCATGTTTCAGGTTGAAAACTGGATGTATAGCCTCCAAAAAAGGAAAAATTTAGAGGTGTCCTTCTGCAACAACTTCCTCTTCAATAATACATTTTTTTCCAACTAAGAGGGATACAGAAATACAGGTCTCTGAAGGTCCTTTAATATACAACTGCAAAAATAAATATGTGAGTTAAATCAGTCCTTATTGTGATAAACCCCACCCATTCTTGAATACAATATTTTTTTCTTAAATAAAAACATGTATCATAAAATTCTGATAATTAGATTTCTCTTTTCAGTTCTCACAGACTAGCAGAGGCTGCAAAGGTTAAGCAAAAGATTTTGCAGGGACACACAGAACGTGCAGGGGGTATTTTTCATTATCTTGTAATTTTATTATACTCAGTACGTTGCTCTTCTGTCAGGAATATACTTATATATATTCAATCTGCATGCAATTTTGATCCACTTAAAGTCCGGTCCTTTTCCTCCAAAATTCTGTTGTCTTTTATAAATACCTATTAGTTACAGTGCAGTAGCTTTTAAAGTGACAGACTCTTTAAAGAACACAAAACATCAAAGATCTTTCTGCAGAAATACTCAAAATATTTTTTTCTATGACAAAGGTAGAGTTAATAGATTTACAGAACATCCATTTAACTTTAATCTGTAACACCACTCTTTGAAAACAGTAAGGCATATTTGTCGCTTCATCATTTCATCAGCCCTTACCTGCCAGGTGCGGACCTGGACCCGATACGGCTCAACTGTGTACAGATTTTCTCCATGCATGGACAGAACTGGAGAGTCACACAGAAAAGAGCCTAGAACAATCACAATAAAGCCATCATTAAAATAAACAGATTTTTTAAAAGGAAAAAAAAAAAAGTTTTTTTTACTTAAGCCATTCAATTTCCACCATCTTGCACCAAATCCATTTTTCAATCTGTCAGTCTCTACTGATTCTCAAACTCCTTGGTGTTGCAGCTGCCTTCCGTTCTGCCACTATAACCAAAAGCTGGGATTCCTACTGAAAACAGGTGTTTTGCACACTCTACCCATGAAAACAAGTGGAAGGGAAAAGAGTGATAAAGGGAGTGAAAGAAAGCGACTAGTGCAATGTGAGGTTCCATTAAAAGAATTCATTCCTTCCTTCATTGAAGAGTGATAAAGGAATCTGTGTCAGAAAGAAGAGCGGCTCGTAAATAATTTCATGAGTGTTGTAGACTGTTGGGACCTTGCTGGTAATAACACATTGATTCAGCATGGAAAAATTATAAAATAAATAAGTAAATATAGACAAGATAAGCCACTTTTCAGAAAACACTTGATAATTCTTCAAAGAAAAGCCTAAACTCTCAAGATTTTGGATGGGATTGATGGAATTCTGCATAACCTGTTGCTCAAGGCAGAAATATTTATGAGGGAATTCATTTACTTGATGCAGCTGTATATGCATATATATATTTACAGATCAGGAACAGATTTTCCTGACAGGGACTAAAATCCGCTCCTTCCCAGTTCCTATGTAAATGGTATGTAACCTTGATTCCACTTTCTCCCAAACAAAATAGAAAAGCCTTCAGTAGCCATCCTCATGACCTACCTGTGGAAGGCAACAGGAGCTATGGCTACAAAAGTAGGAAAAGAACTCTGCTCTTGATCAAATGTTGGAATGATTTACTTAAGAGATAAAAAGAAGCAGCCTTATCCTCATATCATGTTTTGTGCAAGGCCCTATATTATATGCTAGCTCTGAGGATACCTTTTAAGTCTAGGTGTGACAGTTGGGTATACATCTAATCTGTGGGAAACAGCAACAAGATGCTTGGTTTTGCCAATGCCAATCACAGACATTATATCCCAGCATATTTAGTGAATAAAGCACAGATGTAAGAGTTGGCATTTAAGTTCTGGCCTTGTTGACAATTTTTATACCCTAATCTTTCTATTCTGCAAAATGGGAATATGAAGTCCAACTAGTGTTAATAATATTTTTCACTTTGGAGTTGTGATTACAGTCCATCAGCTATCGTGAATGAAAAGAACATATAACTTTGGAGGAAGAGAACCATTTCAGCTCTGATCATTGTTCTAAGTACTACCTGCACTTCTAAAGGTATCTCCTGAGCACTCAAAGACAGTAACTTGCTTCCCATTCCAGAATACTAGAGCATCCTAAAACAAAAAAAGCAAAAGAATATATACATTCAGTTTCTTTGGAATCATACAGGAATTCATGCAACAACACAACAAGACCCTCCACGCAATAGCCACCATTTACTAGTTCCTCTGTATATTGAGTTGGAAGGCTTTTGGCAACCCAAAAGTTCCCTGGTCAGCACCTAGAGAATTACTAAGTCATTGTACTATCTGAAAAATTAGCTCCACCACAACATCATCGCTACCGTCATAACGATACTTCCATAACACAATAAACGAATATCAAAGAAGGGTTATATTAAAGACTTAGAAAGTTTGGTCTCCATACACCTAATTAGGTAACTGATCAAGCAAATAAATGAAAAAATCTGATTAACCTTAGTAGCGAAGACTCCATTTACATTCATATCAACACGAAGACTGTGTGTGGTTCCTGTGCTAAAGATGGTCACATTAAATAGGTTGGGAGACACCTGCACAACGGCCACTTGCTGATGAAAATGAGATGACATGGCCTGCTCACTGAGGATCACCACAGAGCTGATGTTGTTCACTGCCAGCAGGTTTTTTCGGGAGCCCCACTGCACACAATGGGAAGAGGGGAAAAAAAACCCAAACAAATAATAAAAAGCACACCACACAATGTTATCTAAGATCTTGAACAGTCACAGCAATGTCCCAAGACAAATGACAAGGGATAGGATAGAATAGACATTTTTATACATATATGAAGTCCTACATCTAAATACAACTATAGTCAATGACTAGGAATTATTACAGATTAAAGCTATTATGCTTGTCACCCAGCTACTCAGACTCCCTTAGTCTAAGTAGAGGAGCTGCTTTTTAAATTAAAACCACTTTTCTTTCCTAAAATATTATTGCACTACCTTACATTTTCTACTGCAAGAAAGCATCACATGTTTAAAGGGCTTAATAATGCTGTGATCTGTAAAAGCAAGTTGCATGCATAGTTTCTTTTTTGATTACCATACTCTTTTCTGCAGTTTTGATAGCCCTTTCAGTCAATGTAGTTCAAATTCCCTCGCATGTGCATGAACAAAAGGGTCCACTTCTCCCCTTCTCCTAAAGAACCTGCATGTTCCAGCTAACTCTTTTTCAGTGAACTCTATGAAGGTTATCTTTCCCTCCTTTTAAGACTGAAAAATAGCACCTACACAGAGCAATTCTAAAACTGAAAATACCTTACAAAATGCAATGGGAGAAAGACAAGATCTGTTTCCAAGATGGCTTGCAAAGACACTGTTTTTTAACATGCAGCTGGTGAATTCTATTATTAAAGAGAAAGTAATGCTCCCATTTTCATTCTTTCTTTCTATATCCACAGTTAAACAAGCGTGTCTGACATTGTTTATGGTTATTCCTACCAAAGGATGATTCTTTTCAGAAAGCATTGTGGCAACCAGCTGACTACACGTGAAGTCTCTGCACATACCGCGTTAGCCAGAAGCGATCCATCCAAACTCCAGTCCGGAAGCCAGAAGTATGGATGGGGGTGTGGGGGTGCTATTCCCAAGCTACCACACACCATCGATGCTGCTCCTTGATAAGCACAGTCCCTGGTTCACTGCACAGCTTCAGCACAGAGGCTCCCTCAGGGCTGGGCCAGGGAACAGGCAGAGGGGGTCGGGTTTTGGGAGTAGGGGGGCGGGCAGGGGAGTTTTAATCTACCAGGGACCACTCACACAGACATCCCTTCATGGGCTAGATGAACTATAAAGTTTCTCAGAGCTGCAGAAAATCCCTTTGAAGTCCAAGAACTTCTCTGTCCTTGCACAACCGATAAGCTCTATCACAACTGATAAGCTCTAGGGATACGCCAAGTCTCTAAGGTCTCTTCTTCCCTCAAAGTTATTTGAAGTGTCATATTAATTTCCTGATATACTGGTATTTCTGTGGCTATACATTTCCAACAACACTGATTTAAATAGCTGTGTTTGGAAATAATTTCATTTTATTCAAGAGCATGATCTAAAAAAATGAAGCTATTTTCCGCAGTTTTTTTCGGGGCTTTCTTTTTAATGGTACTGCTTAGTTACAACTAACTAGATACTACGCTGCACAACAGAAGAGCTAGAGCGCGTTTCCCAACCACCACTCTTTTGAAGCCACCATGTCAGGTTGAAAAAAGATGAGGCAAGGAATCAAATGAAGTTATTGCTGCCCTTAGACCTCACTATGGTATATGGCTTTCTATTCTGAATTTTTCATGGTAATATAGGAAAAGGCTTTTTATAGGAATTACCAAAAGATTCCACATGTAACAATTTCTTAAATCTTTTACAATTATTTTTTTAATGCAGGGATTAGAATAAAAAAATAATCTAGAGTTTCCAGAATTAAAGACAGCTTTATAACATGAGATAAAAATGCAGTGATTGTTGGCAATTTTTTGGCACTGCTTTTGTTTATGCTAACAAACATTGGGAACAAGGTGCTATTTCTGGACAGCGCTCCGTACCCTGTTACCTGGAAAATGCTTGAATGGTCAAGCTGACATAAACACCTATATCTCTTCCCTTACCTCAACTTATTAGCAGATGTATGATATGCTAATGGCACACACTATTTCCTATATCCTGGACCTTTTGTTACTGAAGCATCTTAAGAAAAAGATTTGTGTTCTCAACTGTAGTAGTACTTATATTTTAATTGTGTAAGTATGACTGTGATACAGACTCTTGCTATATGCCAACCCAGAGCAGGCAAATGCCATTGCCTTTTAAATAGTTTCTATTCTTATGTAAAAACAGAATGAAAGAAAACATAAAATTACTTTCTCTTGAAAGGCACCAGATATATAAAAAATAATGCATATTGTTCTCACATATTAAGCACAGCAACAGAATAAGCTAAGTTATAACAGAAACTCTAAACAAACTGGAAAAAAACTTAATAATAGGGTGTAACAAACAAACAAGCCAACCAACCGAAAAATGCTGGAGAACCTAAAAGCAGAAGTTCTGCCTTTTAGCAGAATGGTGGTGGTCAGAAAGGCTAACTGTTTGTTAATGTAAAACTTTAAAAATTTAAATTTATGATTGTAACGCTCAGCATTTCTCTTTTGCATATCTCAAAATGCTAGTAAGTATAGAATGACAGTGTTTAAGCTTACTGTAACAAATGAAAATATTTCAAATAAATAAAAATTCTGCACTCTGACACTTAACAGACAATGGGTTAAAAAATAAATATTATGATGCTATGCATTGTTATAACCTTCAGCATTAAAAATATTGTAAATAGAAATGTTTTAAAGCATTGGTTCTACAAATTTGTAAGAGAAAATTTATCATCCACATCTAGTGTGACACTGTTGCACAAAAAAAAATTACATAGCAAACAAGAAACATTTTCTGACAAAAAAGCAGCTGATCACAGAATCATTAAGGTTGGAAAGGACCTTCGAGATCATCAAGTCCTACTGTTAACCCAACGCCACCATGCCTTCTAAACCATGTCCCAAAGTGTCACATCCACATGTTTTTTAAACACTTCCAGAGATGGTGACTCCACCACCTCCCTGGGCAGCCTGTTCCAATGCCTGACCACTCTCTCGGTGAAGAAATTTTTCCAAATACCCAATCTAAACCTCCCCTGGTACAACTTGAGGCCATTTCCTCTTGTCCTATTGCTTGTTACCTGTGAGAAGAGACCAACACCCACCTCACCACAACCCCCTTTCAGGCAGTTGTAGAGAGCGATGAGGGCTCCCCTCAGCCTCCTCTTCTCCAGACTGAACACCCCCAGTTCCCTCGGCCACTCCTCATCAGACTTGTGCTCCAGACCCCTCACCAGCTTCGCTGCCCTTCTCTGGACACGCTCCAGCACCTCAATGTCCTTCTGGTAGTGAGGGGCCCAACTCTGAACACAGGATTCAAGGCGCGGCCTCACCAGTGCCGAGTACAGGAGCATGATCACACCCCTACTCCTGCTGGCCACACTATTTCTGATACAGGCCAGGACGCTGGTGGCCTTCTTGGCCATGTTCAGCCAGCTGTCAACCAGCAGCTCCAGGTCCTTTTCCGCTGGCCAGCTCTCCAGCCACTCCTGCCCAGGCCTGTAGCGTTGCATGGGGTTGTTGTGACCCAAGTGCAGGACCCGGCACTTGGCCTTGTTAAATCTCATACCCATTGATCCAGCCTATCCAGATCCCTCTGCAGAGCCCTCCTGCCCTCCAGCAGATCAACACTCCCACCCAACTTGGTGTCATCTGCAAACTTACTGAGGGAGCACTCGATCCCCTCATCCAGATCATCAATAAAGATATTGATCAAGACTGGCCCCAAAACAGCCCTGGGGAACACTGCTTGTGACTGGCCGCCAGCCGGATTTAACTCCATTCACCACAACTCTCTGAGCTCAGCTGTCCAGCCAGTTCTTTACCCAGCGATGGCACATCTTCTCACCAAATAATATTTGGTTGTAAATATATCTTTTTATTTTTGCAACTATCTGTAAGAGCAAGCTTTACATTGAGAAAGTGACTGATAAGAAGAAAATTATCTACAAATTACATCATGCATTTAGTCAGATTTTCTTGCTTCCTATTTTAATAAATTTATGCAACTTTGACATTTCTGACAACCTATCTTTTCCAGAAAATAATCTCAGGGTGCTGAATCCAAAGGGTTTATCAATGAGACATATAACAGACAGATGTTTGGATTTAAAGGTGCCATGACTGCCAATTCTCCTAAAGAGATGTATTTGCATTTCAGTGTGTTATCTTGCTGAGTATTTCAACCTTGCCTGTAACAGAATAGCTACAAATAGGTAATATTTCTGCCCATTTCAACTTTAAAAGTTACTTGATCCTGATGGTTTTTCCTCCTTCTTCTGAAGGAGGACGAGCCTCTGCTGGTGCACATATCTATATGATAGCAATCACATTCATCTGTTTCGCAAAGATGATTTATTCATCTAATGTTTGTGAAGTCCTAACATGCAAGAAGACTCTTTCCTGTCTTACCTTTATCTGAGTGACATTTCCTTCAAGTTCGGTAGGTGCCTGGAGCTTCCACTTCTCCTTGCCCTCCAAAGCCCGTATGCTCTGATCAGATCCTGCTGCTTTCCTCCACATAGCTATTCTCCCTTTGTTAGTACCAGCCGCTAAGAGACCTGCCATTCACAAAGCTTTTAGCCATTTCATATCTTAAATTTCAGAAAAACAAACCCACATTATACAAAATAGCAGGCAGCCTAGCTCTGATTCTGAGGTACTGAGAAGGCTTTTTCTAGGAGCATCCATTTCTTTGCCTTCCTGCAAACCAGCATCCTAATCCTGAACTGGAGAAACCTTCTGGAGAAACAATGGGAGAAGTTTCATGTGGCAAGGCCCGTTTTATAAGCTACCAGATTAAGTTCTCTTTTAAATGTATCAGACAATGATTTCATTTTAACTGCTTATTTTTGGATAGCTGGTTTTGTAGTCACCATGGGCAAGTCATGACTGAAAACCGTTCTAGCAGACACTAGCTGCACCTATGCTGGCAAACGAGGTGATGCATAGGAGTAGCTCTGTAGAAAACATCAGTTTTAAGGACCTGACGTCCACTCTATATACGTTTGGTGAGTTCTATTTTGCATTAGCTCTAGTGTGGGCTTGTGGACTCTGTGCCCATAACATGTTGGGGTGCATTAGGTGTACTCCAGGAGTATCTGTACCAGTCTAGTGTCATCAAACGGAATCTAGCTTGTGTGCCCGGAGACAACTCCACATTGAGACAAAGTGTGGTGAGTATTGAATGATCTCATTGTACCTTCAAAAGCACACTCGTGATCTGAACTAAAACATTTCTACATCAGATGCTGTTACTGAAACCCTCAGTAACAAGACAAACATACTGACATGACCACGGGGCACTGAAGGCTGAGGTTTGAGAAGGTTTAGGATCCAGAGATCACAGCTGCCATTCTATTTCTCACCTTTAGCACTGCAGTAAGAAACACAGTTAATACATTCTCCTCCCTCAAAGCCAAATTGCACATCTGGGGACAGCACATAGTTCTCATCTCGGTCCAAATCCCAGAACCTAAGGTACACAAAACAAGAGTGTTAACAATGCTTTTCCTTCCAGGTGTCTTACTAAACACAGTCAATAAGATGCTGTACATGGCATTAATTTGCTATTTCCACAATGCCCAGATCATTCATTTTTTAAAACTAAATTGCCAGCAGCTGCCTCTGGAAGGTGAATTCCTTAAGAATCTCCTTCCTTTTCGTTTGACTTTTTTATCTGCAGCATGTTTTGTGATATTCTCCTATGAAGAAAGGAGTCAGAAGCAAACCCAGCTTTAAGAAAAAAAGTGAAGTCTAGTTGTAGTTTTCCTCCTCCCTGCTTATACTTCCTCCTCTATTTTAAGAATGTTCCTTGGGTAACCAGTAGTTCTTTGGATTCCAGATGTATTTTCTAGAACTAAACATTGTCATCGAATATATTCCTACTTGATACTTGGCCTTTACCACACTCGCACAAAACTAACAGATGATTTTGTCTGATAGTAGCAGAGAGAGGCTTGAGAAAGTGAACTACTCACGTTAATGGAACACCCCAACCCCCAAAAAGTTAGAGGAAACAGGTAGAGCAAGGCATATTAAAGACAGGAAAAAGAAGATGTAATACCTTTTTTAAAAGGATGCGAAAAGCTAAAAACTATAGAACATGGTACCTTAGCAGCATGGCAAAGTAACATACTTGGTTTAAAGAATTAGGGATAGCAGTAACCAAAATACTTGTATTATATTAGAGTAACAGAGAAACAGCCTGAAAAGCTTTTTAAAAAAAAAAAAAAAAAATCACTTTTTTTACTGTTGCTGATGCAACAGCTATCCTAAGAATCAGACAATAACAATGGAAAGAACAGTAAAGTGACTTTCTTTTTCATGTAAAAAACCCACATGGATATATTTTCAGAAGAAATCAATAACAGCACTCAGAAACGAACATGTTTGGGTAGTACTGCCTGACAAAATAACTAGAAAGAAAGATACATATAATTAGTTTTTGTCCTTAAGGAAACAGATTTTTCATGTCTGTATTTATTTTGAGAAACAAAATTAGAAAATATTGTAAGTTTTTTCATTATTGTTTAAAAAAACCCCAACAGCTCAGTAAATTATTCAGTGCATTGCAGACCATTAACCTCTTAGCTGGCACTTCTCACGGGCAGCCAGAACAGCTTTAAAACAGGATTCTTACCTGATGACTGTCTCACCTAGTGCTGTAACAACAAGGCTATGGTCTATTAAAATGATGTCTGCAGAATGACCTATCTTCCCACTCAACTTCACCTGTTAACCATAAGTTAATAAATAAATTTACATACGGTAAACACTGAAAGACAGTAAGTATCTGAATTGCCTAGTTTGGCAATTAAAATATAAGAAAAACTAGACCTGTCTGTCAGTTCAGATAGACCAACAGTTTCTGTTGGGCAGTGATCACCACTAAATGCATCAAGTATATGACGTATAAATAAAAGAAACCTTGTAGTGGGTTAATTAAGTAGGTAAGGAGCAGTTTTTTCTCTTGTATTAGATCTTCTCCTAGAACTTAATAAAGATTTCTTTAAAATGTGAAATACCAAATCTTCCTCTTAGTCAAAAAGAAATAATGATTAACAAGAAGTGGACACTCCTGTAATACACAAATGCTCAGTCTTTTTCAATCTTAAAGAAAAAAAAAAAAAAATCTCAGGAAGGTGGAGGTTTGAGTTCCATCTCCCCAAGCAGGATTGCCCAGCAGTACCGTATTTTATTTGAGCCAAGATGATTATAAGTCCTGGATGAGGTCAGTTTGGTTTTTGTCCCTGCACAATAATTTTTGTGTCACCACTTTATTATTTGTGATTCTGTGACTTGTGGGTTGTTATTTTTTAAAAGCTTCCTAGCCTCTGCAGCTCTGAAGAACACTTTCACAATGTGAGAGCTAAACTGTCTTTCAGATTTGCAGACAAAGACAATACCACCAAGAGGAGGTGCGGCTCCTACTAATCTGAAAGACAAGACACCTCTGAGCAACTGATGATAATAAAACCGAGGATGCAGATTAGCAACTATTTATCCACAAGACATTTTAAGAAATATTTGATTATACTAGAATTTTCAATTCTTCTCCAAGACAAGGTAAATTAAGCATAAAGGGATTAACATAGGGTCAAAATGAAAGAAACTAAAAAAACCCCAAAAAACCCCAGGAAGGCAAGATGAAAATCATCTTTCCAAGTTCAATAACACATCCCTCTACTCCACTTCTAGATGAGCATATATTTGCTCATTAAGGTATGACCTGAGAAACAAAAATGAGAATTCATTCATTTGTAAGCAAAAAAGTTACAATCAAAAAACTGTAACAAATTCTTATAAAGATTAAACGTTGCAACTGTACTCTGTAGTCTGCCCCTTACCTTCATGAGCTCTTCTGCCTCTCCCTCGAGAGTAACTGCATGCAAGGACAACTGCAGGTTCTCTGTTATTACAATTAAAACATCTCTTTCCTCCATGAACAGAAGCTTTCGGACCAGACTATCTGCGGACAATACATGCCTTGTCTTTCCTTTCTCATTCACATAATGCACAGAACCTGTAGTACACATAAACAAGGTATAGTTTTTATTCAACAATTTTTAGCTACAAAAATCAAAGTTGCTGCTTTCTAGCATAATAAAATATTCCTCAAGTGCTGAAAAGGTAAAAATAATCACAATTCTTTTGTCTTCTAATTTGTCTCAGGATACAGACTATGAAAGTTGACCAGAGCAATAAAACAAAACTTATTCACTTTTTCCCCATCTAGGAAAACCAGAGGGGAATAATTTAAGTGCCATCATTTAAATAACTTTAAACTAAAAGTAAACTTTCTGCATATGTGTGCATGAATGATGGCTTCTGAAGTCTTCAGTATTAATAATAATTTGTGAAAGAAGAATGACAGATAAGAATTGGTACAATTTACAGCAGCATCTAGATTACGGAAAACTGTGGATATGAAGTTCTTCATTGTTTAGAAACACCCCACCACACGCACTAAACACAGCTTTTCTACATTAGTTTCACAAGCAAATGGATAGTGTCTTTCTAAGAACACTGACAACATAGTGTGCAACTTGGCAACTACAGCACATACCAACACTTTAAAAGCCATTATCATTTGGTTAAATGTATCAATCATGCACAGGTCTACCCAGTGAAAAACCCCAGAATGCTCCATAGCATTTTGCAAATGGTGTTACAGATATCACACAAACAAATGAAGTCATCGAAATCTGACAGATCTCGTGCCACACACATACGTAATTCCTTAGCAAATCACATAAATGTGGCACTTCAAACCAGTGCAAATCAAAAAACTCTGTGAAATGAAGTAATATTTTCCCCCAAAAGCTGAAGCAGAAAACACAAGCGTATAAGAATGAACATTAAGGATCCATGCTAAAATGTTTTCTCCTAAGACCCCTTTAAGTCCTGGCAGGCTGCAATAAGGTGTCCCCGGAGCCTTCTCTTCTCCAGACTGAACCCCCCCAGCTCTCTCAAGTCTTTCTTCATGGGAGAGGTTCTTCCAGCCCTTGGATCATTTTTATGGCCTCCTCTGTCCCCGCTCCAACAGGTCCATGTCTCTCCAGTGCTGAGGGCTCGAATCCCCTCCCTCGCCCTGCTGGCCACGCTGCTTTGGGTGCAGCCCAGGATACAATTGGCTTCTGGGCTGTGAGCGCATGTTGCCGGCTCATGTCCAGCTTTTCACCCACCAGTACACTCAATTCCTTCTCCACAGGGCTGCTCTCCATTCATCACCCAGTCTGTACTGATACCAGGGATTGTTGGGATAGTTCTCCAATGGAGCATTTTCCATCATACAGATATCTGTTTATTGTAGTAATACTTCGCAGTAATCTATCATCTACCGAATCTCAGTTTTATGGGATCTTTTACAAGAAATGTACAGTCCCTTGATTTTATTTGCCATCTGAAATTGTTTCATAAATTAAATTAACCTTCTATACTTGGACATTACCGTACAAAGCTTCTATACTTGGACATTACCATACAAAGTATCAGGTATCGCACAGATGACACTACCCACTATTTTGAAGCTACTTAGGCGGTTAGGGAGAGGGTTATAGCTTTCTGACTAACTTTAAGAAAGTTTTTACACTGTATCACACAAGAGACTAATCTCAAAAGTTAACAAATCTGAGCTAATTCAGTAGAGCAAATAACTCTGAGATTCAAAAGAGAAAAAGCAGCAGTAAGTGTATGTGGTTTAGGAAATACGAAGTGGACCAGAAAAGGATTATTACTGATGACCTAAAATGTCTGCAGTGAAGACAAACAAACGTGGATGCAGTAAAAATACCAGGACGACTTCCACTATTCAGGTCACGTCCCAGCACCCGTACCAGTCATCTCAAACACTCACTAATAAGATGAGTATTTGTGCTCATGGAAAGTGTTGCAAAACAGCCTCTGAAAATTGTTATCAGTTCAGTTATCCTCTCTTTAGAAGAGCACCTCATGTAACATATTACCTGAATTGCAACTATTGTTTTACTGCAATGATCAGTGCTTTGGAAGCATCAAAAAATATCTAGACTAATAAATCCTTGAAATTTGGGAGGTTCTTCCATTTTATTTTGGGCTTTGTGGAGGAGCTTAATTGTTTATTTACTTTTGCTTTAAAAGATGCTCTACTGTCTTTAGTCAAATCTCTTTTGAGATATTTAAAAGTATGCAATAAGAATGGTTTTTAATCCATTTTAATTAAACAAGTTTGGGCTGAGAATCCATACTTTAGAGCAAATTCACAGGTCACATTTAAGCCCTACGAAAACATTAACTGATTCTGAAGTTATGACAGATAACTAGCTAGATTAAGAACTGGGTCCAAAATACAAATGCCCAAGTCAACTTAAGCAATAAGACTGCTCAAAAGAAACAGTGAGTGTCATTTCACTGAAATCTGAAAAAGTTTGAACAGGAGGCCCAAAACCAAGATGTGAAGGAGAGTCGCTCGCAGGATAGAGCCTGTCCCTAGATGGGGCTGTGTACCACCACAACAGCTGCTGTGCAAGCGAGGCTCCAACAGCCACAGCTGCTCAAAGATTCTCTCCTCATACGTCTAAGAAGTGCCCTGTACCCGCTTTTCATTTAAATGGTTCATACCTAGTAAAGAGGCTTTGTAACTCACAAATCAAATGAAGGTACAGACCGCTGTTCTGCAGGAGAAGCGTGCAGCTGGACGGCATGCATATGGCAGCTATACCGGCGTGAATGATGGGTCTCAGTCTTGATAATGTAAACGCTGCATAAAACTGTAACGGAGCTGCAGAACTAGCATAACTTAAATGTTTTTTGAAGTAGTTAACGCTTGAATCGAGTTAGGATTACATACTCAAATCACCTACCAGAAACATACTCATTACAATACTCATCACATACATTCTGGCTCCGGTCCAACGAGTTAACAGGTTAGAGGGATAGAATGCATCACGAGAACGACTGGGGTAGGAAGAAAACAAGCTGGGAGAAAACTAGTACCCAGAACAATAAAAGGGAGAGGAAAAGACAAATGGCAGGGAAGAAACAATATTAGGAAGAAAACTAAAAAACCAGATATTCAGACTTTTTTGCTTCCTTTGACTGAAGCCTCATTTCAAAGCATGAGAGAAAAAATAAATTAATAATTTAGTTTAAAAAGTACGTTCTAGCAGCATTTGCCTATTTCTGGAAAAAAACACACAACACATGCATTATTTTGAAGCTTTACACAAAATACCAACAACTTCTAATTTTATTTACACTTAGGTGTTAGAGATCAATTTCCTTACACTCACTTCTTCAGGAACCTGACTAAGCCAATACCTATGGTGTCCTTTTGGAGACAAGTCACCCTGAAGATGCTAAGATTTTAATAACTGTAGTAATTTGTTCTTACCAAATATTCTTCAACTCCTTTGAATACTCTATCCTGTTGGATACATGAATATGATGGACATGTGGTTATACTCCAGATGTTTGACATGAAAACAGGACTATCGTGCACTGATCTATTCTGAAGCACTAAGGAGACAAATTTCCAGCATACTGGAAATGCGATTTTGCTCTTACCATCTGTCAAAGTGATAAAAAAGGACTGTCCTTCCTGGAGTCCCATTTTCAGAGGTGTTCCCGTTCCAGCTTTTCTCCAGTTAAACATATCCAAGGCCTTCTCATCACCACCCACAGCTGCTTTTGCCAGCTGTACGAAGTCCCTGCAAAAGACATACTTAATTACCAATTCCTTCCATAACAGAGTACTTTCCATCTCAAAGAATGAATGACTAGTTAATAAAACATATTGTAAAGAGAGAATAAAGATGTTTTATACACTGACTGGAAAAAGGACAAACTCCAAAAGATACAAAGTAAAATTTTAATACTGGTTTTCATTTGCATTGTTTCACTTTTTTTTTCATACGCATTATTATTTTTACAGAGATGTGAAACAGAAGTGGCCCAGTGGCCCAGACAAGGATATTCTTTTTTTTTTTTTTTTTTTAAACTAGAGCTGTTTCCTATTTCTTGCTTGGAGAGGAAAAAAAAATAATGTTTAAGAACTGACTTTTAATTTAATTATTCTTGCCAATAATTCCACAGATAATTGTGTTTTCAGTGTGCTTGCTGATTGTGAAAAGCAGAAACATTGCTAATTAGAAGAACTAAAGAAAGAAGAGTCAACAGCAACAGAGAGAAAGGTATGGACAAAAGGAAGAAGATCTGTTGCTGATACAGGACACAAATAGCCAGCTACTAGAGTGGGAGAAGAAGATGGAAATAAAGGACAGTTAGGAGAATAACCGGGATCTTTATATATTTTTTTAAAAAAGGTTTGTCTGTGAGTAGGATTTTCTTGCTGTGGAACAAGAGAAAGACCTGGTCTACCAGTGCTCTGATGGGGCACAATACTTACTCGCCAGGACGGGGTGGTCGAAAGACACAGTGAGACAGACATTTTCCATACTCTTGTTTCAGCAGGGCAGGACCCTGCACTCTGCCTCGCTGGTCCATTCTCCATAGAACCAAGACACCATGCTAGCAAAAGAAAACAGTTAATTCATTCCGCTTTGCACACAGATGAAAATACAGACTCCAGGTACCCGGTGCATATAAAAATCAACATTTTATTGACAGAGCAATACACTTCCTTTCATTTAGTTGACCCATATAATTACTCCCACTTAAAACTAAGCCACGAGGAATAAAAATTATCTTTAACATTACATTAATTGCTTATTTAAAATCAAGTTATCTAAAAAAGCTTCTTGGTCATATCCATTCTTAGTAAAACAACACTGCCAGAGAAATTAAGTGGAACAGCTTGGTTTTCCTCTGCAGGTAGCATATGCAAATATTTGTTTAGGTAACTCCCTTTCCACTTCTTTCTTGCAAGTAACTCATTGCTAAAAGAAAAGATACTGAGATTAAGGACAGTAAAGTGTAAGATGCACATCCCTGAGTAAGTGCATGTAACACTGATATAGAGGAGCATGGGTATGTGATTAGGCACATGTGAAGTCACAGGATGCAGATAATCTAAGGAAAGAATTTCAGAATTTCTGGAGCTTTCCTCTTTCAGAGTAGACATTCAAGTATAACAAGGGCTTATTTTTAGAAACAGAACTTAGTAACTAGAAGAATCATGGATGCTGAAGAAAGGAAGACTGGTTAGCTAATTAATTCAACAGTAGTCAATGTAAGCTGGTACAGGTTCTGAATGTAACACACATTTTGCAGAATAAGCATCAAACCCCTGGTGACTGGAAGGAATGGAGAAAGCAGAGGGGCGAAAAGACAGTTCAGCATGACATACACATTAACCGTTGCAACAAACTGACTTACACTACAGTGTCACAGCTGGAATTTTAAGATTATTATTTATTGTTGTTATTATGTTAGTACTTGGGGAACCAAATTGCTTTTGGAGGCCCTCTGTGTAAGCATTACATGAAAAAAATAGTAACAACTTGCAATATGAAGTTCAATTTCTTTCATTAAGATAGATAACAATAAAAGTGGTATTAAAATTTATTTTTCATTATTATTTTCAGTGGAGTATAGTCTTTCTAGAAGTGACAGACTAGCAGCAGTGGTCTCTAAACATTTCTTCTTCACAGTCCTAATGAGAAGCCACACAAGATGCAGCTGAGGCCTTCTAAGGTAACATTTCCTTCTTTTTTTCCTAAGAATCAAGAATCAAAGTTTTAACTTCTTTCAGCAGTAACATGATTAATTTATACCACGCAAAACTGTTTACTAAGTGCAATGCTGTCTCTTATGTCTTAAAGAATGTGACCCAGCTGTGCAAATGTGAAACTGCTGTACTCCTCTTCCAAGAGGCCACCTGCGGTTCATACAGTGTTTTCTGGTTACCTCTGGAAATCACAGGATCCTATAATCTGAAAGTTCATATCCTGTTGGCTCCTCCTCTCACTTTTTTTAAGTCACCAAATTCCAGGGATCCCAACTGCACCGTTTATAAGCTGGAGGAAAAGCCTGCAGCTTTATAAAGCTGATGACCTTCCTTCCATCCAGTTCTAGTTATCCAATCCTGTATCCAGACGACCTAGTTGCGAACTCAATTCTGAGTTTGGAACACATGAGATTGGAAATAAAAAAGCTCACTACCTCTTCTAAGAGTGACTGGTTATAGAAAGGATGCAGAACAGGTCTGTTTTCAAATAGTATTTGAAAAGGACAAAGGACATTGACATTATCATCTATAAGCTTTACTCTTAAGGCATCCTGTATCTTCCCAATCATTCTTAATAAACCAAAGTTTTAGCTTCTTGTTATAAAGGCTATTTGCTTTATAAATAGGCTTTCATTATAGAAACCAACCTTTTAAGGACCCACATTTCATTGGCCAGGGACACCAGGGAGCACCTTGAACTGCACTCAGGTGGGTATTTCAGTGTCCGCAGGGGGTAACACAGCTATTTTGCAACAATGAACTTTTCTGAGTTCCAATGTGCTGCTGTTCTGCCTATTGAGGATGGTCTTTCCAACTACAGCAATTGAAACTACGTGTAACTGAAGAGCATTCACGTCAACACATGCACAGGCTTTGTTTTGTCATGTTAAGGCATTTCCTTGAAACCACTGCTTATTCCACTTTGATTAATATTCTCATCAGAGGAGCAATTAGGATGAGTCTATAAAATTGTTAAATTTGCTTACAAGAATGGCTATATCTGATTTAAGATGACGTCATTACTGTGATCTGACACCAAATAAATAATTTTTTAAAAAGTTTGTTCATAAATGTAGGGTTAATGTAAACTACACTAATGTATTATCACCATATAAATAAGGCCTCAGTTACACTGTGTGTCACCTTCTTTTGTCTGGGCAGCATTTTCTCTTTTCTAATAAAGAAGTGCATAAATTAATTTTTTAGTCAATTTTGAATTTCTGCATTTCTGTCAAATGCAGCAACAGAATCTTACAAACAATGATTTAAAGTTGTATTTTCCTCTGACTCATATCGGTAAGAATTCTCAAAGAGCAGAACTGAAATACTTGTACAAGCTCAAGTTTATATCAGGGAAAATATAGAAAGACCCACTTTGTTTGTTTGCTGACTCAAGAACTGGCGAAACCAGAATCTTCTATGAATACTTCATGCTGAATACTAAATATTCAATAGCTAGTTTCTAATTTCACTATATAAAAAGGGCAACCAGCTCATCAAGAAATAAAAATTGTCAAATTTCAAGTATTTCCTCAACATATTTTCCATACAATAAGTTTGACTCATTTTTAGAGTATTAATAAAAACAGAACAAAGAGAGATTAGTGCGCACTTTTTGTACTTAAGTGAGCATTGCTATCCACTCACTACGGATGAATATGTTGTAGCTGGAATTTGTTTCTCAACATCTGGGCTTTATTCCTGAGTCTGCCACAAAATTTGTGCATAGACAGGAGCAAATAATTCAAATTGTCTACACCTCAATTACCCCATACATTAAATAGTCTTAAACCCTAATCTACTGCTCAGCTCATACTGAGATCAGATACCCTTTTATTTAAAGATAAATTGATAAAACAGCAACAAGTATTGTAGAAAAAGTTAAAACACCGAGAGATTTGATTTTACTCCCTAACAGTTTTAATTTGTACCTAAAGTGAGGAATTCCATCTCCTCCACAACTATCCCTTCCCCTACCAATCTGTTCCATAATCCCTTCCCGTCGCAGGGATCGCAACACTGTGGTCCACATCAAACACATTTGGCATTTCAAATACTCACCCTGTCGCCAGACACAAGGTGGGTACCATTTGTACTCCAGTTTAGGACTGCAATTTTGGCGTTATGATTTGGTGGTACAGCGTGGTCCTCCTTGTCTTGTTTGTTAAGTATCACAACTTCTCCCGTCTCCCAGCCTGTGGCAAGAATCGGTCTGGCAGGGTGCCAGGAAAGTGATGTGACCTGAAAGCTTCTCTCAACATGTGCATGGGACACATGTTCTCCCTGCAAATAGAAATCAAGTGCAAGCTCTGTACAATGGAAACTCAGCACAAGGATGTAGCTAAACCTTCAGATTCGCGTCCCAACCAACAAGGTATTTTTTCTGTGATAAAGGACTGGCATGTGATAGAGCTTCCTGCAAGAGATATGAAGTGGCTATACAAATTGTCTTTACAGCTATTTCACATGCATAAAAGTGTGCTACAACATGCACTACATCCACTTGAAAATTGCTAATGAAAACACAGCAGTGTTAAAGTGACTGCCTCACTTTGCTTTTCCAGGCTATTCTTTTCTCACAGCATACATGAGCAGCTCTCACTGAATATCAAGCTTTTACTCCTGTATGAAGCACAAGACTGCTTCGAGCACATTTCAAGATAAAAAACCCAACTTATGAAAGAGAAGCACCCCACTGAGGAAACAGAATAAACTAATGCTTAAACAGCTCTTAAAGGTAGACACTCCTTTGAGCATGGCTTGCAATAATATTTCAGGCAAATCATTTAACCTCTCTATGTACTTATTTTTCCATTTGTAAAATTTGGATGACAATTTTTCGTAACGCACTTTGGAAAGTATATATTTTATAGGCTACTCATATTAAGACCTAAACATTTCCAGTACGTCTGCTGCTAGATAACTTGTATTACCATTTCCCTAATAGCATACTTTTTTCCTGAAAATTATGCAAACCAAAGTCCTACGCAAGTCTCTTATGTAAAGCTTAGATTATGCAATTGAAATATCTGTCTACAAGCAGAAACTGTACTAGGAAACAACCTACTCAAATGGAACAAGCTGAGTATAACAAATCAGCTCAGTCTCAAGGTGGAGGAATGATTTTTTTAATTTACATTTCTTAGTACATTTTATTCACTCACATTAAAAAAAAAAAAAAAAGAAGCAGCAGCATGTGTCCATTTTACTTTTAAGCCTGAAATTCTCACACTATGAGAAGTAAAAAGTGAATCAGTAACCACCACAAACAAGACTGAAAGCTTGTAAAAATTAAATTTAAACAGAAAGATCAATTTAATTTATGAAAACCTTTTTATAAAATACATGTAATCAGTAGCTGATGAATCTGACATGCCGTAGCTAGCACAGAACATGGATAGAAATTAAAATTCAGAGAAGAGGGATTCAAGAATTCAAGCGACATTTCAAACCAGCAAAATGGTATCAAGCCCAAAAGCAAAGCTGCTGATTATTCACCTGTTCCAGGTAGATATCCACACAGCCCCCAGATGCTGTGCTGATGGAAGCAACTGCCAGCAGTGGATGAAGTGGGTGCCATGCTATGTGAGACGCGGAGGCAACTGAATCGGGAGCTTCCGTTCGATGATCCACATAGACAGCCATAACAACAGAAGCTGTCACAGACTGCAAACCTGTACAAGGAAAACAAACATTTCTAACAGGTATGCTTAAGTATATAATATATACACACTATATTACATATAGTATATATAAAATATATGTAACAGAAAGCTACAGCATCACCTTGTTAATACGTACTACACAGACATGAAAAAGGTCATAGTGGTATTTTTAAAAAATATGGAGAAATACTGAGCCTTGCAGTCTGTAGATTCATAGTGCACACAGGCTTGTACCAATCTCTCACCAGTGGCTCACGCTGGCTTATTTCAGAGGACTCTGAAATAACTCAGAATTTACCAGAAAAGGTACTTCCAGTACTTCATATCCAAAGATGTCCATTAATGTGCAGAGTGCTTTTATGTTGTAAAGTCTCATATCTGGGCTTTCAAAGTAAGTTTTAGCAGCTGTCACACCTTTGGCGCCTGTACTGTTGAAATTATGCAGGATTAGTTTAACTTATACTATGTTATCTACGTTTGAATGAAAATACTCAATAAGTGCTGATGTTCCAAGGAAAAGAACCTGAAAGTAATGCTCTTTTCAGAGTTGTGTGTCAGAATTGGAGGAAGTCACTAATAATCTTTAATGTCTTATATACAGAGATGGCCTTTGGGATTTGTGTTGTGTGAACTTATTGGCTTGGTTTCAAAAGAAAAACACCTCAAGAGTTACTAGCAAATAATTCCAAGATCTGGCAAAAAAACTAAAACAAAAATGAAAAAAACCCCAAACAACTGTGAAAGTTTTAAAAGACTCCCTTCATATTTCAGGGGAAGAGACTTTTTCTCCTGTGCAGCTAAACCATGAGTTGAGAACCTGCAGCCACACATATGCACAGCAGTCAGATTTGCCCAAGTCACCAACTGGACACCAATACAGGATGTAAAGCAAACATATACAGACTCTTGTTTTACAAGTCTCTTTACTTCAAATATTCTGTCAGTGCTTAAAATAAATATTTTGTTTTAGGAAGGCTGTCTTACTCCCCCCTGCCCACCAAATGTAATCAGATTCAGCACCTTTGATTAGACAGGTGAGAAAGGTGGGTAACATTTTTAGATAAATTAGTAGTTCTGTGTCTTGCCTCTGACATTACAAAGAACACCATGAACTACCAAGGCATAAAACCAGAAACAAGTGTAGTTAGCCTAATAACAAGCAATTTGATCTTTCAACAAAATCCATTCATCTTTACCTTCACACTCTTTCAAAATCCTCCCTGTTCCCATAGTGGCATGTGGGATGTAGGTCTAGTTTTATTGTCACACAAAAAACCACCAACAAACCATTCAAATAAAAATTGCAGTGGATTTCATCTTTATTTCATTTTTTTTTAATAGTTTTCTTAAATCTTCAGTTCTGTTCCAAAATACTAGACCCATTCTATCACTTTCATTCTAATCCATCTGTTTCATTTTACTCTAACGGGAAGAATTTAATCTATATGAAGCTTTATGTGGGCTCAAACTTTGAACTAACAGAGGAATTCACTTCAGATCAAAATAAAAATTTGAGATGCCCAAACAAAAACCCCCCCACATATGTGGTATGAAATAATGGTTTTATCACACAAAACCACACAGCTGTAATGCCTTTTCTAGAGCCACCTTCTTCTGCTGTTGAGCTTTCCTTGCATTTACAGTCATAAATATTTCCTATTATTATTCAGTTATTAAGTCCCCTTCAGAGAGGGAAGAAAATAAGTTTGTCAAACTTAATGCATAAACTCACTAATGCGTACATCAAGCCACATTGTCTGCTTTTCTACAGGTGACTGCCAGCTTGATTCAATTAGGATAGCTATAGTTAACTATAAACTTTCAGCATTGATTAAATTAATTTGCTGCCTAATTAATAGGCAGCAAAAACAATTTTTCAATCAATACTGTATATATTTAAAAAGGCAGACTAGCACTTACAAGATTCAGTGATATTGTCATCTAAATCATGGACAATCCCCAATATAAAATACGCCACCATCTCAATAACTATACAAAATTGTGCAGGAGACTGCTATAGACTGATTGAATCAAATCAATTTAATTTCAAATTCAATTGATCTTTCCATTGAAATATAATTTTTATACCACTGAGTATACCAACTTAAATAAATTGCTTATATAAGTGCATTGCTCAGTGGTGTAAGAATCACTAAACTTAGATTCATTTGTTTGTTGTAACCTTGGGAATTCATTATTCACATGCTTACTGTTGCTTCAAGCTCATGTATTTAGACTCTGTAGCTTTGACAGATACTTCTTCAAAAAAGCCTTCAAAGAAAAAAAATGAAAACAAAGTTGCCTCTACAAATGATTCTGGCACTGCACATTCTATTTTTTCAAGGTATAAAAGACAAGAATTTCTGAAAAAGTTAACCACTTTGAGGATTGCAATAGAACTTGACCACGTCCAGATATCTGATCTCAGTAATCACATTAGATACAGCTGATGAACGCTTGAAACAACCCACAAGCACTTCATAAAAGCCATAAGAGTTCATAGAATCATAAAATGGTTTGGGTTGGAAGGAACATTTAAAGATCATCTACCTTTCACTAGATCAGGTTGCTCAAAGCCCCATGCAACCTGACCTTGAAAACGTCCAATGATGAGGCATCCACAACTTCCCCGGGCAACTTGTTTCAGTGTCTCAAGACCCTCATCATAACACTTTTCTTCCTTATGCCCAAACTAAACCCATTGTCTTACAATTTAAAACCATTACCCCGTGTCCTATCGCTACAGGCCCTGCTGAAAAGTCTGTCCACATCTTTCTTATAAGATCCCCTTAACAATGGCAGGCTGCAGTAAGGTCTCCCCGGAGCCTTCTCTGCTCCAGGCTGAACCCCCCAGCTCTCCCAGCCTGTCCTCCCCAGCAGAGCTGTTCCAGCCCTCGGAACATTGCTGGGGCCTCCTCTGGCCCCACTCCAACAGGTCCGTGTCTCTCCTGTGCCAAGGGCTCCAGAGCTGGATGCAGCACTGCAGAGGGGAGTGGAGTGGCAGAACCCCCTCCCTCGCACTGCTGGCCACGCTGCTTTGGGGACAGTCCAGGACACGGTTGGCTTCTGGGCTGCGAGCGCACATTGCCAGCTCATGTCCAGCTTTTCACCCACCAGGACCCCCAAGTTCTCCTCGGCAGGGACTCTCCATCCCTTATCCCCCAGCCTGTGCTGATACCAGGGGTTGCCCCTACCCAGGGGCAGGACCCTGCACTTGGCCTTGTTGAACCTCATGAGGTTCACACAGGTGAACATTAGACATGACATTAATGTCTACATACAGAGAAAAGTGGAGAAGTTCAAGGTCATTCCAGACACCATAAACACACACTAACATGGCCCTGTGCTCAGGATATCAGGTTCTTTGGGGAAATCAAGCCCTATTTCATCAGGGTTTATAAGCTCACAGGTCATATACCACCAATACAGGGACCAACGCAGACTGATAACTGGCTATCATCTCAGAGCATGGGAAAAGGTGTTTGCACCCACCAACACAGACGTGCATAAGATTTCACAAGAACTCAGTAATTTTATGAGTAGGGGAAGATTATCCTTTGATATGGGGCGATTTCCCTACAGACAAACCTCTAAATTCATTACGTACAAGTTGACAAAGTATTAAAATAAATTAGAAACCAAACAGCCTTTATTTGTTTTGTTTGAATTTTCTGGGATTTACATGGGTAACCTCAATATTCCTATTGCTACAAATGACAGCAGTGAGCCAGAACACATGCACATATTTCAAAAGACAACCACCTACCTTCAGAAGAAAAAAATATTTCAAATTATGCTATTCTGTCTTTGATGACAGTTCTTAAAAAGATACTTTGATGGTCTGTATGCTAATGTTGTCAGCACATTCAGCATCTAAGGGAGGCTGATTACGATCAGGTTTGCTATTCTCATGGAACTGCTACTGGCCACAAGCTCACCAGAAAACCCACCACCAAGCATATTCATAAAATGAGTTTCTGTATGCACCGCAGGGATCTTTCCCTGACAAGACTTGCCAACTACCTATGCAAAATCATAGGTTTTTCCTTATAATCCCTACCTATAAGAAATGCTAGCCTTCTACATGTTAAAATGTTCAAAACAGCTAGCCCCAGAAAAAAATTAGGATACAAAATTAAGTCAGGCTAGAAAAAGATGGCTAACGCCTAAATACTATTTCCTCTAGCTAGTAAAACGAAAGAGTAAGTAGCTAAAATCTGTTTAAATCCCGAACCCGCACAGAGGAAGATGGAGTGAGAAAACACGCCGAGGGACGAGCCCGGCCTGCTTCCCGAGGAATTTTTCTGCCCGTGGGACAGCCCCTCGCGTGGGCCGAGACCCGCGTGGGCCACCTCGACCCAGCTGTAATCGTCATTCCCCAGTACAAAACAACGGGCTTCGCGGACCCGCCACAGCACGCGCGGAGCGACGGCGCCCGCCTCGGCAAACAGCCGGCTCCCGCGCGCCACCTCCGCGCTCCGCGGGCGCGCCGGCAGACCCGGCCGCTCCCGCCGCCCGCCCGAGTTCGGGGCGCCGCAGGCAGCGGCCCGGCCGCCGCGGAGCCTCGGGCTGACCGCGACCGACCTCGTTCCCGCAGGCCGGGCCCAGACCGGCCCCTGAGGGCTCCCGGCGCCTTCGCTCGGGCCGACCCCTGAGGGGCGGCGCCCCCCGCCCGCTCTTACCGGCCGGCAGCCCCGGCGCGGAAGGCCGCAGTCGCTCCGTGATGCTTTGCGTTACCCCTGACAACGGGGAGAGGCCCCAGCACGGAAACACCCGACCTGGAGTCGAAGAGCGACGGAAACATCCGAAGCGGTCCGCCGGCACACGGAGAGAGACGGAAAGTGCCGAGCGCGGCCCGCTCGGCCGCGGCGTCCCGCCGCCGGATCGAGGCCGGCACCGAGCGTCCCGCACGCCTCCCTAAGGGAGCGGCTGCCGCTCGTGCTGGCTGTCCTCTGCCCCGAACCAGCCCCCGCGGCACCTTACCGACGGAGGACAGCCCCTTCCCCGGGCTGCGCGGCGCCCTGTCCCACCACCCTGCCCCTGGGCACGGAGCCGCCTCCGCACTTGGAAACCCGCCCTCGGGTCTCCAGCCGGTGAGACCCCAAATCGTAACAGGCAGCCTTCAGGCATCAGCAGCGGTCTGCAGGATTTTGTGACTTAACCCGCGAGGGAGTTCTTCTAACACAGATGATGGCCCGTGAAGCTCCCCGGCTTCCCGGGAATCAAGATTTGACCAGAAACTCTTTGGGTCCCAGAACACATATAAACACCCACTGCAACAGAGCCTGCACCAACCAAAACCGGTGAAACACAAATGCATGTTGTCATTGTATGTGATTATACAGCCCAGAGTTCATTCGCTCTTTCAGAGATTTTGTGGGAGAAGTGATTTGGTAACTTAGGATGGTGGCCAAGTTTCTCTAGTAACATCTCAGTGAAGATAGCCCCTGAAAGCCTTCCTGCTGCTGTCCTCTTGCACCACCCCTCCTCTCCCCAGCACCCCCTGGGCACAGCAGGTACGGCCCAGGTCAGGGACAGCCCAGCTCCAGTCCTCATCAGCACCAGGCCTGCACTCAACCGCCAGGTTTACCCAGTGCATCCAAAAGAGAATTCAAGGTCCAGTCTTTGTACCGCTATCCATTCCGCAATCATTTGTGATTCCTCTGAAGTCACACCACTTCCACACAAGCAGATAAAAAGAAGCCATACCTCTAGTACAGCTGTGACCAACAGTTTCTGCATGCACTAACATATGTTGGCTCTGGCCATGTGTAACATGTTACTTATGTAGAGTTTCACACTGTTTCCTTTTTCCAACTACACAGCAATTACTAAGACCCTTCTGACAAAAAATTAAGTTTTGTTTGCAAGCAGGAAAAAGTACTAGGTGGGAGGCAGGCTGCATTCAAACATGTTGTGTCTCTTCCAGAAATCAAATACAGACTTTAGGGAGGGGAGCAAACACACTGGCTTTAGGAAGGTCTTGCTACAACCACAGCAAGCCCCTCTAGAACAAACTGTTTTCTGAGCAGCAGAACTTACGAAGTCCTGTTTCCTGTAGCTTTTTATCTCATGATTTATCTTCTCCCTTACAAGGCATCAGCTCTAACAAAGTTATTTATGGCATCTCTTCTTGGTCATGGACTAACACTGTTAGCTCACTCAGGTGCCACTCCCAAAGCAGAGTTTAGTACTTAATTTCTCGGCTCTGCCCAGCTGACTATTTTCACTGTTTGTGCCTATAGTATTTTTGGGATCATCAGACTGGAAGTTGAGTATTTGAGCAGACCACATGTGCGGATGCCTTGTTTTCTCAGACAACCAGGCTAATGAGGAAACTATTGCAACTGCATAGTACAACAAGTCAAATACACAGCCAGTAAGAGCCTCAAGCAATTGTCTAGTCTATCATCCCTTTCTGGACTGGAATAAAAATCATGTAAAAAAAGTCCAAACCACTACCTGTCTCTGCTCAAGTGACAATTTTTACAGCTTCCATAATTGCATGGTTCAATGTTACACAAAATTTTGCCCAATAACTAAACTACATATCCCTACTTGTGCAGGCTTAGCTGGAAATTAAAGTTCCCTGCCCTCCAATATTCAACAGAGAAGCCCTACTGTAAACGATTACTATCCTAAACAAACAAATGAACAGGGCATCTGAGGATTGTAAGATCTTCCCTCCCGAGTACTGCACTCATAAAAGATGCCTAACAGCTCTGCGTCCCTGAAGTCCCAGCACAGGCAAAGACCAGGCTTCAGTAGTGTTGCTGCACACAGTGCACTTGATCCATTCCTCTACGGACTTGACCTCAGATGCTGAGGAAAAAAAAGAAAGTTGCATGATTAGGTGCTTCCTATTTAGTAATCCATAAAGGATTAACAATAGAAGTCTGACCTTTTGTTTAAATCCTCTTACCTGAATGGGAAGAACTGCTTTAGTAACACAAAGATCATCCATTATCATTTGCCAGATTAAACAACTTAAGAGCCTTTTAAGAACAAATGAGTTATGAATGAAATGTAGTAGCTTCTAAATAGCCTAAAAGGAAAATACAGGACAACATCCACTATACGGGTGACTTTTACATCAAAGATATTTGGAAAATATCTTCATGTTTATTCCATGTTATAAATTAGTGTAATAATCATGCACATTAGATGTAAAATTAAAAACACCTCAACATAAAACAAAAGTATTAATTTTGTCCTTCCACTGGACACTTCTGCATTGCTTGCTCTATTTGTATTAAGCATGCAATTTGTTATTCATACTTTAAAATACACAGGATGTGCAACAAATCCATGTTCTTGCCTAGTCTAGAAAACCATGGCAACAAACACTGAAAGACTATTTGCATTTTGTAACTGTGCAGGTCTGCCAAAGCATGATCATGGACCCTCCCTACTATTAAAAAAGAACGAATGAAAGTTCAAGTGTCATTTGACATCTCAACCTACCCCCTGCCTCTCAGCTTTTGTCCAACTCCTTTTTATTCAGTCTTTCTTTCACAAACATTTACACACGAGCAATTTCACACCTTAACAGTCCACTTGAGGCAATGGCGCTATTCAAGCATATAAAGTTATTTACATACAGAGAGAATGGCAACCTTCAACTCTGAGCTCCCCAGGGAGCTGAACATACCTTCGTGTCTCTGCAAAGCACCATGGAAATATATGGCACTGTAGATGCGGAACGCATCATTTCCTGTCAGTATTGTTACATTTGGTTGTGGTCAAACCAAGCAGCAAAAATAAGCCATGTGATCTTGTGATATATTATAGCAAAACTGCAAAATATTTTTTCTCAAAAAACTAATTAAGATGTAGATTTAAACATAAAACTCTACAGCAGAGACAAGACCATTAAGCAACTTGGCTCTTTTCTGTTTACAAAGTCCATTTATAGCAATACGCATGGTTACTTACAGATATGCTTTACGGTATATTTATAGGAGATGACACAGAGCCCAAGGCATGTTCAAGTTTAGTCCACCATCATAAGATAACTACTTGCAACACTCTCCATGGGAGCCCAGTGTTCCAGAATTTAGATGTCATCATGAAGTTTATACTGTTAAGACATTGATTTCCAAGCTACAGTTTATAAAGATTTTCCTCAGAAGGACTAAGGCATCCTTTCCTGTTATGATAGTCAAAGTTTCAAAAAGAGGATGATGTAATGTTCTTTCCACAAAGAATTTATTAAGGAAGAAAACCCTCACATAGTACCAGTTGTAAGATCTTTGGAAATCATTCTTTCTAGCAGTTAAGATGAAGTCACCACATAAAAGTATCAGAGAGCAGTCCCTGGAAAACAGGCCACAATGTTAGGTTAGCAAATTAACTTCAACCCCTTCTTAATTCAGTACATCACTGAATAAAGCTTCTTAATCCTGGAGACAGTTTATTTTAAAAAATAAACCCCACTAAAGGGTACCTACACAAGTGCAAGCTCTAGAAGAAGACTAGAAGTTGTGGAGACACGAGGCCTTCCCAGGAGGTTTCACATTTATAATTTCATGTCTGTTATTTGTAACCCTTATAAGGTTACAAATTTACCTTTATATGAGATATATATAAGAACCTTTATAAGGTTCTTTATAAAGAACTCACGGAAATCCCGAATTAGTAAGAAGCATGCTACCAAGCAAGCTGCTGGGACAGCGATCAACTCAGCAGCGATCCGGGCCCGAGGACCCCGCTCGGCCCAGAGCCCCTCGGAAGCACAGCCGCCATGTTAGGCGGCCTGGCCCCCCCCCGCCCCCACCAGCGGCGGCAGGGAGGGCGCTGGCGCTCAGCTCCGCGTTGTCGTTCCCCTTAAGAACAGCTAACAATATGAAATTAGTGAGAAGTGGTAGGTTCTTTAGTCGACACCAAGGAGCCACCAAGCTCACGCTGCAAAAGGGATGCTCAACACTGAAGCCGCGACGCAGTGAAGCATCTCCCCGGTGGACGCCCCCACACTGACCCTGCCGGTTCCGAGGTCCGGCCCGGGAAAGCACAAAGAGCTCCAGGTGACAGCCGGCCGTAGGGCTCTCCCTCACGCTCCGACGGCGCAATAGAGCAAGAGCCGCGAGCGCAGCCACCACAGCGCGGCTTCGCCGGGCAGCGAACGTGCGGACCAGAGCTCGCCTGTAACAGCGGGCCCCTCCGGGCGAACGGCTAAAGGCCCCAGGGGACCTCCCACGGCTTTTACTGCCTGGCTACGACAGGAGCACCGGGGGAAGCCCAGCAGAGCAGTGAGGCCAACGAAGCAGAGTATAAACGCCTCACGAACTGGAGTTGGCCCAGCAAGCACCACCTCTTCCCGGCAGGCAATAAAAACAACACCGCATGCAAATCACCAGCTTTCTGACCAATGGAATGCTGGACTGGGTCCAAAAGGGCCCTCAATTGGTTTTTCTTTCAGCGAATCAGCGGCCAGTTCTCGGGATTCGTCTCGCCCTCTGACGGAGACCAGCTGCTGCCTCTTCCTCTACGTTAAGCTTTCGTCACGCGCGCCGCGCTTTGTTTGGCTCGCGTTGGGGCCGCAGCCCCGCCTCCCGCCTCGCTCCAACTTGCCGCGAGCCAATGGAGCGCCTTCCTTGGGGTTCCGGGGAGGGCAGTGCCGGCGCGCTCAGCTGGGCTCGCGCGCCGCTTTCTGTCCCGCCCCGCCCCCTCGGCCCGGCGCAGGGTGACGAGGAAGCGGAACCGCCACGGCCCGGACCCCGTCGCGGCCCGCTCTGCGGCCCAGCGCGGGGCTGGGGGCGGCGGCCGAGCGCGGCGCGCCAGGGAGCCGCGGTATCCGGCTGGGGGCGTTGAGGCCCAACGGGAAGCCGGCGGCGCCGGCGCCGCCGCTTCGGAGGAGCCCGGGGAAGAAAGGTCGCCTCCCCGGCCGCGAGCGGGGCTGCCGCCGCCAGCAAAGCTGGGAGGGCCGCTGGGGTCCGCAGCGGTGGTAGGGCGTGCCGGCCTCCTCCCGAGCTGGCGGGTCTGGGGCGCAGCCTGGGGGTGCCTGGGGCTGCGGGCGCCGGAAGATCCGCGGCAGCCGCCGGCGGGGGAGCTGGGGCGCGGAGGCTGCGCAGCGGCATTGATGCGGCAGGTGAGGCCCGGGGCGGGGGATGGAGCCTCCCGCGGCGGTGGCGGGGGCTGCTGGAGGGCAGGAGCGGCGCCTGGGGCCCCCGCGAGGCCTGCGTGTCCCTGGGGGCCCGGCGCTCCCGTCCGGGCCGTCGGTCAACAGGGCGCGGCCGGCGCTGGGGTCTGCGGGGAGCCTCGCCGCACGGCAAGCACCTCTGAGGGGAGCCGGGCTTTTGTAGGAGGCAGGGTGAAGGGTCGGCGGCTAAGTAGGAAGGTCTAGAGGACCCAAGTAGCGAGGTTGAGAAGGCTTCCCTTTGGAAGAAAAAGGAAGAGCAGGTGCAACGTGAGAATGAAAGGAGAAAGCAGCTGAAATGGGTAAACTGGGTGCAGGGCACTGCCGGAGGGTTTAGGCAGGAGGCTGTAAGCAGCCAGCTGTTGGGAAGTGGGGCATATACTGGCATTTGCTACCCTAGTCTTGTCGGTAACTGTCCCCGAGATGTGTTTCTTTGGTATCTCCCTACTTATTGTTGGGGGATGCCAGTGGATGCGTCGTTTAATTTGCGGTAATAAAACTAAACTTAGAATCAAGGAGATTTAAGCCTTACTTAGGTGAAGTTTTTGAGCACGGACTGTCAGAGTTGGAATATTTCTGTCCTCGAAATAACTGAAAGCACTGCAGGTTTTGTCGTGTGGAGAATGCATTTGTGTTTGTGATTAGGGAGCTGTCAGGTGACTAGTTAACCAAGTTTTAATGTGAGTTTAGATCCACAGTTCAAATCAGTTTATTGAGCATTTGCAAAGAATGGAGCATTGCCCAACATAATTCTGAATTGGTAGATTCAGTGGTTGAGCTGAAAATCATTAGAGGGAAAAGTATCATTCTAATAGTAGGAATACAGCCTGTAAGGTGTAATCACACAAATTTGTAAGCCATATAATGCTGATGCATCTTGTTTGTTTTAAACCATGTTATTCTGGTGTCAGCCTAATCCATAGTAATTCCATTCTTTATCTGGGATATTCAGAATCTCCTTCTTTTGTTAGTTTTTATATTTTCTCTTAATTAAAGTTGGACTGTGGCTCCTACTGTGGTGATAAGGCAGCTGCATTGCAACTGCTACTTCTTTCTGTAAGTGGTTTCTTTCTTGGAAGTTGGCTTCTTTCAGATATGGTGTCAGTAATATTTTTACACTCTTGAAGAAAAAAAAAAACAAACTCAGTTGTTGGGTTTTAGCAGATAACATGATTGAATGTCTTAAGCTTTTGTGTGTGTATCTGGCGTTTTGTTCCAAGTATCAAAAAACCCCCAACTTTAGTATTGAGAGGATTTATGAAGTTAGGCATGGAGCGAGCGGTCATCCCGGCAGCGGGTCCAAACGTCAGATTTGGAATTAGGAGTTGCTTAGCGATGCCTCTCGGGCAGCCCAGGAGTGGTCCTCTAGCAAATGACGTTCTAAAACTTTTTTGCTTGGCTAAGAGGTCGCAGCATCGCCGCGAGTTGCACGGGCCCCTTCGAGGTGAGGGGGGGGAAAGCAGCCGCAGGCGCCTGCGGCTTGTTGCCCTTAAAATTAAGAAAAAGAAAAAAAAAACAAACCCAACAATAAAGGGGGCCACGTTAACATAAGGAAGAAGGTGCCGGACGCTGCTGACCGAGCCAGCCAGGAGCGGCGGGCCCCGGGCGGCCGGGCCGGCGGCCGGCGGGTCGGTCCGCGAGGGCCGGCGGGGACCGGCGCCCGGCCCGCGGCGCGGCGCTCCTTGCCGGGCGGGCCGCGGGCTGGGGGCTGCCCCGCGGGGAGCCGCGCAGAGGTGCCGGGCTGTGGCGGGGTGGGGGCGGAGGGGGAGCTGGAAATCTCGGTAGCCTCGGCCAGTCCCAGCCCCAGAGACACACACACACACAGAGAGAGGAGGAGAAGCCGCCGCCGCGTCTAGGACTATGAATCCCCCCCCCGCGGCGGGCCGGATCGCCTCGGCTCCATGGTGAGGAGGAAGAGGAGCCCCCCTGGGCCCGAGGAGCCGCGGAATGGGTAGGATGGGGGGCGAGCAGCCGGCCCGGCCCGGCCGCGCTCCCCGCTCCGCTCTGCCGGGCCCGGCGGCTGCCTTTCCTCTCGGCGGCTGTCGAGCGCTTCCACACGCCTGAGTTTGGCCGGGCGATTTCTCCGCTAAAGGCGCCCCGAACCCCTTCGGGAGGGTGCCGGAGGGCTGCCGGGGGAGCCAGGCTGCCTTTTGGGCCCGTTTGGGGGGGGTTCCGGCGGGGCTTTCCCCCTCCCGCCCTCGGCACAGGTTGTTGGGTCGGGACAGCAAACGAAAGGGGATTTAGTAACAAACAACGGCGGCCATGTTGAGAGGAATTTCTGCAGCTAAACTTCTCCCCTCTCAGCCCAGGGATTTCTCTCCCTCTCTGGGGGGCTCCCTGGTCTGACTTTGTGCCCCCCTCTTTTCTCTCTCTCCTCCCCAACAGGATGACAGTGAAACTGGGAGAGAGCAGCGGGGAGGAAGGGGTGAAAAAGCTGGGCAAGAGAGCAGGAGGAGATGAGGAGTCCCTGGAAGAAGAAGGGGCAGGAGGAGGAGGAGAGGCAGCTCCAGGCAGCAGCAGCACAAAGAAAGAAGAGAAGATTCTTAACAGCAACACTAGCAGCAGCCCCCCACCAAACCCCAGCTTATCGCAGGCCCCGGCCGCCCTCCAGCCCTCCCACAGCCAGGACCAGCATCATTTTCTCAGGTCCAGCGTCAGACCTCAGAGCAAGAGGCTGAAGAAGGATTCCCAGGCATCTTCTTCAGTTGGCAGCAGCAGTGCTGCAAAAGGCAAAGGTACTGTATTTTGGCACCATTAAAACACGCGGGCAAGGTAGGTGGGTGGGGGGAGTCACTTGTGGGCTTGGGGGTTGTCATTCTCCTCCTGTAGGTGCCATCTTTTGTTTGGTTTTGGGGAAGGTGTGTTGGGGCCTGTTTCTCACAGTAGCTGAAATCTTCTTTGTGTCCCAAGGCTTCAGCTTCTCTGCTGCCTGCTATCTTCTCTGTGCTCACAGAAATGGGGGGTTTGGATGTGTATGTGGAGAAGGAGGAAACCTCCATTATTGAAGCAGGCCTTTAATTCCTGCATTTCACCTCTCTTGAGTTTTAGAAAATTCCTGTATTTTGGTGAGGAAATTAGACTCTAGCTAGCTGTGTAATCAGGTGGCTGCACTCTGAAGCCTGTTCTTGGATAAAAACAAAATATTCACTGTGTGCTAGTTAAAAAGGGTGGGGAAAAAACCAACCCACAAAACATTGGTGATTTCCCCCAGTTATTTCTGTCACCATTTTGCCCAAATAACTATTTTGGAAACAGCTATTAAATACACATACTGACATACTTGTCTCTAAGGTTTTGTGAGCCCTGCATTACTGTTTCAAAACAGTTTGGGTATTTCCATGTAATTTGAGTTTTTATTAAGGTTGTTTTGTATACATCTGAATGTATGTGCATACATACATATGCACACATGCTTTTTCACTTTAGCATTGTAGATAAAAATTTGATTTTTTTTCCCCAAAGCTGTTTCTTACTTGAGTTGCTAAAAGACAGCAGGGATATTTGAATGCTTTGGCGCTATTGTGTGTGCTCAACAGTTACTGGATGATACCTGGCACTGTAGTTGAGCTGTAGTTTGGATTAATTTTGGATAGCTTGTGCAAAAGTACTTGAATGTTATTTTCTGTTAATTTTTGGGAAAAACAACACTCGGAGATTTCATCAACATTTGAAATAACAAAGTTTACTCTTGTCTGCTAAAATGAAAAACCCCCCAACCAAACCAAAACACCTCCATGTAGCATAAATGTGTCTTGGAGATTACATCACTCTTTGGTCCATTACAGTGGTATGCACATGCTGGACATTAGGTGGGCTTTACTAATAATGATATTTGTGCATTACTGTAATAAAGCAGTGCAAATTATGGTATTTTATTATTGCCGTATCGTGCAAAAATTCTTGCATTCAGTTACTTGACAGTTTGTTTATAATAATTGACTAAAGTATTTTTTTAGTACCTTAATAGGTCCTCTTTAATCTCGTAAACTTTTTGTTTTAAGTGGAAAAACTCCTATGGGTGATGTTGGAGGATAGAACAGAAAGGCCTACGTAATTTTTCTCCTAGTTGCATTAAACCAAATAAACAAACAGATGGAATACCCAGGAGTGTTTAGCTATAGATAATTATTTCAAGGGCTGTAAATAGTATTAAATGTGAGGAGGTGTTTCTTTGGAATACATGTTATCCATGATTGACAAGTCAAATATATGCATTTGAAATTATTCTGTTGCTTTGAAAGTGCATACGTATGTGAACAAAATACATGTGCCTTTGTGCACGTGTATATTCCTGTTTGTGTATTTGTACATAAACATGCATTTCCAATTTTAGAGCAGCAGTACAATTTTTAACTAGGTGCATCCATACAATTGAAAAGTAGACTTTGTTTATTTTGCGATTCATATTCCAAAATAACGCTAATAAAATTGTATACAGAATGGAAAATACTATTTCAGTAATTGGTCATAGGCAGTGCTTGTAATCACAGTACCTGACTGTGTTGTCAGATTTGGGGAAACTTATTAAATCATTGGGGTAGAATTATGGTTATGTTTTCACTTTTTGAATTGTAAGACCAGCCACAGCTCTGCCTGGCTAGTTTTGATGTAAATGCATTAAAGTTCATTCCTTTGATATGGTTGAGGTTGTAACTGTCAGATATTGAAGAACAGAACTGTGGAGTGTGATCCTTTAAAATTTGAGTTCTTTACATTCAGGGATGCATACTGAGAGGTTTTCCAGGCGTGTCTGAATTCTCCCTAATGGAGTATCTTGTGATGAGAATTCATAGGGCTTTGCGTTCTGAGTGAAGTGTCTCACAGAGCTAGCTTCCAATAGGGAACTAATGGAAGGGTGAAGTTTACTAATAAGTATTGGACTTAAATCCTTCCATTTGCTGTCCCACCCTTTCTCCTCCCCTTGTAAGTATACAAAGCTTAAATGCACATGCTTTGGGTCAGCTCTGAAAACTGGAAGCTTTGCCATTTTGCATGTCACAGTCAAGGTGATAGCTGCAGAGGTAATTTTAACACTGGCCAGCAGGAGTGTCTAGACTGCACTTAATGCCTGATCCAGTGAAACCAGAAACTTGTTTTTGTCATAGTCTTTCAATAATGCTGTGTAACACTTAACTTCATTAAAGTGGTCCTGCCTTTAGAATCTGTGTATTCAAAAAGTGGAAACTCTTTCAAAGGCTATTATTAAGGAGCGTAATCAATAAACTTAATTTCTTTTAAATTGTACTTACTCAGCAGTCATTGGCTTGTCCTAATGTCTTTAAAAAAATTTTTTAAATAATTTGGGTTTTTTTCTGTCTGTTGCAGATCCGTTTTTACTTTTGACATTTATGCTTTTAGGGTGCTTCATCGTAGCAGACAAATTATTGATAAACTAAACTTTACTGTAAACTGTAGGAAGATTTTGCCCACTCAGCAGCTGCTGACTTTTTGACTTTACCTTAGTATGATTCAGGGAAGATTGTTAATAATAATTCTCAAATTGTCTCAAACCTGTCTAGTAGAATGTATAAACATAATGCTAATTTTCAGATTACCCTGACAATAATCTTTAATTGCATCGTTGGATTCTGCCTCTTGCCTTTTGTGTATTGAGTTCCGCTTTTGAGTTTAGGGCAAAAATGAGATAGAAAGTAGCACAGTAAAATAAAAATTGAAAAGTATTTCACTTCAAAAAGCCAATCCATTTTGAATTGCTGAAGGGTTTATCAAATTTTCTGCACAGATATCTATGCTTTTTTTTCTAGAAGAATTATTGCCTTATTTTCAAATGTTGGTCATCATTTTATTGTATTTTCAAGTTTGTAGTCTACAGCTCAAATAATGCACACTTTTTTGAAGTATGAATGCTTGGAAGGAAGTCTTAAAGTAACTCGCATGAAATCAGAGGAGGAACTTGAAGGAATAGAGGGAGGTCGAGGCACTTTATCATGAGAGTTCAAAAGCAGGGAGGTTCATTGAGGGAACAGAAGCAGACCAATATAAGGTTGCTGAAAAAGAGGGATTTCTGAGATTTTACCTCTCAAATACAAATATGCCACATGGTTGCTGAGCACAGGTTTTAAGGTATGTTTTGGGGCTTTTTTCCGTGAAGCAAGTGTGATTAGAATATGCATGTTTATATTGTGTCCACTTTGGTAAAAGCAAATGTGGAATACGTTGCCATCGTGTGCTGTAGATGTAGTTTGAACTAGAGTAGAATGTTTGCAATGCAGAATGAAGACGAGAGGAAATAGTAGCAAAGTCTAATGGTGATGAGCTGAAGCTTGAAGATGTCTTTCATGCCGTTGCTCTAGACTTATTCATAAAATGTGTAGAATGGCCCAAAAAAGTATTAGGATTTGTTTTGCAGTAATAAGCAGCTCTTTCTTGAAAAAAGAATTATTCAGCTGAAAGCATGATTTGAATTAAAACATTCCATCTTTTGACATTGTATAAAACTTGCTAGAAAGCGGTCCAGTTTGTTTCAGCCCACCAAAGTTGCATGTCCCGTAGCATGTGAATTAGATTAACTACTGTCCTCTCTTGTGGAGAGGATGTATATGCCAAGATACCCGATGCATATGCTTATGATACAGTTTTATTGTATCTTTCTAAATTTGTATTGATGCAGTATGTATTGTAACCTTCATTTCAAATGTCATTCCTCCAGCATCATTTCTCTAGGGCATTGAATGACTGTTTAAAAACTACTGGCACGGCCCCTTGTTCTTATATATCCATCTCATTTACACTTGGTACTTTTCCTTCCATCCTACCCTGACATGCTTTCATTCATTCTTTGCCCTCCGATTTACCCCAGTTCTCCCTCCCTTCGTTTGAAAGTGGCTCAGGACCAGAACTCCGCAGTATCTCATCCCCCACGTTTACCAAGCGATCAGAAAGAAAGTTTGAACGTTTGTCTTCCATTCCTTTTTCATTAAAATTGAGGAATAAATGCTTATTGAAGAATGCTGTGCCATGAGAATAGCAGAATGCATTTGAAGCTTTCTGGAAAGTATATATCATAGCACTTTACCCAGCTCTATTGGCAACAAATGTTTTGATGTACATTTCATAAGACTGCTGAACACTGATGCAGGTTTGAGAATAAAATAGTCACTTGAAGATGTTTTCTGGTATGGCCTTCATAATGGCAATCTTTACCAAAATCACTTTTGAAGATGATTTTCTGTAGTTTAGCCTTTCTATTGGCTCCTGTAGAACCCAAAAGAGAAAAAAGAATGTTTTGAAGGAAACTTTCTGGCATGTTACAGGTTGGCATTTGCATCCTGCGCTTTGGGGATTGAGTTTAGCCTCCTAATGCTCTGCATTTGGCCTGTGGCATGCAAGAGTCTGTGAAAGTACTATCTCATTTATAAAGGTATTCCCTGATAGAGTGGCTCCTGAAGAAGTTGAGGTTTTGCAAGCTAAGCCTGTAAAACACCAATAAGAGAACGAGCTTGTGTGTTGAGATACATGGGTGTAGTGAGGATTCCAGCTTCTGTGGATGTGGAATCTGTCATAGAAGATATGAATCAACTAGCATGTAAGAGCTGCCAATGGAAAACTGAAAAGCAAACACTAAGATGCTATGTAGAGCCTGGAAGGAAGAAATTCTGTGGCTGTAGCCATGATAAGATACTGATACTTCGTGACTCAATTCTTTGATACATGCAGTGTTCCATTGTTTGTCTTTTTCGTATCAGATTTTTAAACTGCAGTCTTTAAATCCCTTTAGCAAGGGGATGTTTGCAAACACATATTTGCAAGTATTTGTGTTTTCCTTAGAACTACAAAGACAACAGCTTTTTATACAGAAAAGGTAGTTTGAGGTGATGTTATGCTATTCGCGGATAAATGAAGTTCTAATAACGGCATATAGATGGGTAGAGAACACTGGATAAAAGGAATGAGGAAGTTTCTGAATGAATAAGGGAAGGAATTGTCGTAGCTGTGATTGTGTGGATGTCCAGTCCAGTGGTTGGGTGATGCGGGATAAGTAGGCAGAGTGAGAATAACTGTCTTGTCTTTGTCTTGTCTGCAGTGATCTCCTTTTATAAATTATTTTTCTTAGAACAAGCACCTAAGCAGATTGTTAGAGTAAGCCTCTCTCTCCAGCAGTTCTGCAGCAGTAATGCTATGGCTCACCTCAGTGGACCTTTTTGTTTAATGCGTTGCTTAAGTTTTAAATAATCTATTTTTTGAAATTCATCATCATCATTTATCATTAGAGAGGGGATGAAAACTTGTTAGCTGTTTTGTATGTTAGAAGAATCTCATACAGTAAAATTGAAAGAATGCACTTATGGGGTGTAACTTAATGATGTGTGCTTATTTTTACTTTTTCTTTTGCCTTTTATCCTGAGTTGGTTTATAATACCGTGTTTTAGAATATACTGCATTCCATTGCCTTCCTGAGATCCAGTAAACTCTAGAGTGGATTGTGGTAACACAATGATAAATATTACCATGCACAGTAGTAAGAAAAATTACGCAAAGGGATGATACAGCAAACTCCATTATTCCTGAAAGAATTAAATGACATATAAAATCTCTGTGGAGGTGACAATATATTAGAATTTTTAGATCTTCATATATGATACTCTAAACAGTTGTCTGGATAGTAATTTATTTGTGCTTGAAACAAGAAAGACTGTGATAACCTTCCCAGGACTACAGTTGTCTTGTAGAATAGTAAGTATATGTAAAGGAGCAAAAGAGCAATTATGAGCTACATATCCTTTGTAGAAGTTGAATCGGTGGTGTCCTTAGCCATGTCCTTGATAGAACTGTTCTGTTCATTTAATCTTTCACATATAACTAAGAGGAAATCTACTGAACTTAGTCTTACTAGAATCTAAAGTCCTCACTGATACTTGTGCTTCTTAGGCTTTTTAATAATGAAAACTTCGTGTGTACCAAGTGTACTGTACAATCTTTAGAAAATCCTTGATAAGATCTGAACTTTAGGCAGCTGACTTTAGTTTTTTACTTATTTGAGTATGTATACAGAGGGATGTAAAAAAACCCAAACCAAACCCCCCAAAAACCCCAAACAAAAAATGACCACCCAACAAGCAAACAAACAAAACCCCTTATTTGTGGTTCCTCTAAATGATTTCTCAGGAAATTAGAGATCTGTGATCAGAATAGTAACTCTGGTATAGAATTCTGTATCTGTCTTTTGATAAAGGATGTCTTTTGCATTGGGAGCTGGTAGCAACAGGAGATTGTAGATTGAGATTGAGGACTGATGTGATTGAATTCCCCTTTCTTGACCAAAGATTTAAAATACTAAGATCTGTATTTCTTTACCATGCAAATTGTGATATTCCAATCTCACATTTGCAGAATAAAGAAGCAATTCTGTGTCTTAAAACTGTTGGTTTTCTTCTCAGCCATCTGTTAAAGTGCTCAGGTTTTTCTTGTGTTGGTTTTTAAAAATTATTTACCTTCACAGTACCAGAATTAAATTGCCTAATAATTGCCTTTCACTTATTTTATCAGTGGCCTTAGGAAATAGAGAAGCTGTTTATTTGAGAAGTTGTTTTTAAGTGCGTTTTATTCTAGATGTCAATTGTTGTTCATGTTTTGCCTTACGCACTTCCCTGCGGTAACAGTAATTTTCTTTGAAAGGATCAAATAGTCATTCCTAGAAATAAAAGAAACATTAACCTTAAAATGGTCACAATATCATAGTTTATATCAAGTAAATATTGTATGCAGGGGAAAAAATGTACTCTCATGCATCTTACACTCTTCCAGGTTTGATTTCGAATGTTTTGCTACTCGAACAGTTTTTTAGGTTTTGGAGCAATATGGTTTTGTCATCCAAAGAAATTGCTTTCAAACTGCAACTGAATAGTTACAGTTAAGATTTACATACAAGTCTTTCAAATCTTTAAAGCATAGTAAGCCTATAATGGTTGATGCTTCTGATAATCCTAGTATTATTTTTAAAAAGAGTATCAAACTGGCATATCCTGGTTCTAGAATGAGAAAGATATAGCTAGATAGATAGATACACACACGTATGTATGTGTATATATGTAAAAACACTGACTTTGTCACGTAAACAAACTGCTTCATGTAATTGAATTTTAAAAGATAACTGAACTGTGCTAATGCGTATAAAAGTTTGGGAAACTAGTTGGGATTGATGTATTGTATAAGCTGGATTTGTAAGCAAATAAACTAAGGCAAGCCATTTTATCATGCGATAAAAGACAAAACAAAGGACAGTAACTAGAAAAATGGAAAAGTTAATAAGCATTTTTTTGTAATGAACAATGTATGTCTAATGTTAAAAGGCTTCTTTATTAAGTACAATCCTGCATTGATAAGGGCAGTCAAATCTTAAATAATACTTTTTAGCAAGACTGAAGAGAATATATTTTGGAAATGTAAGTTACTGGGAATAGTTACATTTTCATGGAAAAAAATGAGAGCACTTGGGAGGTCTCCCTGGTTTCTGGATTAACATTCTGATAATCTGTTAAAGTGTCAAACCAAGCATGATGTTTGGTTTTGATTTCTGTTGTGAATAAATCACAGGTTTAAGGTTAGTTGCTAATGTTTTTGCTGATTAAAATGTTTTTCTAAGGCTAAACGTTTCAGAGGCGATTTAAAACCAAAAAGAGGCTTTTTCTTCTGAATTAAGGTGAGGAGTGGAATCTTCCTGCATTGTATGTAGCTTTCGCTTACCTGCAGTTTATCCATCCCATTTTCTTTTCTGTCCCCTACTTGCATAAGCAGCAATTTCCCTTAGTTCCATCAGGCTTTATTCTCATCTTAGTATTTCTGATCTTCGTATTATTTTTCTGACCCATGCTCTTTGGGGTGCCAATAACTGACAAAGTTACAATCAAGATTACACTTCTATGCCTTTTTCCAAAAGCCACACCAGGATTTGCAGAAGGAGAAGGGGTTGGGACTTGCTATCCTTGGGATACCTTGAATTATCCTAGATGGACTAAGTGTCAGAGATGGTGCTCTTTGTACTGAGGATCAGATTCTTGAGAGCGCTGATCCATTGTCATGTGATGAACTAAAGTAGGCATCTTTCAGTCCTTTTGCTACCAGTTATTTTGGAGGCAGTAGGATGAAGAGCAGAGACAAGGATATGAAATTACGTGTATTTTCTCATGGTTGTTAGTTTGCTTTATTGGTCACATCAATGTTCAGCATTCATCAGAAGTTACCCTCAGCTACAAACGGGCAACTGCAGAGCACACCAGTGTATAAGCATCAAAGAGTGTGTTGTCTTTTAGAGGTTGCTTTGGTGTACTCCTGCTTATCTGTCTTATCTCTGGAAATAGGAAATTAAGCCACTGAAACCTTCCCCTTGTTTTTTGCTCTTTGAGGTTTTATTTCTTAAGCCCTTGTTATTTGCCTGTTGTATTTCAGGTGAAATACCTTGAAGAAAAAAACTAATGTAGATGGGAGAGGTGAAGAAGGAGGAAATTCTGAGTTCCTCCCTTATCTCTATCCATTAATCCTCCTGTTGGCTTAATATTCACTCTGGTCTTTTTTTTTGCAGCAGCAGATAATGGAGGGACTGCATCTGGTGGCACATCAGGAATTCCTCCCAGCAATTCTGCTGGGAATTCTAAGTCAGCGGCACGGAACCTGGGCTCCTCGGCTGGAGAGAAGGAGGAAGGAAAGAAGGTCAGACGGCAGTGGGAATCGTGGAGCACAGAGGACAAAAATACTTTCTTTGAGGGACTGTATGAGGTAAGTGTAGAGGAAAATAACAAGCTTGGATGCCTTCGTTTAGTATCTGGATATTTGGTAGGAGCAAAATGCAGATGTGCACATACACTTTTGTTTGTCTATGTGTATGTGTCTATACAGTTGGCTATAAAACAGCTGTCAGTCAAAGCGACATTTCAGTTTCATTGCCCCTCTGCCTCGCTCTGGGGAGACCCCCCTGCAGTGCTGCGTCCAGCTCTGGAGCCCTCGGCACAGGAGAGACATGGACCTGCTGGACCGGGGCCAGAGGAGGCCCCAGCAATGCTCTGAGGGCTGGAACAGCTCTGCTGGGAGAACAGGCTGGGAGAGCTGGGGGGGTTCAGCCTGGAGCAGAGAAGGCTCTGGGGAGACTTTAGTGCAGCTGCCAGGGCTGAGAGGGGGCTTAGGAGAAAGGTGGGGACAGACTTTTTAGCAGGGCCTGTAGTGACAGGACAAGGAGTAATGGTTTTAAACTAAAAGAGGGCAGATTTAGACTGGATATAAGGAAGAAATTTTTCACAGTGAGGGTGGTGAAGCCCTGGCACAGGTTGCCCAGAGAGGTGGTCGATGCCCTGTCCCTGGAAACATCCCAGGTCAGGTTGGACGGGGCTCTGAGCAACCTGCTCGAGTTGCAGATGTCCCTGCTAATTGCAGGGGGTTGGACTAGATGGCCTTGAAAGGTCCCTTCCAACCTAAACTATTCTATGATTCTGTGATTCAAGGGTCAAGCTTTTTTTTTGTGTTGAAATACACAGGAAATACTTGTGAATTTTATTAATGAGTGTTTATAATAATTTAAATTGTTCTGTTTCAAATGAGAAGTAAATAAATAATGTCCCTATCTCAACTTTCAAAAGCAACACACTTAGGCTGTAATATTAGCAAACAAGAAAATATGTTCTAATAAGATTTCTAGGCGCTGTGTTTAGTCTTTGACCATGAAAAGGTTTGAGCCAGTTCAGTACTGGGGCTGAGTGATAAAGAAAAGTTAGATCATCTTATCTTTTATCTCCTATGATGTATACAGTGTATTCCTGGTTGTCCCATTCCTGTGATTAATTTAAGAGCACTTCTGTTATGAAAATATGTACTAAATGTGAAAACAAAAGAAGTGATGGTGGGTTTTCTTTGCCTGTGTGCATCTTTTTAAAATTTTTTTTTTTAGTGGTGGCTGTGATTCAGATGTATGTATTTTGTGGACAAAATTAACTACTTAAACACTGTTTTCCTTTTTTAACTCCTCTGACTTGCAGTAATACTCCCAGGAATCATGTCATTTTTAAGTCCCTTCATCACTCAGAGAAAATGTGGGGTTTGTTGGGGTTTTTTTTTTTTTTTTAATGCTGAGCAAAAAGTTCAAAAATTTGCTCTAAGATGGATTTGTAACTCCGTTTGTTTGGTACCCCACTTCCATTCATTTTTTGTGACTACCTTTCAAAAGAGGTTTTTACTCTTTGTATGTAAATTAGTTCCAGCCTTTTTTGAATACTAAAAAATGTTGTGGTAGCAGGAGTTCGAGGATAATGTGCACAAAATTAAATTTTCCTCTTTTGAACTCCAAGGACTTTATAGGAATTAGCTAGTTTTAAAGGGACACTTAGGTGTCTCATTTTTATTTTTACCCCGAGAATAAACTTTTGAATGACCTACAGCGTTTAAATGTGTTTTCTGTAAGAAGGTGGGTTTTTTACTTTTTAAAATATATTTTCCTTCATTATTTGAAACTCAAGTTTTGTACTCCTAACTAGAACATTACATTTACTGTAAATAACAGTGAACCTGTTCAACGTAAGAGGTTTTTCACTCACCCTAGTCAGAAATGGAGGAGGGAGAGGGAGAAAAATGCAGAGGAAAGTAAAGAAAGCAAAGTGTGAAAGTTGGCATTTTCAATTCTGCTGCTTAGCACATTTATGAGTAAAGTTTTGTGGTTTTTTTTAAAGTTTGCGAGCAGTTTTTATTTTAGAACAGTTCAAGAAACTGGAAAGCAATTTATCATGGCATCTATAATACATTTTATATAAAATAAAGGAAACTAGTGTAATCCTTTTGCTGTTGAGTTCTGATACCCAAGAATTTTGTTTATGACCATTGAATTCTAATTTCCCAAAAAGAACCACAAAGTCTTTCATGTTGTTTGAGTTGTCTTATGACAAGATACAAGTTTATTTTTGAGTATTTGGATTTGTTGTATTTATTCTCCAGCATGGGAAGGACTTTGAAGCTATCCAGAACAACATTGCCCTGAAATACAAGAAGAAAGGCAAACCAGCAAGCATGGTGAAGAATAAGGAACAGGTTCGCCATTTCTACTACCGCACCTGGCACAAGATCTCAAAGTACATTGACTTTGATAATGGTTAGTATGCAATGAAATGGGCTTAGTGTAGCACTTGGTCTCATGAGAGTTGGAGTCCTGCCTTTTAGTGCCATCATGGAGGGTAGGAATGGCGGAGAGAAGAAAATAAATAAATACTGAATAGGATGTCTGTGAAGATGTCTTATTAGCATAGCCATACTGTGGTTCATGTTTTTTGAAAAATACATCCCAAAAACTGGTATTTGTATCACTGCTTTTATATCAATTCACCACACCGTAATAAATGCTGATCCTACTGTTGATATTGGGGAAAAGCTGGGTTCAAGGAAATGTTTTTCTATTTTCAGGAACACACCTTTGAGGACAGGTACCTAAATGTTAGTCAGGCATGACTTCATTGAGCAAATTGACTCCAGCACTACTTCGCACTTCTTGGGGGAAGGTAGAAATAAATAAATAGTCTGATACAAGTGTAAATGGCGAAATATTTGCTCACACTTTAAATAAACCTGAAATTGTATGGTTGGTTCAGTAACTTAGGATTCCCACTGCCATATTCTCCTCTTCCCATCCTTTTCCCTCCTTCCCCAGCTGGCTGAATGAAAAGGAAATTGGGAAGTCAGATGAACTGCTAGTGTTGTTTTGTAATAATAATAGTAATACCTGATCACTGATAATTGATTTTTATCAAACGCATACTGGTCAGTAACAGGCAGTGAGAATTCAAATCAGTTTGCAGGTAGCCTAATCTGAGCAGCGGGTTAAAGAAATCTATTTCAGAGTGAACAGATTTTACAAAGACCCAGTTCTTTTGACTTGTTTAGGGTATGAAGAATGTCAATTCTCCTGTTAGCTAGCTTGTTGATGAAGGGCTTTCCTATCTCCAGGGCTTTCCTATCATTCTGATCCTATATTCAAAATATTATGGCAGTTTCATGGTGGTTGAACTTTTTGGTCTTTAAACAACTCTTTAATATCGGCAAATTTTGGATAGTAAATTCACCTATATGGTTTGTAGCCAGAGCCTCTCAAGCTGGAAATATCTCATTAATGAGAAATGGATATAACTTGAAAAAAGCTGAAGGAATGCAAAGATAGTGTACAAATATAGTCTCTTTATGAAATTGTTTTTTCTGTTCCTGAGATTAGATTATCTAAAGGAGGGCTTACACATTTAAAACACCTGTCTTAAAGCATATTTTTTAGTTTCGTTTTCAAAACAAGATGGCATTTTAAGATGAAACAAGCCCTAGTATTTTATTTAAAGACAAACGTTACAGCAAACACAGTATGGAAGAACTTTAAAAAAAAGTGATGGAGGAACTTCATCTGTTTTCTGGATAATGTAAAGTTCCGTACCTATAAGGTCTGAAATTTCATTGGCTGAAGGAATTTAGGAATTAGTGCAGTAGTTTGATTAGATTTAGTGTTGGTGGAAATATGTGTGCCTGGGTTTTGATAATAAATGAGTCTGCAAGTCAAAGAGAATGGAATGCTTGATGAAGAATAAATCTTTTCATCTGATTTGTAAACTGTCTTTCCTTGCTGTCATAGGTATTTAGATCTATTAGCAATAATGTCCAAATCACATGTGTTGATAAGGAAGAAGGAAAAAAAAAATTGTAAAGTGGAATAAAATGTATGCTATTCTTCATGTAAAAATTTAGAATCTAGAATTTCCATTAAATCTTTCAGGTGCATTCGTATTCATAGAAGACATTTTCTGTCTTCTGGAAAATTGAGACCTACTTCTTAATTTTCCTATAAGAAAGGGTTCTAGATGTATTGAGGGCATCTGGACATTTCCTTTAGAAATTGTAAACAGTTAAGTTATGCTGATAGTGACACTTAGCTTTATTATGAATTACTTTTATTTTGCATATTGAACTGTTGCATATCTGTTTAAATTCTGTGGAAGCTGCTTTGGTTTTTCTGTAATCTAAAAAATGTTGCATTTCTCAGATACTTAAGTCACCAAAAGGAAATTGGTGAACGCATCTCATTGTAGTGTTTCTTGAAACAGAACTTTGTCTTACATTTGAGATTGAAAAATACAAATCATCTCATTTTCAGTGTTGACATGAGTATCTGCAATCTGCATCTCACTTACACCTTTTCTGCTTTCCAGTGTTTTCTCAAGGGCTGAAAAAATCCTCCCTGGAGCTTTATGGCTTAATCTGCTATGGGGAACTAAGGAAAAAGATTGGGGGATGTGAGTATGAATGACTTAAAATTATTTTTATATGGTAGAGTCAGAAAGGTGTACCCTTGAAGTTGGCAATGTCTAGTACAGTTTCACTTTTTAGTTACTCAGAATTTTTGTGTTCATTGTATTCTATTGCAGTAATTTGTGGCATCATTTTTTCATTAAATGTATTTTTATTTTTGAAGACCTTTTTAGTTTGTTGAATTAGTACCCTCTTTCTTCAACAGATTTCTTTAGCTTTTGCTATCTGTGGAATGCAGTGCATGTAATGCCCACAGATGACAGGTAAATGTATATGCAGCTTAGATTATCTGTCTATTTTATTATTCTTGAAAACTAAGCAATTAAATGTGTAAGTAATATCATTTGCATGCAAAATTATTTCTGACTATGCAGTAAACATCTGGGATGGTTCGTTTCTCTAAGTCATTCGCTAAATCTTTATTTATTGAACCCTGAAGATGAAGAAGCATAATCAGAAATAACAGCTTTACTGGCTAACCAAGATGCATTCTGACTTTGTCAATCCTGGGGACTGGTTCTGTCTGTAAGGATGAGTGTAGATGAATTGAGTATATGTCATACCAATGCTCCCCCATTTTCTGGAAGTTGATTAGTTGCCTTAGCAAGGTATCTGAGCTTAGTCTTAGTAGCATGTTCATAGAATCATAGAATGGTTTGGGTTGGAAGGGACCTTTCAAGGTCATCTAGTCCAACCCCCTCGCAACGAGCAGGGACATCTTCCAACTAGATCAGGTTGCTCAGAGCCTCGTCCAACCTGACCTGGGATGCTTCCTGGGATGGGGCATCTACCACCTCTCTGGGCAACCTGAGCCAGGGTTTCACCACCCTCAATTTCTTCCTTATATCTAGTCTAAACCTACCCTCTTTTAGTTTAAAACCATTACCCCATGTCGTATCGCTAGAGGCCCTGCTAAAGAGTCTGTCCTCATCTTTCTTATAAGACCCCTTTAAGTAGTGGAAGGCTGCAATAAGGTCTCCCTGGAGCCTTCTCTTCTCAAGGCTCCACAACCCAAACTGTCCCAGCCTTTCTTCATGGGAGAGGTTCTTCCATCCCTATGATATTTTTGTGGCTTCCTCTGGCCCCTCTCCAACAGGTCCATGTCTCTCCTGTGCCGAGGGCTCCAGAGCTGGACGCAGCACTGCAGGGGGGTCTCCCCAGAGCGGAGCAGAGGGGCAGAATCCCCTCCCTTGCCCTGCTGGCCATGCTGCTTTTGATGCAGCCCAAGATTCCTTATGGCTTCCAGAATAGAGAGAGCTCTAGTGTGAGTGTCTTGGAGAATGGGCAGAGGAACATGCACTGTATGCACTAGCCCATGCACATATACCTTCTTATTTGTGTGGGTTTTTTAATTTGTCCCCAAGCTTTTTGTAGAGTCAGTGTTATTAGTTTAATTTGTGTGACATGGAAAATAATCAAAATGCTTTAACTTGTTTGTAAAGTCATACTAGTTGCAAAGGGGAAAAGGCAAGAAGCTGTAATGAGTGGATGTGTGCAATTCCTAATAGAATCGTGGTATTTCATGATAACTTTGCTTTTGCTATGTTATTTCCTCACCTGGGATTTTAATTGTAATGTGTCACGAACAAGACTGTTGTGAATGTTCGTACTGACTTTATTTCCGTTTGTTTAAAGATCTCCATTGTGCTAGTTCATCTTGGAGAAGCAATTTTGAGCTGTTTTATGACAAAGAAGGTTCAGAGGCAAAATAGATTGCCTTGTCAGTAGAAATCAGTATTAATGTTTCTTGCCTATATCCACGTCTTGTCTTAAAAGCGTCAACAGACCCTCCTTGCTATGACTGGGAATAAGATTTCACATAGTCACCGTGGCAATGCATGCATACTCTGCTTCTGTCTTTTTATAACTTTGGTACTTGGTTATGTGTTTTACACACAGTCACTCGGAAAATTCTAGTCTCCAAGACCAAATGATCTTAAGCTGCAAGCCTCTACACCCAGTTGCTGAGGGATCTGCTCTGCAGCTGGTGAAAGTTGTTTTGCTTTTTTTGAGTGTTTTTTTTTCTTTCTCCCCCCTCCTCCCCCTCCTTGTGATATTTACCCAGTCCCATCTTCCCAAAAATTGAGATGACTTAGGTAGAGCTACTGAGAAATGAAAGCATGTCAGGAATACTTTGAGCATTGCCAGAGGGAGGTTAATTGTTCCGTAACTAGATTTGGACCTAGCTTTCATAGAGAATATAAATCAAGTTACCATGATGTCCGTTTGAAAAATATGCTGTATAATACATAGAAGAAAAATGTGGGCTACATGTGCACTTTAGTATTTTTATTTACTTGTTTTTATTTCATCCAGCACTCTGAGGGCTTGATGCTCTTTCATTATCCTGTGCTGCCTTAGCAACAGAGATTGAGCAGGAAGATGGAGAAGCTTTTCTTTTTAATACCTCAGTGTCAGATTAACGTGCAGTAACCCAAGATGACTGTAGCACCTAAACTAGGGTCATGTAATCCATGAATAAAATGTAATTTTCTTGGCAAGGATCATGTAAAGCTTGCACTTTATGAAAATAGCAACTTCTCAGAAAGGGTGTGTTATAGCACATTTACGCACATTAATCGTTATGTGAGAACAAAATGTAATCACTTTGAAAAACAAACAGGACACAAAAAAAGGTCACGACTATATCACTTTAAATTCTAATTCACTGTGTTATCCCATTTCATGTAAAGGTATGGATGACAAAAATGCAGCTAAACTCAATGAGCTCATTCAGGCCGGGTAAGTAAGAATTTATTCCTGAAACTCCTAAAACTGGGTTGTTCAGCAGCTTGATTGTTGAATTGGTCATCCAGAATCTAGGGGGCATTTCTCACTTTTTTTTAGAGCTGCAGTTTGACATTTTCCATTCTTATTTTGTTTAGTATGGGTTTTTTTCTTCACCTTTTCTGTGAAGCCATTAATTGTTATTAATAAGAAAAGATGTGTGAAGTTTAAGAATGTAATGAAATAAGAAATCTTTACAGAAGTTACGGCATTATAACTATATTGATTTAATATAGGGAATATAGTTCATCTCCAAACAGTTCTGCCAACAGTGCTCATGAGTCCTGACTTTCACAGCTGAAACGGCGCTTCCACTACATCGTAGGCCTCAGCCCTCTGGTCGCTTCTGCATCTCCTTGACTTTAAGAATGAGCATTCTCTTTGACTTCAAGAAGGAATTACGAGATTTGCGGGTTCAGTCTTGGCAATGTGCTTTTAGAATAAGAAGGCATTAGACATTGCTGTACTACTAGAAGTGAGGAAATACCTAATATATTTGTATGTAAAATTTTCTGAAGTAGCCCTGCTTTTAGAATTTGTATATTCTACAGTGAAATATCTTTTAAAGGATATTATTTTAAGGAGTCTGATCATTAAACTTTGTTTCAAATAGTAGTTACTCAGCAGGCCTTGGTTTGACCTAATCATGTCTTGAAAAGTTATTTGAAAATAGTATTATTTTCTGTCTGTTACAGATCCCTTTTTACTTTTGGCATTTCTGCTTTTAGGGTGCTTCATTGTACACAGACAAATTATTGCTAAAGTAAACTTAACTGTGAACAGGAAGAAGAGTTTGCCCACTCATGGGCTGCTGGCTTTTTGACTTTACCTTACGTAAAATAGATACTTGTTGTCGTGCCTTTTTATTGTTCACAAACTGAGTCTCCAAATTAATTCCTTACAGTTTTATTAACCTTTATCTCCTGGGGGATGTACTTTGTTCAGTGTGCTGTTGTGTTGCAGGTCTTGAATGTGATTATTTATTAAATCAGTTGTTCATTCTTTTGTTAACTGTGAAGTTTGAAATTAGAAGAGAAATTGCCATTTGGTTTCAGTTTCGTACTATTAAAATCTTAGCAGTAGTTTTTTTTCATATAACAAAATGACTCTTAAAGCAAATTACTACTTTAAATTGGAGTTATCAATTAAAATGGGCCTGGGATAAGCTTTTTTCCCCTAGTGTCCTGAATATCTCTAGAGTTCAGGATATAGGCAGTCATTTTGGTCTGTCTTGTACTGGAGAGCCTTCCTAATACTGTGTCATCCAAATAGACTAAACCATAGTAAATGAGAATGATGACTTTTAGCAAGCTGTATCATGTCTACAGCAAAGCAATCACTTTGCATGATTAAACTCTTTCCTCTAATGAATTATTAGTGAGGGCTAATGATTTCTATGAAGTGTAGGTGTTTATTCTATAAAAGCCAGTCTTGTAACAAACAATTTTGAAAATAGGAGTCTTTGCATTTGAAAATATTAATGCTACTCTTCTAACCAAAAACTAGAATGTACATAATATTAATGTTCTTAGGCAGTTCAGAAATACAGTTGCTCTTGCATAAGCTTTTTGTCTACCACATGGAGGACACATCTTTGCTTCCCTTTTTCTCCAGCATGTCTTACCCCATTTGGTGGGTAAACGTTGTCAGTCAAAGAGGAGTGAACTGTGCAGGGAAACAATATTCACATTTTTGGCTTAATTACCAACTGGATGTCTACACCATCTGAATTAATCCCCTGCACGTGCAGGGCAGCCTAGTATCTCACAGAAGCAAACACATTGCATATATCCCATTAGATTAAACTTCCCATCTTGCTCAGTGATGTTACAATTCTATGAACCCCCTCTCTATTTGCAAGCAGTTCTTGTTTTCAGCTCCTAACATGTCTCTTTTAAGTGTGATACTCCCTCCTTTTCCTCTGAGTGCAATGCACGTTGTAAGGCTTGTCACTATATTGAAAGTCTTTGAGTGAAAGCGACTCCAAAGTGTTTAAAAATGGGGAATGTGAACATGCATTATTCTGATTATCTTCTCCTGAAGTAGGTAAATGTTAGTCTGATTTAATTGGTAACAAAGGTCAAGAGAGGCTAAGATTGTGAGGAGCTACCTGGCAATTTATTTGCAGGACAACTGTAGACCCTGGAGTTACGCATTCTAATTTAATGCTTATTTTGCTTATGTTACACATAATCTCTGCCTTTCTGTAATAATTACATGGTGTATGGAAAAACAAATGACCTTATGCAGTGCTCATAAGGAAACCATATTTAAAATCTTCCTAGTTGAGCTTATAACCCAGGTCACAGGTACTAAATAGTGCCTGAAAACTTAATGTTGTGGTTTAACCCCAGCTGGCAGCCAAGCACCGCGCAGCCGCTCACTCACTCCTCCCCCCGGCTGCGGGTGGGATGGCGAGGAGAATTAAAAAAAAAAGTTAAAACCCATGGGTTGAGATAAAGACAGCTTAATAGGACAGCAGGGGAAGAGAAAATAATAATAATAATGATAAAAGGATATACAAAATAACTGATGCACAGTACAGTTGCTTACCACCAGCTGACCTATGCCCAGCCTGTTCCTGAGCTGCGCTGGCCAACCCCCCCAGTTTATATACTGAGCATGACATCGTATGGGACGGAATATGCTATCCCTTTGGCTGTGCCCCCTCACAGCGTCTTGCTGGCAGGGCATGAGAAGCCACAAAGTCCTTGACTGAGCATAAGCACTACTTAACAACAGTTAAAACATCATTGTGTTAGCAACATTATTCTCATACTAAATCCAAAACACAGCACTGTATCAGCTACTAGGAAGAAAATTAACTTTATCCCAGGCAAAACCAGGACACTTAATCAACTGACTATTTCAAGTAAGGCAAAATCTTTGTGTGAAATGTCCCTGTTCAGTCATTGAAGTTAAGGTCATTCACTGTTATATGTCTGTGTACTTGTCTTCAGAATTTCAGTAACATGTAAAATCAGGCTAGTCCATAGCCTTTGGTACAGTTGTAGCTGAATGAATCAGGGATGTTTTTGTAAATATCTGAACTTGATCTATTTTCTAATGCCAGGGGAAGACAAGAATTGTTCTGTCCTCTTTTGTAACCAGAGTAGTTTAGCATACTCGGATCACCACTGGCCCACACGAGCTGCTTAAAGAAGTTTTCAGAATCACTAAGCCGGACAAACATGAAACAAAGCTCCCTCAGAAATTATAAGGAATCTGAATTAGTTTCTGCCCAGCCCTTTGTTGCTAGTTTTTTATTACAGCAATGATATGTCACTGGATTGTGTGGTTAGGGTATATAACACGAAACAAAGATTTACAGCAGTATATCAGAACTGCTCAGAAACCCATTTAAATAAACTTAAACCGAAGTTTTTTTGTTTCACTTTTAGGAGGTTTTGCATAATACTTACATGTAATTGAAACTTACAGGTATTTTCTGGATAGCTTTGTAAATCTGTAGGATTTGTGGATGATTTGGAAAAAAGCAAACCACAACAAACACATAATTAAAGAAATACCGTAAATAGACAACTGTTAAAGCATGGTACTACTAAGTGTCTGTTAGCATATGTGTTTTTGCCCCTCAACCTGAGAGGCTCTTAATATCACAAGTAAGAAAGACCATTAAAGACCGAAACTTCTAACAGGTATTGATTGATCTGTCTGGTTCAGTTCCTGAGTGTGCTTTGTGGGGAGTGATCCTTCATTGCCTTTGATTTCCTTGTAAAAGTTGTTTGGCATGCTGAAAGGGAATTTGTAACTCCCTAAAAATCTTGACAATAAAACAGCAATTCATCCTGAAAAAAAAGGTATTCAAAAATGATTTTTTTTAAGTAGGCAGAATATGCTCTTGGTGTCAAGTTGTACTAGTAGTTCTTGATGCATATTCAGTAGAACAACATTTTTTAAGATTTACTATTTTCTGCATTTGGAAACATCCAGGACCTAGGTAAGAGAAGAGAAGGAAATAAGTATTTTTGAACTAAGAGTAGTTCTGTTGCAGGCTGTCTCCATTTTACTGTGCTTTTCTTTTAAATTAGTAGGCTATTCTTTTTTCAGCCTCCCAGACATGGATTTCAATAAGGAAATTACAGTCTCTCTCTCTTTTTACAGTGTCTAATTTTATATTTGTTTAGGGAATAACTTCTTATCAGACTCTCCCTAGATTGCTTGAAACCCATCCTACTTTATGGAAAAGCAAATTAGGAGAATTATTCCTGACTCTCCAAGCAGAACACCTGAATCTAGAGAGCTGGGATACTACTTCTAAAACATATTTTAGGGAACAAATAAAAGTATTGATTGCTGTAGTTGTGGAAGGGTGCCTTAGTGCCAGGGTGAAAACTTCCATGTGAAGTTTTTAACATTGTTTTGTCAAATGTTTGTGTGTTCTGTGTTTCTTCATTTACTGAACTATGTACTTTGCTTGCTGACTTCTGAACTGTGCCATTCTCACTCAGTACTTGGGGAATACAGTAGTTCCTGGTCCTCTTCTAGGGCTATCAGCAGTTTTGTATTTGTTTTCTTTCCTCCCATAGGATTTTTCTCCTAGATTTTTGTATTTTTTTTAATTATCTTTTCCATAATATACTTATGTTTTTCACACGTCTTCTCTGGCTTTTATCTTGTGTTTTGGTGGGTGGTTCCCTCCACCCCCACCCCTGGGCCTTTTAAGCACAGCTACAAATGCTTATGATGCTGATCTGTTGTTCATTTTTGAGCTGCTCTGTGGTGGTAGCAGATCGTGGATATCTGCAACCCAAGGTGGTAGAGAATTGATCAGGAGCAACTGCCAGGAGGCCTGACCCAATAATAAATGCTTTATGACTAACTAGTTAGGGTCTTTAAGAGAAATAGCAAACAGGAAAAATGAAGAGCAGTGCTTTTCTTCCTCCTTTGTTTTCTTGATCAAATTAGCTTAGTTGTTTTTAGGTGGATCAAGTAGCCATTTGAGCATTCAGGCCCTTCTTTCAGTGAACTTCAAGTCACATGATGGAACAATTTCCACAAAGCTTGTCTTGTCTTACATAGTCATATCAGTTAATCTAAGAAGTAATAAAGTTTCTCCCCACAAACCCCCTTTTCACTTAAACCCTTGCACTGTCAAAAGTAATAATAATAATAATAATAGTGCTATTTATGACTCTTCACTTGCATGCATCTACTTCAAGGGCACAGTTGATAAAAACTTGTTGCATTAGCTAGAATGAAGATGCAGGAGGAGAGTATCAGCTCACACAAGTAATCAAAAGAATTGCTGTCTTAAAGTAGTGTAAATTTGCAATTTAGCAACTTGTTTCAAGGTGCATTGAATCACTGGGTTTCTTTTCACTGGCTTTAGTAGATTTTATATGAGGCTATTATGAAGCTGTTTTCCACTAGAACAGGAGGGAACATCTAGGCATGTCTTCACTAAGCAAGGAAATCATTACAGCAGTTCTGATTGCTGTAGTGCTGTAATTAACTCCTTGCAAGAACAAGAAAGACAGTCATTTTGGTATGTTCATGCAGCAGCATTGTTTTCCACACAACCGTTCCATCACATTCCCAGACTTTGCATTTTCTAGTGGTTGAGTGCATTCATGCATCCTGTCATCTCAACATGCGCTTTTTAAAATTACTTACTGTGATGAACAGCGTTAGTGGTAATAGAGTAAATGTAGCTTTCATTGAATCCCTGTAGTTAAAGGCAAAAGGTATTTGTTTTGAATCATGAGGATGTGTTACTTTAGCATAAAACTATGTAACAGGAAGAGAGATTTCTAGAAGTTGTAGTAAAAGTTTAAGACTTCAGCTGTTTTTTCAGTTATTGTTCTTGGAGGAAATAATAATGGACAAAGAAATGTAATATGTATCTAGAGTTTTTATTTACTGCAAATTCTCTAGGTTCTGTGAAATCCTTCAGGTTTTGTACCAGGAACTTTTATACTAAGCTGTTGCTTCTGACTGCTGACTGCTGACTGAGACCAAAGTTTGGGCTCCTGAAGAAAAGTGGAGATTCTCCACCTAAAGATTCGGACCCAAGAGGGAAGTTGTCCAAACATTGACCAGCTGAATTTGAGAGCAACAGAATTTGTAGTTGAGTTTCCAGTCTTTACACATTGCAGTCCCTGTTCACTTGACGTAAGTCAGTTTGGGTTGATTCATACTGATCTCATCCTCACTTGTACTGAAACTTGGTTTGTTTACACATTTAAAAAAAACGAAGGGTGCTAGCTGCATATGATTAAACTTTTTTCAGGAGATTTATTTTCTAAAAAATGCTGATTTTCTGATAAAACCATATCTGCACTTTAATATACAAGAAGCGTATAATGGCAAGAGATACGAGCCTCATGCATTAAGGCTAAGGTGTCCATTGCAATGACCAGGCGGAAGTTTTACCTTTCATTGCTACCTTATGTCATTGACTAGATATCTGCAAATGTTCCTGTGCCCTCCTCTAACAATCTTTCCACTGGCAGAGATTGATCATTGTACTTGGTGGGACATGCTACTTTGACACAATTCAAGGACCCAACGATTCAAGTTAAGTTGAAAGAGGAAGGGTAAAACAATGCTTGTGTCACAGCAGCCATAGTGTTGTCTGCTGTTGCAGATGTGGAAATAGGAAGCACTGTTTAAAAAGCAGGCAAGTAGCTCTTGGGTCTTTTTTATTTTTTCTTAAGTAGTACTATTGCTAGTTTCTCTACAGCACTTGAGAGCCTTCTTTTTTCATTAGTTGAGCCATCACTACTTCTCTGTCAGAGTCCATTAGAAAGAGTGAGGGCTAACATATTCCCTCTAGCTTCTGGTAGCTCAGTGCAGATGGAGGAAATATGCCCTCCAGCCCTGGGATATTTTGAATCTGTAGAATTTCACAGCCTCGTAACTGAAATTTCTGAGCCGTTCACATCATCAACTCCATCTTCTCAGATCTGGCTTCACTTCTGCTGCCCTTCTGCAAATTTCCCTCTTAGCAGTGTAGACAAGTGTTCTTTCTGCCTGATGTTGTCTTCCTTACAGCACAGAAAAAAATAAGATCCTGCTGTAGGATAATTCTTCCATAATTTCTTTCATTTTACTTGCAATGACTTGTATTCAACCCTGCTGCTTCTATGGTAGCTGATCCTTATTGCTTGAAGTATTAGGTAGTAAACACTGCAATCAGTAACCTTGTTTGTCTCAATGCCTGCTTTTTAAGTCTCTAAAAAGAAAATAGGGCTGACTGAGTGAAGAAATCAAACAGTTCCACTGTGTGAAAACAAAAATGGCCTCTTTTAAGGATCTTTATAGCTCTTAATGCGGTATTGAATCTAAAAGCCAGTGAAATTGTACTGTAAAAGTTACTGTGTTCAGATTGCTGCACAAACTGTTGGATCTCATTTCTGCAACACATGTGATATTGATGTTCCAGAGTGGAAGACTCTTCAAAAACTTTACACTTTTTCTTTCCATAATTAATAATTAGGAGTATAAAGAGGAGACTAAAGCAAAATCAGTTGCCGTTTATGGAGAAGCTGTCTCTGAGGGTACTCTTCAACTGAAGTAACATAATTCTGATCTGCTTTAGAACACAGCAGTCCCTCCCTAAGTGGACATCCCAGTGTTCTGTGAAAGTCTGGAAGAGAAGGGTCACAAGAGTAGCATTTGTATAATGAAAACTAAGGTGATAGGAAAGATTGAATGTTCTTGTGAATCTTCACTGCAAACCCTTACATTTCTTTGTTCATTCCTATAGCCATGATTGTATTTCACTCTGTGTCCCTAATACGTATGTATTCACAAACTTTTGTTAACGGTGCCTGTAAATACTTCTCTTTCAATGCATTCAGGGCTACGACTGTTCGTTACAAAGGCAGAAACCTTCGTATCAAAGCTCCAATGTGCAGGGCTTTGAAGAAACTCTGTGATCCAGATGGTAAGAAAGAGACGCTGGAACGTGAAATGGTTTTAACAGATGGTTGGAAGAATATGAGTGAGAGTAGGCCTGTTTTGATGTGTATATCACTGGCAGGGGAATATGTGCTATTTCAGATTTGTGTTGGGCACAGATATATGTCCCTATTGTCTTACCTATCCTGTTTCTTGTATAATCTGAATAACATTAGGACCCACCCAGCTCTCTAAGTCTTGGAATATGTCACTAGATAAATTGAAAAGGAAATAGCTACACCAGACAAGATTGCTACTGCATTACCAGTTGTGCTTTCACTATATGCAAAGTTTAGTCCCTTGTGCCAGTGAATAAGCAATAGTATGTTGGTTAGCATCGAGCATTTTAGACCTTTTTTACCTTCTTCAGTTCAACTGTGTGATTTTTATTTTTTTTTTAATCCCGCCCCTGCCATGTATAGTGTTCTGACTGAATTGTCCTTGCTTTGACCCATGCCCTTTGTGCTTCATCTCCCTTCAGGCATTAGTGATGAAGAGGACCAGAAGCCGGTACGTCTTCCTCTCAAGGTCCCTGTGGAGTTGCAGCCACGAAATAATCATGCATGGGCTCGAGTACAGAGTCTTGCCCAGAATCCACGGCTTAGGTAATGAAGAACCGATTCTAATAGTCAGAATACAACAGGAAAATATATGAGCAGCATTCTGGCATCTTCCTTTCTCTTCAGGGTTTTCTTTGCCACCTGGGCAGTTCATCTTTGATAATGCGGTTTGCCTAAATGTACTTATTCTGAAGACTTTGTCCAACCAGAGTACATGATTGTTGTAAACATGGGATATCAGACTTAAAAGTTAGATTGCCATTGTTCTTTATGTCTTTTAATTTGAGTAATGATGGGAGCTGCTGGATTTGGAGATTAATATACTTTGTGCCATTTACACCCAGTTGTCAGAGCAGAGTGCAAGTAAAATGGAGATACTCAGCACTAGTTTACAAAAATTTGTATTGAACATGCCATGAGATGGAGGCACAGGGGAGAGAAGTAAAACAATGGTCAGAGGCACCTGCACTAAGATTCTGAACATGTCAACTGCAACACAGTGGTACTAACAGAAAGGGAGGTATTTGTAGCTTAATTTCATCCCTGCAAAATGTAGTTGGTGCTGTTGTTTCAGCGTCATCAATGGCTGTTCATCCTAGTACTTACATTTAGTCCAAAACTCAGGGCAGAAAACATGAGGCCTCTGTGATGTCGATTGTTCTTTCAAATAGAGTACTTCGGTATAATGACCAAAGATCATGCAGAAAGAATGAAGATTTTTAGCATTAGGTTTCTTTTGTAAACTTCTTTGAGACCAAAAAGTAAATGTTGGGGAGGGGGTGCCCCTTTTTCTCTTTCTTTCTATACTTCATATGGTGGCTTTGTGCCTTGCCTGCACTTCTGCAGTTTAGCTAAATCTTGGCATCTTTTCCTATCTTCGTCCACCTGGAGAAACTAGTTTCTTGAATCATGACAATCAGGTAGGCTTTTAGGTCTTTCTCAGCTGTGAGTTACCCAGATTTTAAGTTGTGAGATAACATGGTTTTGTTTTTCTTGATATTTTTTTTTTTTTTTTTTTTAAAGCTTGGGAGTGGTAGATGTGTTCTCCGTGCTTGTATTACAGAATGACGGTTTCTTCCCTTAATTCCCATTTTAGCATCAAGGCTGCGATTTGAACTTCTGCTGACATTTTTCCTCTGTTCCCTTGCTTTGTTCATCTTGCATACAGGATGATCGTGGAGTTACATCGGAAGGTCTCCAGCCTCATTGAGTTCCTGAAGCAAAAGTGGGCTCTCCATGAAGTGCGTATTGTATCCTTTTTCTGCTTAGTCTGTGCTGTGTGCTGTGTCCTGGGAGCAATTCCCTTCGTATTCCAAGTTCATTTTTGCATCGGAAATGTGATTCCACCTCACAAATTTACCAGCCCATGCTTAGGAAATTAGAGGTCAGTATCTCAGTGTCAGTAATGGAGCCTTTCATGGGAAATCCCATGATATTCTACTCTTACCTCAACTCTTCTCTACTATGATCGTCTGAAAAACTAGTTAGTAATAAATTAAGCTCCCTATCTTTATTTGATTTCCTTAAACAGTGAGCCTAGTCTTGCTTCATTATAGATGGGTGACCACCATAGAAGCCTGCATAGTAACTGTTTTGTTTTGAGTTTCAGCAAAGAGATAAAGGACAGATCTTTCCACTTGCTTTATGCAATTTCACCAAATGGAGGCTTAAGCTTCTTGTCTAGGTAGCTGCTGCTACCTGTTATGTATCTCTACGCTGTCTAAGCTGTACAACGTTAGAGATAGCCCTACCTCTGAACTTTGATCCATGGAGTAGAAGGATTTGTGAGTTCACAGCCATTCTGTTCTCCTGTTGACTGGTATGCTGTATCCTGTTTTTAGTTCTCTAATTCAGGCTTTTCTTTTTAATTTGTGAGCTTGGAAGAAGTAGCAGCATAGCACTTGAAACTTAGAAGGATGTCAAAACATGTAAGATGGAGGTTGCTGCACAGAAAGGGGAGTCTATTTTGGTGTGCACTGATGTTGGGGTTTTCTGTTTGGTTTTGTTGGGGTTTGTTAGTTGGTTGAATTTTTTTACGATTACAATGGTGTGTGAAGCAGAGATAAGTAATTTTGTGTGGAACAGAGATTTGATTTGTGCTTGTAGTAGGTCTTCAGTGTAGTCCTTATCACCACAGAAGGACTTAATTTCTGATTATAGAGTCTTTACATCTATGCTGAATAGATAACATATCCTTGATCAGCTACTTTTTTTTAACTTGCAAAATAGGCTACCACATGCTTGTTTCGAAGGGGCAGATAATTGTTGTATTCTTTGACACATCTTTTTTAGCGTAAAACACTAGAAGAACGGCAGCTTCAAGACTCTAGAGACTCAGAAACAAGAGGCAGCTTCTCAGAGGAGAAAGTGATGCTTCATCTCTTTCCAGGAGAGAATTGTACACTCACTCCACTACCGGGGGTAGCCAGAGTGGTCCACTCCAAGGCTTTCTGCACAGTGCATTGGCAAGAAACTGGCAAATGCAAACAGAACACGAAAGACTCTCACTTACTACCCCCTGCGCAAATCCTAGGCATACAGAGTGGTCAGGGGACAGCTAGGGGACAGCTAAAATACACGCGGGGAACAGAAGGTAAGGGTGTTGGAAGGGCAGAGAGCACTGCAGAGTCAAGCAGGACCTCTCAGCCCACAGCTGAAGTTTCTGCAAGCACTGAAGATGGTGCCCCAGAAACTGGCCTGGTGGAAGGAACAGCCTCAAATCTTGGCATCACTAATTCTCTCCAAAAACCGCCTTCTGGACTTCAAGATCCAGGAGGGAACAACGAAAAGCTGAGCTCAGTGGCCTTCTGTGTGGAGAGCAGGGAGGCCCTGGCTAGTGACCAAGCAACTGTGCTGCCATTGTGCAGCACAGCTTGTGCTTGCTGTAAGATCCCTGATGTGGAGGAGCTCTCTCTGCTCGATCCATTCCCACGATACATGAAGTCCTGTCAGGACCTGATTGTCCCAGAGAAATGTTCTTGCACAGACAAACTGCATGGGAAAGACTCTACTCCAGCAGCTGGTGATACTTCTCCTGTGGCTTTTCCAAGCGGGAGGAGCACAGAGACATCTGACTCGTATTCACAGCTACTGAGATGTGGTGTGGCTTCACCCAGCAGTGGCTCATCCGGATATGAAACTCAGGCTAGCCACAGCCAGGGCCAACAGCTTGATGCGTGTACCAAGGATATAACAGATGCAGTAATGGAGGATTCTCAAGAGAAGCTGGGCTCCTCATTTCCACCTCCACCTCAGGGACAATCTAGTTCAAAGTCTCTCAAGGATGACCCAAGCCGGCTCTCTCAACAGGTTAGAGAAGAAGGATGGAGTCTACGAACTTCTGAGAGCCTGACGCTGGCTGAAGTCTACCTCATGATGGGCAAACCGAACAAGTTGCAGCTGGAATATGACTGGTTGGCTGTCTTGGAGCCAGAAACCCAGGATGCTAGGGAGCAAACATCGGAGTCAAGTGCTGTTCCTGCATGTACCACCTTTCACAAGCAGAGACTCCTAAACTGCCTTCTAAAACTCATCTCTACTGAAGTCAATCCCAAACTAGTAAGTAGCTCTTGTTCATGCTCCAGTTGCTAAACTTCTATTTCATCTGGGCAATAATTGCCCCATTCTGTTTTCATAGTAAATCAATGACCAGCCTTGTCAAGATCTTGGAGATTCCTGTGTTTAAAGAAAACCCAGACAACACAACCTGGCTTGCCTACAGAGTGGACTTTTCCTCAATATGCTGCATTTGCTTTTTACACTACCTTGTAGTTTTCTGGTTTGCTGTGAGTCTCAATGGTATTACAGTGAGCATTTAATGTGACTACTGAAAAGATCAGTCATGAGGTTAGGTGAGGTAGGTGCTTTCTGTTCTCTCAGGTTCATAGAACCTTGCAAGAGCCCAGGTTGGAAGAGACCTTAGAAGATCATCTGGTCCAACCTTTTGTGGGAAATGGAGCCTTGTTGTCAGAGGGAGCCTAGATGAGATTAATATTCCATGTGAAAACTGCAACCCTTAATTTCCAGTGTTTATGTAGTTCAAGATAGACTAAGAGTAAGTGTGAGAAGAATTTTTTTCTTTGGGATGGCGTAGCCAATGTAACTGAGCCTGCCTTAGTGACTTTTGTAAAAGTTCCAAGACTCTAGGATAGTTGTTGTAACAGACCCAGAAAAATAACTTTTTCCTTAGGCAGTTAACTGGGAATGAAGCTGCTTCTTGTGCTTTTTAACCAGTGTTTATGATACATGGGCAGCCATTCACCTAGCGCAACCAATTGAAACTTGGTAAGAAACTGAATTCAACAGAACTGACTGAATTCCTGTGATGGAGATACGATGAGTTAAAGACACCACTTGCATCATATTCCAATATAGGATGCAGATGTACCACTGTTCCCAAACACACATAGTTCTTTGATCTTTCTTTGTTGGTGCAGACTTAACCCCCCCCTCTGAAGCTCCTTTTGATCCTGATTTTTACAGACAGAGAATGTAGGATTTTACAGATCTAAAACCATCTTTTCTCAGATACAGCTCCAGATACAGACTTTGTTTAAGCTATAAAGACTTTTGGTCTGACATCTCACAGATCTGTGACAATGTCTCCTTTTGGCATCTGCTTTTACTTCTGGTGACAAGTGACAGCCAACGATGTCATGATTAAACAATCACAAACTAGAAAGAAGGACATCTCCTTAGACTTGGGGGGAGAGGAATAAAAGAGGGGAAAAAAACCAGCAGTTATTATTTGCAAGTGTTTTCCTGTCACTTCAGCGTTCTTAGTGTCTTAATCAAAGTAGTGTAGTGCTCCTGAAAAATAATGGCGTTCCTTCAGATATGTACCATATCATACATTCCAATGAAAAGAAGTAACATAACCTTTCCTTTTATTTGTCAAATACCACTTTATACTCGCTGTGTTTCAGAAAGAGGTGGTTTTCCTGCGGCAATGAATGTCATGGGACTGATACATATTCAACAGGCGAGGATGATATTTACTGCCTAATTGAAAGTACTGTAGACTTTCTGAAAGTATTGTCTCTTTAAATCCTCTGCATTTCATCAAATAATGACAGGAACCATAATATTTTTGCCACAGGGTACTTTAACAAAGGAAGAATTGATTGTCTAGATCTCTGCTATTTTCTCAAGATGCTATGTAACAAAGCCAAAAATGGCCAACTGCTGTGGTTCATTCCTTTAAACGAAGATTACCAGCATAAAACTAACTGTAGCAAATTGCATTGCAGTCAAGTGTAGGTGGTAATTTTATGCCTGTGGTTGCACACAGATTCCTTAAAAAGGGAGCGTTTTCTAGAAAAGCGTTTAAACAACATAATGGAATAACTGGATAGGCATGGAAGATTAGTAAAGCACCTTGCCATATGCCTCTTGTTACTGCTGTGTTACAGTATGAAATAGGAGAAGGGATGGAAAAACTTTAAAATTATTTGTCTCTACTTGATTAGAGTTAAGAGTAAAATATTTTTGTCGAGGTGTACTTCCAACGAGATGAGCCCTCTGGGTGGTTAGAGTTTATGAAAATTAGTTTTCCACTGAATTAAAAACACCACCTTTTTTGTTACTATGACACATTTGTGTCTTTAACACCCCCTCCCCCTTTTTTTTTTCTTTAATCCTGCGGTGGTCCAGCACAATCTGTGAAGCCTGTTGAGTGTTAACCTGATTGTAACATTAATGATATTGAACCAATGACATTTAACACTGCTAAATGCACAGGAAGGGAATTTCAGCTGCTCACTACACACACACACAAAGGTATTGGTTACGAGTACTTAAAGATATTGTAGTATGTCAGATTTTTTTTTTTAAGCTTCCTGAGTAGAATGAGTTTAACAATACATTTGTTGTAACAGTACACAATATGCATTTAATGTGCATGCATTTTTAGATGCCCGAGATGAGCTCTGTTGCCACGTCACCTATAAAGCCTGCTCAAGAGGAGCAGTCGCTGACTCCTCCGGGAAAGGTGATTGCCATCAGCACCAGGAGTCCAGGTTGTGCACGAAATCAATCTGCCCTTCGCAACAACAAGACTTTTTCTCCTGGTGCTGCTTCCAGCTCCTCAGGTGAGTATTCATAAAAATTCATTTCAAGAGATCGGACCTCATACCATGATGAGTACATCCCAGTAACGTAACACTGGGAGAATAAGAGTAAGAACTCTCATGAGCTTAACTGTTGAATATTGGTATGTCTTAATTTGTTTTTAGTATTGTCCTAAATTCAGTATTTCCTGGAATCTTGAAAAACAATGCACATCAATAATACAGTTTATAATGCAGAACTCTCAGGAGTCACCCTGGCAGAAGTGGCATTTGTTAGGAGCTGACTGATACAGGGTATGGGATCTTGAGAGTGAAGGCTTACCGAGCAAGAGAGTAAATATATGGTGTAAAGTTTTTTGATAAAATAATTACTGAAAATTTTATGTGCCATTCTGCCATTATAAAATACAGAATGATTATGAATTACCTTTTCTTTTAATAGAAAGTAACTTGTGAGCCCTAGGCATGCAGACCAAGAATTTCAGTTCTATTCTTCAGTACAGTTGCATTTGCCAGCCAATGTTTTATGACTTTAGAAAAAGTCTGTGGAGGTATCAGGGTTTCTGGGTACAATTGTGATTCTTATGTTGTGCTTTTCACACCCATGCTCTAAGCAGCAACAGACCACGAGCAATTTAACTCATGCTGTAAAACATACTAGGTGCTCAGTGTGGTTTTCATTTTAAAATGGCATTATAGCAATTTCATCTTTGTCTAATGCTTCACTGCACTTACTTGCAGACAAGGACATACTTAAATATCTCGGAAAAAGCCAGTAAGTTAATAGATCAAACAGATAAATTGTTACATTTCAGTGAGATACACAGGCTTGAAGGGCATATCTTTTTAAGTCAGACTTGCAAGAAGAATCAAACTTCCTTAATTTGCGACATTCATTTTTATGAGGTTGAGTTTATGCTTCCCTAATGCCTTGAAAATCCTTTCTGAAGCATTTTAAGTAAGGGTAAGTATCATCTGCTGAGGACACCGGACAGAAACAGCAAGAAGATAGCAATAGTTTGTATCTGATCCCTAGAAACAGACACCTGTTCTGTTTACATAGAGCTTCATGGATTCAAAACCAAATATAATTGTCCATGTTAGTCTTTGATTCACATCACTGAATTACAAGTAGGGTTGTGTAGCGCTGTGGTTTAACATATTATAATGAAGCACATATTCTTTAGTGCAAAGTCAGGAAGTAAAAAATATACACTATTTATTCCTGCTTTTGTACAGTACCAAAGTTGGCTTCAGCTGAGCTGTTTGACTTGAACAGAGGAGCAGTAAAAGTGTGTTCAGTACAACATTCTACCTAGTTAATTAGTTTAATTTCTCGGCAGTGCTTCCTGGGGTAATGCACTCAGCTTAGGCCTCAGGTAATGGCATTCCAGCATGTCAAACGGATACCCAAACAAGTCAGGTATTTTCACCTTAACTTAATAAAACCTGCAGGTTTATTTGTTAGGTAAATAAAATTTGTTCTTTAGAACACTACTTGAATACTGTTGCGTATACCTCTCTCTGCATTAGGGTGGCCCAGGCTTGTGCTGTATTGTGTTGTGCCCAAGGAGGCAGCAGGCATGACTGAGGATCCTTTCCTGCTTTGCTTCTTCCCCCTCTGGGTGAGTCAGGTGCCTGCTGCCTCCCAGCTGAGATCTCCAGCCCAGCAGCAGAGGCTGGAGTACCATGGCAATTATGGGTGCAATACCAGTGAAAATAGCCGTTACTGTCCATTGTAACAAAACCCAGTGTTGCATGTGCAGCGAACGCTTCTGCAGAAAAGAAGCAGGTACACTTCTTGGTTATCTCAGGGTGGCATACTAACAATACTGATTTTCATCCTAGCTGGATGCCTGTAGAGAGGGCACAGCACTGTGAAATCCTACAATATTTTTTAAAGTTAAATGTAGATGGAGAAGTTTTACTTAGACCAGATGCCATTATTTCAATGTGCCAAATATATTTCTAAGTCCATCCTTTGGAAGGTGTTTTGGTAAATTGATCCCTGCTCTTTCATTTCTCTCTCACCAGAATCAATTCATTTGGGTTAAACTTTGAATTACCATGGGATGGGGGGGTGGAGGAGGGAGTGTAAAATAAACATTGTAGAATAAGCCTGTGTTTGTATTGTCTTCCGCTACAAAAGGGACGGTGGATATATAGTTTGTTTAGTGGGAAGGGCCCTCAAATCTACAAGCTGAACAGATAAACTGCTTAATACAGTCTGTGTGGGAATAAAACTGGGTGCTTAAATTCTAGTTTCTTTAGTAGTGTAAAATTGCGTTTAACCCCCTTCTGAGGATTTCAAAGCAGGTGAATGTTTGTGGTGTCCTTGTGAAGCAGGCCGATCAACTGTCAATTTGCAGGTTGGAAAACTGAAGTATCAAGAGTTTCTTTATTTGAGATCACAAACATATGGTGGCAGGGCCAGAATCCATAAGTCCCAGCTCTCTGTATGATCCTTCAGTTACTAAATAGTTACTTTCTTTTTGTTTTCACTTTGCTTCATTTAAATTGCTGTTAAAATCTTCTAGGTTTGAGAAACCTCCCTAGACCTCTCTTGGTGGCTGGTCCTTCAAGTTCTGGAAGCACTGATGTGGATGGTGGACTCTTTGCAGTTCCTACCACTCTACCACCCAACAGCCGCCATGGGAAACTGTTCTTGCCTAGCAAAGAAGCAGAATTGACCTTCCGGCAGCACTTAGACACAATCAGTGTAAGTGAGATGACTGAACGAAAAGAGTAGCGTGTTGTGCCTGAGCCAGCATCCAATAGGTATTACAAGGGGTTTTTGATTCATCAGAAAGTATGGGCTTCCCTGTGAAGCAGTGCTTCTTAGTGATGCTCAAACATAACATTATATTAGCTGAGATTAGTCAGATTTTGACTATATGCTTTGAAGTGACATCACCTCTTCAGACCTGAATCTGAATGCCATCACACAGCCTGATGAAGCTGATTCACTCTCTAATTAAGTTGCTTCAGCAAATATATTTGCAAGGTTTAGCAAAACTGGTATCTGTTTTACCGTGCAGCTAGTTTTGCTGCAACCTCAATGCTGTATTTAATTCAAATACTCATTTTATTTTTCTATATACAATCTTAGTAACAACTTCATAATAAGCTGCAGTAGTTAAGTAGTGAAATGGCTTTTTTGGGAGAAGGCTTTATTTCCATAAAGCAAGAAGAAAAAAAATACAGTCCTAGTGGAAAATTTTCCTATTCTAGCAGAAAGAATATTCTACTGTCTGAAACCAAACACAATATTTTAATAGTTACAACTTTATTGAAAAACAGAGTTTGAGGGCTATAATGTGTGCTGTGCCTGCATGCTTAAAATAATTTCTAATGCATTTCCTGTTCTTGTCCAGATGCAGTCTGACTTCTTCTTGCCAAAGCCAAGGAAGTTAAGGAACAGGCACTTGCGGAAGCCGTTAGTAGTACAGGTCAGAACAATTGGCAAAGTGTGAAATGCCTATTTTGCTTCCTGAATAGATATCAGTAAGGCTATCATGATTTGCACCTAACTGAAATAAAACACTGAACTGCCCTCATACATCCACTGGAAAAGTGAAGCTGAACATAGGAAGGAACGAGAATTTTAGTCTGTATTGTAATCAGCCATGTTACATTCCTTATATGAGGAATGTCAGCAATGGTAGTAGTCCAGTGCATCAGGTGGTTTAAAAAAGTGAAAAAGCCCCTCACCTGAAAGCAGGTTCTGCTGTTTGGGCCTGCTGGTTCTGATGCATAAGCAGTGTGTTCATGTGGGATTTTGATATGTTGTTCTCAGAGCTGGCAGTGCTATTGCAACAAGATTTCCCTTTAGATAATTTTTCCTGCTTACTAGTCACTAACAGCTGTTAAACTGGGGTGGGTATAAACCTCTACAGTGCAATAAAACACAACACTACTCGAAAGAAAATGATTTTTTCAAAAGCGGATGTGGAAAGAGATTTATGGAAGCCTTTTGTCATGGAACTTTGGTGGTAGGCAGGCATTAACCTCTCTTAGAGTACTCTGATAACCCAGCAAAAAGGCACATGCCACTGTGAAACCACAGGCTAGTCCTAGGGACTTGTGGCAGGTGGAGAACATAAAAGAAATTTCAAACCAAAATAATGGAAACTTGTTTGGGGGAAAAAAGCTACCAAGTGTCAATATACCCTTTTGTCTCTGTATAAGAGTAGGAGACCTAGAAATGCATACTATTTTTTTGGTACCGAGATATTCTCGTCTATGGAATTCCATTTGTTTTAAGAGCTCCCAAGTTTATACAGCTGCCTCATTACTTCACCCTTGTTTAATTGTAATGGAAGATCAGTTACACACAGACTAGATCCTATCCTTAAGATCACTGCTGTAGTTCTGTGACAGATTTGAAAATTACTGCAAGAATAATCAGAAAGGAATATAGTTCCATTTAGCATTTCTCAGATTGTCCATGTGGAATTTTTTTCTTATAGTAGTTTGCAGAGAAAACACGATTCCTATCTGTAGCTTCTTTCTCAAGATTACACAGACCTTATTGCTGTGTCTGTTGCATGACAGTTATGCCATGTAAATACTCTGCTTATTCTGGAAGGTATCATGCCCTTCTGTGCCTTAGAAGATGAGCTTTGCCCTCTGTTCTGTGTTTAAATATGTTCTGGTTTATTGTTGTTTCTTTCACGTAGAGAACACTGCTCCCCAGGCCATCTGGAAATCCGTCCCAGCATGTCTGCTCCTTTTCTATCTTATCCAACTCATCCATTACAGGTGAGTCTGCATATCTTCTATCACTTTTATGCAACCATGAGATGGAAAGTGTCCTTAAAACTGCATAAAGGAATAATTTCTAAAAAGAGGAAAATAATCCTTTCAAAACCAGAGCGTAAATACCAGTTGCTTGAGTCACTTCCTACAGGATAATGGGATTGTTATCCCGGATCGTTGTTAAACAAGTCATGATTATGATAGAATTTTTTTTCTTCCATTTCCCAGTATTGAAAGCAGGGAAGAATAAGGAATTCTCTACAAGGAGACAAAATTTTGGAACAAATTACTTAGATAAGAAATTTTTTTCTATAGGGTGTAGTCATTTGTCTAGATGTTATAATGGACTTTTCCTAGTACCTGGGATACTGTTTAAATTTCATACATTATAATCAATATACCGCCCATTTGTCCTTTTCTGCTCATACACTCGTTAGTATAGATGATCCCCCAACTTGGCTTAAATCTCAAAATCAGCATGAGACCCTTAAGGTTATCTTAATTGAAAATAATGAAAGCAGCTTCAATAACACGGCAACACTTTCTGTTGCCTTTTTGTGATAAGGCACTGGCTCACTTGCATTGCTACTGCAAGTCTAGTTTCGTCGTCTCCACTATTTGTATTCCCAGAGCTCTCTACTGCTTGGAATTTGTTTGCGTCCATTGAACTGTGTTGTGCTCTGCTTTAAAGATGTTAGATTTCATGTGCTTGAGAGGTACTTAATCCTTCACTCTAGGGAGAGGTTCATTTCGGCCAATCCAGTCTTCACTGACGAAAGCTGCCGTTTCTCGTCCAATTGTGCCCAAAGTTCTTCCAACCCAGGCTACCAACCATCTGTCTAGTAAGTCATTTCTTAAACAGAATGAGAGTCATGGTCTGTTGTGGTGTGTACGGTGTTACATTGTTGGTTTCTATTTCCTGGGTAAAATCATTAGTGCCTTTGGAAGTTAAAGAAAACACCTGTGTTAATGATATCTTACTTCCTGCGGCTTTGTATGACTGCAGAAAGGGAGCAGTCAGTGGTGGGACAATCTGAACTAGGTTCTTTAGCTGTGTCTGACCTGCAGACAAAGCAAGAATTTGTAACCAAACTTGAACACTTTTGTGATGTTTTATTGTAAGACCACTTTGAAAAGGGGTTGTCACATATTTGAAAGAAACGTACAAACAGCTTATCTACTAATGTGAGATTATGAATTCTACAAGAAAAAAACATGCCAGTGTACTCCAAGCAAATACTATCTTGCAACAAAAGAATGGGTCCCATAATTAGAATGATTAGTGAGGTGAAAACAATGACTGCCTCTATGTTTTACTTAGAGGATTCTCTGATGGGAAGACATTCAGATGTTTAAGTGGATTTTAAAAGATCTGGGTGAGGTTGACCCTGCAACAATATCAAGTTTTCATATTGAGTCTAAATGGCTGCTAGAGGCAAGGTAACAAAATAAGGTTATGTTGTTTTTATAGCTACTCTAGTAAACCATAGGAAATTTCTAGAAATTGCAAAACCAAATACTTAACAATTTGCAGGAAAAAAAAGAAGGAAAGGGCAGGAGAGGAGAACTGGGATGTTTCTGTAAACTGTTTTGATATACCTGATAACATGTTGGTACAGGGCAGAAAAATTAAACGTTTTAGCTGAAAGAAATGCTACACTTCGTGAAGAGTAACAGCTGATCAGATAGTTGCCATTTTCACTTTTTGCATGTGTTAGGTTTTGACTCTAGGCAATTTTTTTAAAAAAAATTCATATTTTAGATGAGTCACAACAAAGTTATTGCCTTAAGAAAAGGCTTGTAATGTGTTTTTTGCTTTTTTGTTTCACAAAAGGTGCTATTGACTTGGCAGCTAAAAGTGCTGGTATTATCCCTGGTAGCCCTGTGCCTGTCCTGGATGCAGATGGTTTGTCAAGCGTATCTCCGTTGTCACCAGACGGAGTGACCACGGTGGTAACAGGGCAGGAGTCAACAGTAGCACATCAGAACGGAGGCTCCATCACCACTGTAGAGGTCAGTCTCCTGAGCATGCTTTTAAAAGTAAAGTGTCTTGCTCTTTCATTGTGTAAAAAAGCTGTATTATTAATGACTCTTCAGTGAGCTTTCTCCTGGAGCTTGCTGTTAGACACTTTTATCACGGTAAACCCAATCTATGTTGTACAGTGTGTTATTTTGGGGTTGAGGCATCAAATCATCATCACATTGGAAAGACTTCCATCCTATAGAATAGCTTTCAGCTCTGGGACTGTTTAAGTTGGCCATCCATCTGGGCTTTTAAAGACATGGTAGCATTTCAATAGACGGTAATTCAGCAAGGAATTTGGGGCAAAACATGGACTTGCAGGGATTTCTTTGGAATGGAAGCTGTGATTTCTCTTTGCCATTTATTTTATTGAGACCAGATACATGTTAATCTGTGTAACTTTCTCAGGGAGTTCATGGATGATTTTGAAAGGCATGATAGAGCATGCATAAAGGGTGATACGCACTTGTCTCTTACCTCCCCAGCTATATTTGCAGCATCTGATGTTGGTCGCTCACCTGATTTCTATTGTGCTTCTAGGGCTCGGGCCCTGGGTGTCGGGTTCCATTCATCAGCCTACCAACACGGCATGAGCAGGGAGCAGTTCCTGATGGCTTCCAGGTAGAGTACGTGTTGAAAGAACAGTTGTATGAAATGGGTAATGTTCTGAAAACACTGCTGGAATTACTAGTTAAATCTCCTCGTTCCCAGGTACACCATTGGTGCTGTTTTGTGGGAATTGAAATCTTTAGCATCTAAAGAAATTTAAAGACAGAAAACTTGGAAAGCTGCCTAAAATTATGTCAGTGCCATTCTCTAAAAAAAGCAAAGTGAAGCTGATAATCTCTGACCTCTGAAGGACAAACTGGTTTCACGTATTTCTTGATACAGTGGAGGAGTTTATAATTGCTCTGCTGTATCGTACACGTGTATTTTAGATATCACAAAGAAAGATTCAGCAGTTGGCAGTCCTGCTGCTTGTATCTTGCAGAAGGAGGAATAGTAAGAGTAAAAGCGTGATTGTAATGCCAGCATCCTCTTCAGAGAATCACTTTTCTTTGTGCTAGATCCAGTAAGACATAGATACTTAAACAGTAACTATGGCAGCACCTAAGTTGTAAGAGTGTTGTTACCCTATCCCAAACTTCTTTCTCCAGTGAGATCCAGGACCTTGTGTTAGATACATAAGCATCAGAATACAGGATTTTGTCTTTTTTTTCAGTGGAAGTACTTTCTACCTTTGCTGTGACAGGTACATGCGAAAAAGGTCAAATTAATTTGATTGGAGAGCATCAAGGAGAAGTAGTGGATTTTTTTATAGCAGAGATGTTAGGACATGAACATAGGCGTTTATTTGTGGTAGTGGGGCCTTAGGTTCTGGTTCTTGCTCTCAGGACAGCTTTGAATATACCAAATCAGAAAAAATCACAGACAGTTCTATGATGAGGTACTAATAACAAGACTCCTTAAAAAAGATCAGTTGAGTTTTGGGAAGTCTGGCTGTAACGAGGAGTGAGTTAGCAGTTTACAGTATGTATATACTCTTTAGGGAATTATAGGGTTTTTGCCTATACAAAGGCAAAGTAATAACTTAAGAACTATCTTGTAGTTTCATCAAAATCATGTTCATTTTATTATTATGCTTGTTTCTGTTATGTAGGCTGTATTAAATATTCTTTGGAATGTTACAGACCCATATTTTTTCAGATGATTTGGCAGGATGTGGGCTGAAGCATGTTTGCTTATGCTTACAGATATTTTTCATTAAAATAATACAAATGTATTATATAAATAATAATAGATTCCTAAAAATTTAGTGATGTTATCTGCTGGATTATTAGTCCTATTTGGGGGTTGTTTTCTTTTGTTAGTTTGGTTTTTTTAAGGTCTGATTTTAATCTGATGCTTAGGAGCTAAGCTGTGACTTTTCAGACAGGTTTCCAAGTCCTTCATAAATTCATGAACAATTATCTCTGTTTCTTGTAACAGGGCACATCAATCCTTTCTCTGTCAGAACTGTCCAAGACTCCTCTCCAAAATGGTCTTTCCACCCCTCCACTTCCCTCATCAGAGGCTTCCAGTACCCGGCTCTCTCCTCCCAATGTTTCTGCTCTCTTGGATATTTCTCTGCCTGGACCACCTGAGGATGTGCTTTCTCAAGGAGAACCTGCCACTCAAATCAGTGATTCTATCATTGAAATAGCTATCAGCTCTGGTCAATACAGTAAGTCTGAGCTTAGCTAAAGTCTTCCTATTAACTTAAAAAAAAATACCTGTCATCTTACATGTCAGCAGAAACTTTTCCAGGAAGTTTCTGGTGTTTTTTGGGTTTTTTTTAACACCTGTTGGAAGTAAAATTATGTGCTTAGCCTTTATTTTCTAGCATAGACAGGTGGTTTTTTGTTGGTTTTTTTTTTTTCCTTTCTAAATATAAATGAATGCAGTGTCCTATAACTACTGCATTGACTGAATCAGTGATTCCTGACATTGGCTTACAGGTGAAGGTGTTTCTCTCTCTCCTGCAAAGCTGAATGGCAGTGACAGCTCCAAAAGTCTTCCGTCCCCATCCAGTAGTCCTCAACAGAACTGGATTGCCTCTCCCAGCCATGATCCCCAGTGGTACCCTAACGACTCCACAGACTCGTCTCTCAGCAGTTTGTTTTGTAAGTGTCAGTATGCAGAGAACTGCAACAGAAAATCTCTTTCTCTTTTTTTTTTTTTTTTTTTTTTTTTAAAAAAAGCTGTTTATTAGAAGTGAATCCTTTGGAAAATAGTAAACCCAGTAGGATGTTTTTAGGATTCTTCCCTTACTTCTTGCTTTCATTTCAGCAGTGTTGCCTTGAATGCATTTTCTTTCTCTTTACAAGTCTGTTCCTGAAAAGATCCTGTTGCTAGATTGGGGCCCGTACCTTGGGACAAATAATTCCTTGGCAGTTCTTTGTAGTCTGTTTGGAGACTGACTCATCAGTTAGGTTGAGACATTTTGGCTGCTCTGCCAAAATGAAAAGATGCCCTTGGCTCTGCTGTTGGAAAAGTAGGCTTCGTTCTGTGCTTGGTGAGCATAATCTCAAAGACATGAGATCACTGGGTTTGTTTGGGGCTTTTTAAACTAATATTTAATGGGGCCAGTGTAATGAGTCTCTGTGCTCTTAGCAGTGTGCTGATGGTGTTCATGCTAGTAACACATAATTTTTAAGAGGTATAAGAAATGGATATCTGGCCTCCGTTTTCTCTTTTCTTGTCCATCTCTTTATCCTCCCAGTTGCAGACATTCAGTGTAGTGACTTACTGATGTGCCTGTTCTTTATAGCAAGTTTCATCTCCCCTGAGAAGGGACGAAAAATGTTGCCAACTCCTGTTGGGACTGCCAGTGGCACCTCCTTACTGGGACCCAGCCTTCTGGATGGAAACTCACGGGACTCTTTTGTGTCACGGTCTCTGGCAGATGTAGCAGAGGTATGTCATCACATTACATTCAGCTATCTGCTTCCTTTTTCAGTGCAGTGTTATTGTATATTGTCCACCATACCTTCCTGAGATACTTAAGGCAAAGATGCTTTGACATCTGTACTTGAGCTTAGTAAAACAGGGTCACAGAGAGAGAGGGATATGATGGGTGGACTGTTGGGTGGATGCTGAATTGGTTGGATGGTAGCATCCAGAGGGTGTAGTGGTCAACGGCTCAGTGTCCAGATGGAGATCGGTGATGGGCAATGTCCCTCAGGAGTCCATACTGGGACCAGTACTCTTTAATATCTTCATCAATGACTTAGTGGGATCAAGTGCACCCTCAGCAAGTTTGCAGATGATACCAAGCTGAGTGGTGTGGCTGACACACCTGAGGGACGGGATGCCATCCAGAGGGACCTGGACAACCTCGAGGAATGGACCTGTGTGAACCTCATGAGGTTCAACAAGGCCAAGTGCAGAGTCCTGCCTCTGGGTTGGGGCAACCCCTGGTATCAGCACAGGCTGGGGGATAAGGGATGGAGAGCAGCCCCATGGAGAAGGACTTGGGGGTACTGGTGGGTGAAAAGCTGGACATGAGCCGGCAATGTGCGCTTGCAGCCCAGAAGCCAACCGTGTCCTGGGCTGCCCCCAAAGCAGCATGGCCAGCAGGGCGAGGGAGGGGATTCTGCCCCTCTGCTCCGCTCTGGGGAGACCCCCCTGCAGTGCTGCATCCAGCTCTGGAGCCCTCAGCACAGGAGAGACACGGACCTGTTGGAGCGGGGTCAGAGGAGGCCCCAGCAATGCTCTGAGGGCTGGAACAGCTCTGCTGGGAGGACAGGCTGGGAGAGCTGGGTGGGGTTCAGCCTGGAGCAGAGAAGGCTCCGGGGAGACCTTACTGCAGCCTGCCAGGACTTAAAGGGGGCTTATAAGAAAGATGTGGGCAGACTTTTTAGCAGGGCCGGTAGCGACAGGACAAGGGGTAATGGTTTTAAACTGAAAGAGGGCATATTTAGACTGGATATAAGGAAGAAATTTTTCACAGTGAGTGTGGTGAAGCCCTGGCCCAGGTTGCCCAGAGAGGTGGTCGATGCCCCGTCCCTGGAAACATCCCAGGTGAGGCTGGATGGGGCTCTGAGCACCCTGCTCTAGTTGAAGATGTCCCTGCTTATTGCAGGGGGTTGGACTAGATGGCCTTGAAAGGTCCCTTCCAACCCAAAGATTCTATGATTCTATGTAAAATGACTTGAGGGTGTGCTGAGCCAGAGCTGGTGCAAGAAGTGTTGTGAGCACCTTTGACCCAGGTTTTTTTTTGCTGGAAGAGGTTGTGTTTACCTTGTTGGACATATCTTTGTTTTGACAAAGTGAGTTGTAATCCTGTTTTATGTGTCCTGCTTTGCAGAGCAGGAATTGAAAATGCTAAAGGTGAGAGAAAAGTTAATACTGATGCAGGTACACTACACCTGGAGGACTGGTAGAAAAAATAAATAGGTCCAGAAGGAAGCAGCAGGAAGTGGCTAATACTAGGTTACCTGAGAGAATGGCTGAAAGTTCTATGCTGCCAAGTTATAGTCTCTGTTGGTAGAATTATCCTTCTGTTTTGAAATCTTTTGAAGGGGTAGAGTGAAGACCAGGAGTTATTAAGGCTTTGATACTCTTGAGGACAGAGCTCTCTTTCAGAGGGACAGAGACAGACTGGAGGAATGAGCTGCCAGGAACATTATGGAATTCAGCAAGGGCAAATGCAAAGTCCTGCCCCCAGGAATGAATAACCCCAACAGCCACACAGGCTAGAGCCTGATAGTTTAGGAAACAGCTCTGCTGAGCAGTGCCAGGGCATCTTGATAGACAGCAAGCTGAACATGAGCTTCTGTGGCAGCTAAGATCAACAGTGTCATGGGCTGTTTTAGCAGGAGCATAGCCAGTAGATAGAACGAAGTGATGATTATCCCACTCAACAGCTGTGAAACCATGTCTAGAATATTGTGACCAGTTTTGAGCACCTGATACAGGAAAGACATAGATAAACTGGAGCAAGTTCAGCAGAGCACCACCAAGACGATTAGGAGGCTGAAGCACCTGTCTGTAAGGAATGCTGATGGTACTGGGCTTGTTCAGCCTGAGGAACACTTCAGGGCAAGGACGACCAAACTGCCTGCCAGTACGTGCGGGGAGGTCATCAAAAAGATGTAGCCAGGCCCTTCACAGAGTGGTGATGCATGGTGGGAGGAACAGGCAAAAGCTGAACTGAGAAAGGTTCTGACTACATATAAAGAAAACCTTTTTTAGCCCAGGGACAGTCAGGCAGGGGAACAGGTTGCCCAGAGATGTTGTGCAGTGTCTGCCTTCAAAGCTTTTCAAGACTAACACTGATAAAGCTGTAAGTAAAATGGTCTGTCCTCCTAGGTGACCCTTTGAGCAGGATGTTGAAATAGAGACCTCTTCAGGTTTCTTTCAGTCTTAATTATCTTACAGTTTACAGTCATTGACTCAGTGTAACATCATGTACCTTGTAACTTTGTGGGGGCTTGCCCTGATGGAAGTAAAATGTCATTTCTCCATTGCCATTTGGATTTGGATAAGGAGGTTCTGTATGGATCTTGTAACTGGAAGCTGCAGCAAGCTCATGCTGTTCTAATGTGCCCTTGGCAGCTTCAGACTCCACGCACAGCTGGTAAGAATCTGTCAAGGTGTGTGTTAGTTAAAGGAATATATGGTAATTTATTTGTGTGGATTTGAAGTGACATTGCAGACCTTGATCTTACAAACTGCCTTCAGAAGAAAATGGGGTAAGCCACCGTGGTTTTTAGGCACACCAGAGCAGCTGCTGTGGCAGATGTGGGTTTGCGTGGGAGTCTTCAGAGGAAGCAAGTGTCATTTAAAATTGGCTTTAATGATGGGAGAATTTTGAAAGGCCTTCTATTAAGTGTCCTGCAGAATCAAATTTTATTCACAAATGCAGTTGTTATGTTGGAGATAATGTTTTTTGTACAGTGCATCTACTAGTGCACCTTAATGCTGAATTAAGGATAGACAGGTAAGGCCCATTGTGACTACAGGGGGGTTTTTTAGAGGATTCCATTTAGCCATGGATAAGAGCTATTCTCTAACTCAGATAAAGTGTATCTTTCATATGAGGAGAGGCTGGGAATGAAGATGAGGGAGACAAACTCTTCTCAGGACAAGAGGCAGTGGGCACAAATTGAAACACATTAAATTCTACCTGAACACAAGAAAACTTTTTTAATGCAAGGGTGGCCAAACAGAGAAGCAGGTTGCCCAGAGAGGTTATGGAATCTCGGTTCATGGAGATAATTCAACACCTGACATGACAAGGTCCAGGGCAACCTGTTCTAGCTGACCCTACTTGAGCAGGATGGTTGGACAAAATGATCTCAAGGTGTCTCTTCCGACCTAAACAATTCTGTGATTCTGTGGAATTTCTACTGACATGTAGCTCTTCTTTTCTCTCATGTCTCTTCCAGGTGGTAGATTCCCAGCTGGCTTGCATGATGAATGAGAACAGCATAGATTACATATCTCGTTTTAATGACCTCGCCCAGGAACTATCAATACCTGAGCCAACCCGCAGGGAAATTCTGTTTGATGGAGGTGGTGGTCCCCCAATTGGGGATCTCTCACAGTGAGTGTGTGAGACCAGCAGGCTGGTGTAGACTGTTCAGCTAGAGTTGGAGCTTGCAGCGCTGGATCATGGCAAGGGCAGGGTTGTAGAGAAGCAGCTGAGCTCAGTTGTCCCTGTCTTGTGCACTTCTTTCTGAAAGAGAAGCATTGTCTTCAAATGTCTGAAGAAGTACTTGCAAGTCCTGGAACGTGCAATATACTGGGAACAACAAAACATGGGATAGTATTACAGAAAACGGTGTGTCCCCTGCATCAGTGATATAAAATGGCAGGTTTGTGGGACAGTCATGGATTTGTACTTCAGAATGGCCTAAGCAAGAAGCTCGAGCAGGGAAGGATATGCCCAGAAGCTCCCCTATGCAAATTATTTTTTGCGTAGTAATCAAAATGCCATGATTTGGGATCCACATTGAAGTTGTGGAGGATGAAGGGTGGGGGTAGGTATAGGAACTGCTTTGCATCTTGACATGCCCTAGTTGGCACTCTTTTTATCAGTCAGTCAAACTGAAGTTTCTTGCACTCTCTTCAAAGGCTCTGCAACTCTACGATGCTTCATTTTTATAGACCATTCTGTTTCTTCGGCTATGTTTTGTTGTTTGACCATTCCAGCAGGGGCATGTACCTGCTTGCTTGTTTTGTAGGGGAGCTCTGATTCAGCTTACTCCCAGATTGCTTGGATCCTTGGGGATTTTCCTCTATTTTTAAACCCCATTACAAGTCACAATCATCATCATCCTGACTGTGCTCACATTTTCCACCTTTGACATTCTTCATCACATTGCACAGTTCATCCCATGAGTGGGAGAGTGCATTCTTGCTTTCCCTGAAGAACGGTTGCTTTTTAAGTCGGGAAACACTGCAAAAGAGCTTACTGGAATCAGTATGAAAGCTTTGTCATAATTAGTCTTGGCTTTGCTGGAAACCTGTATATATTGCCATCTTTCTCCACAAAAACTGAGGATTTACCTGGGAGAGGAAATAGGAAAGAATATTGTATAGAAACAAATAATATGTTAACGCTAAAGTTGTTGAGGTCTTGAACAGGAATGAAGAGGAGAGGTGTCAAGTCCTAGCTTAATCCCTTAGTCCTTCCTTATTTCCTCCTTGTTCTGTGAATTACAGGTGCTCTGTATTACCTCAGGGCATCATTTTTCGTTATAGTACTCCCAAGCGCTAGTGGATCTGGTACTCCCTCTACTAAATCTCTATGCATTTAATGTTAGTGTTTTAATATTTGAAAGACCCAGATCCTGATACCAGAAAGTTCAAAGGAATATAAAGTCACTTCCTCTACAGCTGGTTGTCTGTTGATTCTACCTTTATAACTCAGGAGACTTTTCCTATTTCCTTTCCTACAGGTCATGAGAGAAAAAACCTTTACTGTGCCCCCTTTTTAAGCACTTGTCTGCTTCTCCAGTAAGAGGATGTCCCTTGGCTATTCTAAGTAGCTCTGAACTTATCCATGGGGCTCATCCTATATAAACCTCAACTTTATATTATTAATAAATAAACAAAATGTCTCCATCTCTTAGGCTATCAGGGGTTCATTTTCCCAACTTGCACTATACTTGGTGGACGTAGTTCTGCCTGCCTTTAGCTACTTTTACAAGGCATTTGAGTGGGATTACAGTTAGTTACATTACTTCTTGTAACCTTGCTCACGATGCACTGATTGGATTTGCTGTTTTCCAAATCACTTTACCCTGCTTTACAGAGGTTTTTTTTTTTAACTGCATAAACTATGTTTGCTGTATGCTTTCTATCAGTAAGAGAAAAGGTAACAAGTTTTCTGATGCACCTTTTTTGTGGCCCAGAGCAACCTTCCTGATTTCACTCAAAAAGTAGTGAGATTTGGATGACATTCCAAGACCCCATGTTATCAGGTTGCTACATTCTCCTCTTCGACATAGGAACCATACGTATGTGTAAAAACAGCATTAGTACAACTGGATGTTCCCAACGGGGAGGCAAACCTGTATTACTAGCAAGAAAACAATCATGAATAGAAGAATGGAGAATTTCATACCTATGGGCTAACTTCCTATTCTAACTGCATGTCATGTGGGTTATTAAGTCCTTCCGTCATTATTTCTCTTTCATTATTCCTGCAGAGCCTTGTTTGAGAATTCTGATGCAAATATCAAGTAATCATGTAAACCTAGAATATAAAAAGTTGAAGGCTCTCAAAAATGAATGCTGAGGAGTGTATCATTCTGAGCATTCACCCTTGGTATGGAGAGGATACGCACTAATCTCAAGAGTCACTCCCTCTAAACTTGGAGTTGAGCTGTATTTTGTTTCAGTCTTTCCCAGATTGTTTCCTCTTGGTTTTGGCGTCTTACTTAGTAGTGCTGATTACTATATGCTGTACCTCCAAAAATCCTTTGGACTTGCAGGACAACAGTAGAGGGCTCCTACTGTGGCTGTGGATTACAGGACATGCAGGAGGAGAGCGATACATTCTAATCAAGTACTGTATAAAAAAAAAAATCTGAACTCTCATTCTTAAACTTCTGAATATTGGAAGACCATCCTGATGATCTCCAGTGTATTTAGGTAACTTGACAAACATTTCATCTTCTTTACCCATGCTGGTAATGGAGTGGATGTGACACTGGCTTTGATGCTTAGGTGGCCTAGAATATGTGCCAGTGTTGTTGCACCTATATGGCAGAGCACTTCATCAAGATCTGCGAAGACCTTCTGCCATCTGATACAGGGAGCTTTCAAGGTGCCCTTTCTCAGCCCATTCAGTTGCCATAGGGGAATATAGAATTGCAGAATGAAATCAGTGTAGCGGCTATTTTTAATGATGCCATGAGATCAGAAAACTTTAATATCCTGAACCTTTGCAAGTGAAAACAGACCACCAAGTAATAACAAAGTGGAAATGACAGAGGTCAGTTCAGCACTCAGAATTTTGTGGTTAGAAATGTGTTTGGCATCAGCATCTTAAAAGTTGTCATTATGAAACAGAATTTGATTTCAGAAATGTAATGCTTTGCAAACTGCAGTTTAATAATAATAAAGCCCTTTCAGGACAAGTAGGTTTTATCAGGGAAAAACTTGAAAATAACTTAGATAATTGTGGCAATTTTGAATTGATGCAGAATTTGTTATCCTTATTATGTGAAAGGTCACTTAAACACACCTCTGATTCCACCAGTTCTAGATTTTAGGTGGATGTGCTTTACAATACTAATCATTATCAGTTTGTGCCTAAGGCTGCTAAGTTAAAAATTTTGGGGGTGGAGGGGGGGGTGTGTTTGTATATATACACACACATACATATACACACACATACATGTATGCTTGTGTGTGTAAAACACAAAACGTTTGCAATTTGAATTGTTTGAGCTTCCCCAACAGAAGTAACAAAATCCGTATGTGTAACAATGTCAGCCTATCCTAAGCAAACATTCAAGCAAGTTACACTGAAATGCACACAGGATTGTTTTTGAAGTAAATGTGACTTCGTTAGCTTAATAGCTTCTTGGGGCACTGTAAGGTGGTTGGAGAAGACAAACGGACACTAACAACCTCCAGTTCTAGTATTAATTGCTCTAGGCTTTCCCATGTTGGTTTAGTGGCTATATATAATAAGGAAGTTCTGAGTGGTTCAGCAAGGTGAATGGCAGAAAATTCAGTATTTGTTGTCATCATAGTCCAGGTGAAAAGCAGTACTACATCCCAAGAATTAGATGTACTTGTGTGTGCATGTGTGCGCTAACTGGGTTTTCTGCTGGGTGTTGCATCTTCATTACCCACACAATTCATTTTATCCTTTATCACTAAATCTACTAAGAATAGGAATACTAATTGTTCTTATTATGGCATTGTTAAGCCTTTTTTTGACACCCCTCCTTTATATTTCTAAATTGAACTAAATGGCTTGGATCAAATCTAATCTATAAAGACATCTCATTTACTGACTCTGCAGATCCCAGAGTGGAAATTAAGTTGCATTTTGGTTTTTACACTCAGACTTCGGATGCATTTATAAGGAAAGTACTGCACTTTTTTTTAACCTTTTCAAACCTTTGAATCTCTTAATTTCAGAGCAATTTGTAAATGTTAACTAAGTGAAACCTTGGCAAGCACTACAGCAATAAGTTATCATTAATTATTGAAACATGATAACTGCTTTAGAGCTTATGGTTCTGGCAGCAAAATTTAATGCTGTTTCTTTTAATAATAGTTAAGCCATATCATCTAAGGTTTCTGGCTTGTTTGAGATGTGAATTTGTTTTATAGATTATAAATAATACCTATATAGTGTATGTATAAAGCAGAATGCCTGTCCTTACTGATTATTTTTTGTACCATATTGTAAATTATATTATTTATTCTTTACCAATTTTGGAAAAAGGTGTTTTGGTTATTTAATATAATATACAAAAGCTGTTAAACTTCCTCCGTTTAAATTTCCAATTCAACTTGTAAAGCTGTTTTTATTCTTGTGCATAAATACATACTAATACTTGGTCTAACTTATGTCCAGTGTGTTACTTGCTGTTCATGCCCTATTGGATTGAAAAATTTAACTTTTATTTACATAATAATGGCCCCGGGGGGAGGGGGGTGTGTGTGCTAAAAATTTGTAAGGCCAAGCCTTCCAAGGTGAAATTCTGGTTTCAGTGAAATCAGTGCCGTAACTTCCACTGACATCCCATCCCAGAATGTTCATGATTTTCACCATGGTAGGAGAAGGTTTTGGTGGTTTGGGTTTTTTTCACTTTACAGCTTCCATTCCCAGTAGTGTCCGCTAATTGTGAGTGTCAGAAATGTGTCAAACCAGAGGGCTGTCTGTCTTGAATGTCCTGTCTTTGTCCCTGGTCACAAGGGGAAGAAAGAAAAAAAACCACCGCAAGATACACACACACACACACACCCTGCCCCAAGCAAAAGGGAACAATAAAAAGGGTATTGTATATCTTGGTTTTTAATTTTTTTCCCTTAGCTTTTTTTTTTTCTTTCACAGCTTCAGATAAGCAGGAACTTCGACGTAGAGGTTGTATTTGGGCCATCATCTTTTATATAGCCACTACCAGAAAAACTTTCTCACCCTGAGGACAATCAGGAAGAGGAACAGGTTGCCCAGAGAGGTTGTGCAGCATCTGTCTTCAGAGCTTTCCATGACAAAACTGAGTAAAGCTCAGAGGAAGCTGGTCTGATCTCACCCTGCAATGTACAGGAGGGTGAACTAGAGACCTGAGATAAATTTCAAGCTGAATTATCCTGTGATCTCTGTCATAAATTTTACTAACTCCTTTTTGTACACATTTAGGATTTTGGTCTCTGCAATATACAATGGCAGCTTTAATTACGCATTGAGAAAGCCCAAGAGTGTTAATAAACTAGTTGATAAGAAATTAAGAAAGTTTTAAAAAGCTCAACAAAAAACTAGTAATATTCTCTGATGCTTCCTTGCCATCCAAAGAGCGAGGACTCAACTTTGCCGCTTGTGTACTGAGAAAACTGGACTGTATGACCAAGTCTGAGCTCTTTCTGTGCAGCTTCTCACCTCCACCGTGCTGTGGCAAAGGTTCACAGCTATGAGAGACCTTCAACTCTTTTCCACCTTAGTCAAAGCTGGTACTGAATCCTACCACTTTCTTTTCTCAAGGATTATCCAATTTTCCCCTTAATGACCGAAACTTAACACTGTAAAAACAGAAGGAATGAGTCAGAAGTAAAGAATGATTAGGAAAGCAAGAAATGAAACAAAGCGAGATGTTGCATTTAGAGTACATATTTTTTTGTCTGTTGGGTTTTTTGAGGTGGTTTTTAATCCTTCAGGACAAAGGCAGCAATATGGCTGCCTCTAAATTTACTTCTTGGCATATGGAAAGCTGTCAGGCCATTAAATAAAACCTTCAGCTGAAAATGCTAACTTGTAAGGCTACTGTCAATCAAAAATGTTTGGTTAAAAAGGCCATGCAAGTGCTGGCTCCTTGACTGTGACTGTACAGCCCCTGCGAGCCCAGATGCTCCAGGAAACCGATGGCTTTCACACAGCGGTTGCCCAACACTGCTTCAGCTGCAGCCTGCAGAGCTGGGAGCAACTCAGGGCTGCTACTTCCCAAGGGAGGGAGAGCGATGAACTGTAGCGGATGGATTGTGTGTAATCAGATCACATGCTGGGGTTGATAACCGTGTGTGCACGTTGCCTCTCCGCTTACTGCACCTCACAAGACCGAGGCACAACCCTCTCCTCTCTGACAAGCTGGGTGAAGCCTCAGAGGTTCCCGACAGCCACAATGCAGGTGTCACCAGGTTGTAAAGGCGTCTCTGAGATACTCCTGATTTTTGCTTTACATGGACGTTTTGGGGTGAAATGCCCATATAAGGCCTCCAGGGGCCTGGCTGCACGGCTAAGGCACAGACCGGAGCCGACTCCTCCCGGCACTGGCGCAGCCGTTTGCCGCACGGCGCCACCCAGCAATGGACAAAACCCGGCCTTTTTTCGCCCCAGAGGCAGGGCCTGCCGAGCTCGCTTGAGGGGAAGGGACTACACGCTCCGGAGCCCGCCCTCGGGATCGGGCATGCGGCCGAGGTCGCCCCTCAGCGAGCAAGAAACCGCACTCGCTGGGGAGGCCACGGCCCTCTGCTAGCCACTTACCCACCTGGCCCTTTAAATGCCCTCCCGCGGCTCGTCCTGCTCTTCCTCTCGGCCAATGGCTCTGCCGTTCCCTCTGACGGACGCGCACTCTTACCAATGGGAGGCGGCCAGGATGAACGACGACGCGGTCCCGTTTCAAGCTTCCCTCCCTCTGGGAGGCTCACCGGACAGGCGGGATATCGAGAGGGCGGGCTGTGTTCGATAGGCTGCTCGACATGACGGGCAAGTGGGTCAACCAACGGTAGGGTAGGGCGGGCCCGCCGGCGCTACCTGCGGTCCAGGCAGCTGAGGAGGAGCGCTGCGCGCGGGGGTGCGGAGTCGAGCTTGTCGTGCGCCATCATGTTCCAGGGCCCTGAGGCTGACTCCGCCAAGCCCAGCTCCAGGTGGCACAGTGGGGGCGGATTGGTGGTGCGGGGGTGAAGGGGGAAATGGGCAGAGCCGTGCGGCGGCGTAGAGTCCGCGGCGGGGCTTTGTCTGGAGATGGGAGAGGTGCAGGCTGCGGCTGAGGGCGGGAGCGGCGGCTGGAGGCTGGGGGACTGGGGGAAAGGTGTGCTTCGGCTGAGGCGCGGCGCTGAGGGGCGGCTGCGGCTGAGTGAGTGGGTCCCTGCGGAGCAGCATTTTCGGCCGCGGTGGGCGGGAGCGCCGCCCCCAGCTCTCCGGTGGCCGCTGGGGCAGGAGACCGGCGCGGGGTGCCCAGTAACGCGGCTGGGCCTCAGTTTACCTCTCCCGCGCCCCGGGCGCTGGCGTCGCGGGAGCGGGGCTGAGCGCCTGCTGGGGGTACCGAACTGGAGAGGGGGTCTGGACCTTGAGGGGGTTCCTGTGCGGGAAGAAAGGCCTGGCGCTGCGGAGGCCCTCTTTCCCCTGTGTCGGTACCTCCTCAAGGAGGGAGGAGGGCCTGGTTACGCTCTGTGAAGCCTTGAGAGGATCCAACACAAACGCCTGTATAAGCAGATGTTGGCTTGTTTTCGCCTTGTGAAGTTGAACTGTATTGTTATACTCGGACGAGGGCATATATCCTCATAACTTGGAGCTGGAGTGATTAATCCATCTGCGAGGTAATCGTGTGCTCGGAGGGGAAGGAAGGAAGCGTTTTGAAATTGTGTAAGGGTGCTCTAAGTTTGCTTTTTATTCCTGTGCGCTCTAAGCTATGACCTGGTTTTAAAAGACTTCTGAGGATGCTCTGCACTTAGTCTCTGACAAGCTTCTCTTCTCATAGTAATTTTGAAACCACGTTTAACTCATAGAATTGGGTTCCTGGATAGAGTCTGAAATGCAGACCATCATAACTTCAGTTAACAGCAAGCAAAGATGGTCTTGTTACAGCTTGTCTGGCGTTGTAGCAGTGTTTCCATCCTGCCTGAGAACAAACTATAGTCATACACACAACTATATGAGCAGACCCGGCACAGCGAGCATGCATAGTGCAGCACTCTGCAGTATGTTATGTTACTGGATCTTATAGAGTGGTCTCTGAGATGGTGACTATTGACCTACAGCCTGTGCCGCCAAAAGCAAAAAGTGCTTGGTTTAAGGACGCTTTTCCAGAGCTTATTCTATTTGTTCCCTAAACAAAACTTTATTTCATGATAATGCAAATCCTTTTGCAGTTCTTGGTGTATAGAAGTTTCACTAATTAAAACTGAGCCTAATTCAAAATCCTTGCAGCAACCACCAACAGCTCTGGAAGTGGGAAAAAAATAACCTGTCCTACTGTGAAAAATCTTTGCGAGGAAATTATAAACAAATGCTTTATATTTTAGGAACTTCATAACACAGGTGTATTACTGTTAGAAATAAATGATGCTAAAATACTTTAAATGAAAGCTTCAGTTTAAATAAGTGTACAGTGGGGTGTATTCTAGTGATCCAGTTAATGTGTACAGTGATATAGCGAACAAGTAGTTTGATGAATCAAATTAACTGCCCAGTTTTATTTTATTAAACTTTAATAATGATGCTTTGTATTTTTAAGGAGGTTTTGTTTTTCCAAAATAAAACGAATTGCTGTTGCTCTGAAAGCAAAGTGGGATAGAATTGTATCGTTGTATCATCATTAGGATCCCATCTTGTTAGGTCAAGCAGAGACAAAATTAGAAAGACAAAAGCTCAGCTAGCGCACAATCTGGCCACGGTCGTAAAGGATAATAAAAAATGCTTCTACAAATATATTAACAACAAAAAGAGAGGCAAGGAGAATCTCCATCCCTTACTGGATATGGCAGGGAACATTGTCACCAAGGATGAGGAGAAGGCTGAGGTACTTAATGCCTTCTTTGCCTCAGTCTTTAATAGCCAGACCAGGTATCCGCAGGGTATTCAGCCCCCTGAGCTGGAAGACAGGGATGGAGAGCACAATATACTCCTCATAATCCAGGAGGAAGCAGTCAAGGACCCGTTAGGCCACGTGGACACCCACAAGTCTATGGGGCCTGATGGGATCCACCCCAGAGTACTGAGAGAGCTGGTGGAGGAGCTTGCCAAGCCACTCTCCGTCATTTATCAGCAGTCCTGGTTAACAGGGGAGGTCCCAGATGTGGGACCATGCTTGACCATGCTTGCCAATGTGACGCCCATCTAAAAGAAAGGCCGGAAGGAGGACCCCTTGAACTACAGGCCTGTCAGCCTGACCTCGGTACCGGGGAAGATCATGGAGTGGTTCATCTTGAGGGTGCTCACAGGGCATGTGAAGGACAACCAAGGGATCAGGCCCAGCCAGCATGGGTTCATGAAAGGCAGGTCCTGCTTGACCAACCTGATCTCCTTCTATGACCAGGTGACCCGCCTAGTGGATGAAGGGAAGGCTGCGGGTGTTGTCTACCTGGACTTTAGTAAAGCCTTTGACAGCGTCTCCCACAGCATTCTCCTGGAGAAACTGGCGGCTCGTGGCTTAGACAGGTTTACTCTTTGCTGGGTAAAGAACTGGCTGGACAGCCAAGCCCAGAGAGTTGCGGTGAATCGAGTTAAATCTGGCTGGCAGCCAGTCACAAGCGGTGTTCCCCAGGGCTGTTTTGGGGCCGGTCTTGATCAATATCTTTATTGATGATCTGGATGAGGGGATCGAGTGCTCCCTCAGATGACACTAAGTTGGGTGGGAATGTTGATCTGCTGGAGGGCAGGAGGGCCCGGCAGAGGGATTTGGACAGTCTGGATCAATGGGCAGAGGTCAACTGTTTGAGGTTTAACAAGGCCAAGTGCCGGGTCCTGCACTTGGGTTACAACAACCCCATGCAACGCTACAGGCCTGGGCAGGAGTGGCTGGAGAGCTGCCCAGCGGAAAAGGACCTGGGGGTGCTGGTCAACAGCCAGCTGAACATGAGCCAGCAGTGTGCCCAGGTGGCCAAGAAGGCCACCAGCGTCCTGGCCTGTATCAGAAATAGTGTGGCCAGTAGGAGTAGGGCAGTGGTCATGCCCCTGTACTCGGCACTGGTGAGGCCGCACCTTGAATCCTGTGTTCAGCATTGGGCCCCTCACTACCAGAAGGACATTGAGGTGCTGGAGCATGTCCAGAGAAGGGCAAGGAAGCTGGTGAGGGGTCTGGAGCACAAGTCTGATGAGGAGCAGCTGAGGGAACTGGGGGTGTTCAGTCTGGAGAAGAGGAGGCTGAGGGAAGACCTTATCGCTCTCTACACCTACCTGAAAGGGGGTTGTGGTGGGTGAGGTGGGTGTTGGTCTCTTCTCCCACGTAACTAGTGATAGGACAAGAGGAAGTGGCCTCAAGTTGTGCCAGGGGAGGTTTAGATTGGATATTTGGAAAAATTTCTTCACCGAGAGAGTGGTCAAGCATTGGAACAGGCTGCCCAGGGAGGTGGTGGAGTCACCATCACTGGAAGCATTTAAAAAACATGTGGATGTGGCACTTTGGGACATAGTTTAGGAGGCATGGTGGCGTTGCGTTAACAGTTGGACTTGATGATCTTAAAGGTCTTTTCCAACCTTAATGATTCTGTGATTCTACTGTTGGTGCACCCTGTAAAGATGCATTGTTTTTATGTATCCTCAATTCATCTAGTATACGAGCAGTTTCACAGCTGCTGTATAGAGCTGAAAATACAAGATACTGCCACCTTGGAAATGTGATACACGTGTTCCCCTCCTCCACATCAGTGTTATTGCGGAATATTGCAGATCTTTCAGATCAGGAGCATAACTGACTTAACAAAGCTTGCTGTTTGTTTATAAGATGTGTGAGCTATTTAATGAGCCATGAGCTTGTACTGATCCGACGGCAGGATTGCCCCCAGGAACTTTCTGGTTTTTGCTTTAGAGCCTGGTGTTCCAAACTTTACCACCTGCTTTCTGCTAGTTACCTTAGTGATGGACTCTGATGTATACTGCAACTCTGCTAGTTTACCTGCTGTATCAGAACTGTCTGAAAACTAGTAGGACTTCAGTGTTTAAATTTCAGGCAGAATTTAAAAATATATTTATTGATTGATTTATTTATATACCCATTACTTCAAGGCACTGATGAAGTCTTGGCACCTCTTCCATAGGTCGGCTGAAAGGTTTAATGAGGAAAAGACATTCAAATTCAAGTGTGTTAGAATGTAGGAAAAAAAGACCACAAGAACTAATTAAAATTCTTCAAGCCTGCCAGAAGAGAACAAAGCAATTAGTAGAGGCTTTTAAACTTACAGGGTAGGGTTCTTAATTTGGCTGTTTTAGATGATTTGACAGACTTCGAGTCTACTGGAGGGGAGAGAGAGGAGAGGCATATTTAGATTATGTAGAAAACAAAGGATTTGGGTTTTTTTTCCATTACTGTTTGAAAGAACAAAACATCTTCCTTTCCCCCCTCGTCCTCCCGAAGGAAGATCTTAACTTATCTGGCTACAAGACACAAAAATATCAATGTAAACTGGCATAATACCAATATAAACTAAAATTACTCTAAAGCATGAACTAAAATTACTATGAAGTGTATGCTGAATGTCCTTGTACTCTGTTGATCTGTTGAAGCAGCTCACGCTGGCTTATCGAGTTTAGTATGCTGTTTTCCATTGGTAGGATTCACAGACTAAGTCTTATTTTCTTATTTGGTGTGGGAGATGTGTACATCTCACTCTGATCTACAGCTGAGTGACATGGGAGTACAAGGAGGTCAGTAATGCTCTAGAGGTGACACAGCAAGAAAGTAGCTTTGTATTCTTCCCAGTTTTTGGCTGAAGTGAAGGAGCGCAAAACCCTGTCCTCTTGCTATCATAAGCTGGAAGACCTTGTTGCTGTACTTCAAGATTATTTTTGGTAATTCTTATGAATGACTTAGTTACCTGACTTTGCATTAGTTAGAATGTTATGGACCTGGTACCACCATTGCTTGAAAGCTTATGGGATATTTGGAAGGTTCCAAGCAGTTACAAGTTTCTGAAACTGAGAAGGCAAATCCCCTTTGTGTATGCAAAGTCAAGACTTTCTTTTGGGTGATGCTGGCGGAAAAGGTCACCTATTCTGCTGATTTCAAAGTGCCTCATAAGCACCTCAAGTGATGCCTCTGACTTATTCACTGCAACAGTAGCATTCTCTTAACATGTATACTGAGCTGAAAATAGGACGACAATATAAGATTGTGTTGGATTTCCCTTGATGCTTAATTAAGTTTGTTAACTGAATAATCAAGACCTTTAATCTTAAAATGGGCTTTCTCTAGAATTTTTTTCTGCAATGGTTCTTAAATCCGGTTGCAGGTATGAGAAGTAATTTGATTCTTATGACTGGTTGTCTGAAACAAAAAAAATCTGAATGTAGGTAGTTATTCCCTCCTACGCTTGTAGGCATGTGTTAAGAAAACAGCATGGTAAATGGAGTGAATCTATAGTGTAAGAAACTCCATCTGTATAAACTATGTTTCTCTTCCTTTCAATCTCTTTGATAGTATACTTAGAACTCAAGAAGATGCATTTAAAAATAGCTGAAAAGAATGGGTAAAGTCAGAAATCACTTAAATTCTATAAGGCATACTAGCAGGCCTTTTTAACAGGAGCCTCTTCCTAAACACCTCTAGTTGTTTGTTTGCTTTGGTTTTTTTATTGTTCCCTTTTCACTTCCGTCTTCCAGTTTAAATGCTTAAACTGCCTCATGGTTTCTGGACCATTGTGAATGATTGAAATAAATAATTTGCCTATATGATGTCTGTTTTAATAGCAGTTTTAGATCTTTTAAGATATGTGGAAAGCCTGTAGCATAGTTGAATCTGTAGTCTATTGGACACTAAATTGTAAGTAAACCTTATGCTCAGATATGATCTTACCTGTGCAGTGGATATGACAGTTGTCCTGTCTACTGAAATTCTAGTTACTCCCTCAAGCTAAAGGGGTTCATTAAATCCAGAGTCTTACTAAGGATTAAAATATTGAAATTGGACAGTAAAGACAGTCTCTCTGTTTTGTTTTGGTTGCTTTTTATATGGTTCTGATTACATAAACTACTCCCAGACTAAAAGAGGAACGTTTTTCTGCTTCCTCCCAAGGAGAATAGAACTGCTTTCTGCATCCTGAGAACTGAAATGCTGACAAAGCTAATTTTCTAACAGGGCAGCCAAATATCTCTGTTTTTGTGAAATTAAATCTCAGAGTTAAATTGGAGTAGATCTTGGCTCTGAGAGGAACCTTTTTTTGTGCCTAGCGGATACCTCACCTGATTTGTCACAGATCTATGGAGGGAATGTGTTGTATTAATGCACTGATATTTGAAATCTGTTCAGGTAGAGTGGGATAAAGGTCTTGTAAATTATTACTGTTCTCTTTGTATAAAAGTAAAGGTTAGTTGAGGTCTCAAATTGAGTATTTGGATTAGAAGAGGTAGAATTCAGCTGCTAAGATTGTGGGTGATTGGTCAAGTAGACATAACTGTAAAGATAATTTTTAATAACTAGGTATTCATCACTTTCCCATGCTTTTTCTGTTAATTTTCCAATTAATTCCACTGATTGTACCAGGTAGCGGTTCAGGTTTTTTTCAGGACAGGACCTGAAGTCTGTAGAACAAGGCATAGGTATTAACTGTGGACTTAATACTCAAGAACAAGCATGCTTTTGGTAGATTTTCAAGAAGTCAGTCCATTTCTGTCGTAGCCTCCAATTTTTACGTGGATCTGTTTGATATACCTCTGGTGCAGAGCTTTGGTCTTAATGGATTTGCATCTTGACCACTAAAAATTTGGCTTCTTGGCATTCCACTTTTCCATTCTAAGCTCTACAGCAGCTAATATGATAACTGATGGTTGAAACTAGCCAATTTTTTAGTACTTATGAAATGCCTGCTTTTATTTAAAAGTCGATGGGTTGGAATTGTATCGCAGGTGTGAAGTTGGTATGTGCAGTTTAGCAGAAAGTCTGATTCTGTAATGGTTATTTTTAAAATACTAACCAGAGTCATATGTCTTCTCTTAATCTTCTGTTGCTTCTGGAACACCACAGATAGCATAGCCATTTGCCCTGGTGGCACTGTTATGACCATTCCAAGTAATAGTGGATAACATAATGATTAAGTTGACTGACTAGGAGGCTGGCAATATTTGCTGAACTTGAGAATATTTTATTAGAACAGGTCTTGAAAAGTAGATACTTCATAAACATAGCAGAATTACTTGAACTATTCTATTTTGAACTTACTTATTCATAACACACAAGGGCAAATGGGGAGGGGACATCAAATTTGTTGAATGCTGTGAATTTCAAACAAACTTTTGTGTCTTGCTTCTCTCATTCTGCAATGTAGGGTATTGAAGCCTCCAGGAGGAGGTTCTAGTAATCTCTTTGGGAGTACAGAAGAAGTCTCTTCTTCAAGCAGGCCACACCGGATGGCATCCAATATCTTTGGAGCATCAGAAGAACCTCAAAACCTTCCAAAAAGAACAAACCCTCCAGGTAAGAGCAGCCACCTCCTTCAGCACAATTGGGCTCTGAATCGTAGCACAGAACTGGTTTTGTGTTCCCAAAGTGGAACACTGTGATCTGTCTGTCTTTTTATGTTGCATTTTTACAAACTGAGTGGGCTTGAATCTATTAATACTTCTGAATATATGAATATTTCAGTGACCTACATGTTCACAGACTTTTTAGCACATCATCCAAGTCTAATTCTAAGTTGAGGTCTAGGAAATGATGAAAGGAGACTGCTTCTATTCTACAGCTGAGTCATCAGTTAGGTGCAGTGAGTGAACTACAGCACATTCACAGCACACAGCTGTGAATCTGAGATCCTCTAGTAAATTCTTGTAACAAAGGATTTCAACTAGTATCTTCAGGGAAGCAAAAGTCTCTAGGCAGTAGGGTTCTAGAAGTCTTTGAATTCTATCTTTTTGGTTCTTTTTAATATAGTGTGGTAAAACTAAGTCATCTAACAACTGCCTTGCAGGGGGAAAAGAAAGTGGTATTTTTGAGGATTCTAGTTCTGCTCAGCCTCGTCCACGCATGAATCCACCTGGTGGGAAGACAAGTGATATCTTTGGGTCTCCTGTATCTACCAGTGTTGTGCGAGCACACCCAAACAAGCCTAAGGTATTTGTACTACTTTCACTGTCAAGCCTGGAAGCTAGCAGCTCAGTGGGTCATCTTACAGTCTTGTCACAATGCAATGCCTGTATTCTTTTTAAGATGACAGACCTGAATTATGCATAGGGTAACTTAAAATTAGACAGTTATTCCTGAAGTCTCTTTTTGATAGCTTGTCATCTTTGGTATACCAGATCTCAGCGTGCTCTGTACTTTGCAGAAAAACTATTAATTAGACGGCAGATGTGTGTTAAAAAAAATAATTTAAAAAAAAAAAAAGAAAGAAAAAATTTCTTCCAAAGCCTTTGGTCCTCCTTGTAAGTGAGGTGCAGCTGGAGTTCTTGGCACACAGCCAAGAGGCATTTAAGCTAGATAGGGAGAAGATATTTCTCTTTATTCTGCAGTTTGACAGAGGTGATCTTGATACCAACTCTGGAAAGTCGGTGAACGCCAGTGAGCCACAGTCATGAATCTTCATGTGGCTGGCTGTGCCCTTCACCTTTCTTAAGTATATGTATCTACATGCAATATGAAAGCACTCTAGCAGGAGACATCACTTAAGTGATCAACAGTGAAAAAGCTAATTCAAGATCAGCTTTGAGTGTCAGGTCCAGCATGCACTTGATTGTGTGATGTCAGCAGAAGTGTGTCTTGCTCTATTAGTTGTTATTTTTTGTTCTTAAAGCTGGGATGTGTAATAGTTGGAGAGGGTTGTAGTTATGACCAAATCTGGTTTTGGAAAATGGGAGGATACCTTGCTAATTACTTTATTTCTGTATTTAAATGCCCTATATTCGGACTTACAACCTGCTGCCTTACTCTAAGGAGATACTTTTAAGTGACTAGCTACTATGTTGGCAATGTTTGTGACATGTCAGATAGCATGGAAACGTAACATGCCATGAAACACAGCTCATTGTCTCATTTTTTCTGGAACATTAGAAAGAAAGGATTTAACTTCCAATTCTTTTTCCTCTTTTTTTTTCCCCTTAAATTTGAAAGTGTTTCTAGTGTGCTTTTGCTTAACTTTTTATGCAGACTCTGGAGTGTATTTTGGGGAACTTGGGTCATAAGAAAGGAGGAGGAAAAAAATCTCAGAGCTAGGTTTTGTCAGGAGTAGTGCTGTTGGTGTAGATAAGGGCTTTGTTTTGTTCATCTGTACCCCTTTATTGGGCTAGTCTCTGATTCTTTTTGGTTGCTTTTAAAAAAATGTAACATTAATTCCCATGAATTCCTAACTAACTGGAGGAAAACACTTTGGAAATTCTTTAATGTCTTTAACTAGAGCATTGGAATTGTGGGAAATACTGGAAGGGGAAGGAGATAGCATATTTGCAAAAATTACTGCAAGTTGAATTTTGTGGGTGGGCAAACATGCAAGCTTTTCTGAAGCATTGCAGTGTATTTCTGACAATCAATTGGGATTGTTGGGGAAATGGTCTTAAAAGGTTTTGTTAATTACCTGAGTGTTGGGGTCATATAGACACTCATTGAAGACAGTAATTGTCGCATATAAATAGGGTGATCAAGGGCTGCTTGTGTTCTAGTTGTGAATACCAACTTCTCCTTTGGGGTTAGTCAGACCAGGTATCTGCAGGTTATTCAGCCCCTTGAGATGGAAGACAGGGATGGAGAGCACAATAAACTCCTCATAATCCAGCAGGAAACGGTTAAGGACCTGTGAAGCCACCTGGACACCCACAAGTCTATGGGGCCTGATGGGATCCACCCCAGAGTACTGAGAGAGCTGGCGGAGGAGCTTGCCAAGCCACTCTCCATCGTTTATCAGCAGTCCTGGTTAACAGGGGAGGTCCCAGAAGACTGGAGGCTTGCCAATGCGACGCCCATCTAAAAGAAAAGCCGGAAGGAGGACCCCTTGAACTACAGGCCTGTCAACCTGACCTCTGTACCGGGGAAGATCATGGAGCGGTTCATCTTGAGGGTGCTCACAGGGCATGTGAAGGACAACCAAGGGATCAGGCCCAGCCAGCATGGGTTCATGAAAGGCAGGTCCTGCTTGACCAACCTGATCTCCTTCTATGACCAGGTGACCCACCTAGTGGATGAGGGGAAGGCTGCGGGTGTTGTCTACCTGGACTTTAGTAAAGCCTTTGACAGCGTCTCCCACAGCATTCTCCTGGAGAAACTGGCGGCTCGTGGCTTAGACAGGTTTACTCTTTGCTGGGTAAAGAACTGGCTGGATGGCCGAGCCCAGAGAGTTGCGGTGAATGGAGTTAAATCTGGCTGGCGCCTGGTCACAAGTGCTGTTCCCCAGGGCTCGGTTCTGGGGCCGGTCTTGTTCACTATCTTTGCTGATGACCAGGATGAGGGGATCGAGTGCTCCCTCAGTAAGTTTGCAGGTGACACTAAGTTGGGTGGGAATGTTGATCTGCTGGAGGGCAGGAGGGCCCGGCAGAGGGATTTGGACAGTCTGGATCAATGGGCAGAGGTCAACTGTTTGAGGTTTAACAAGGCCAAGTGCCGGGTCCTGCACTTGGGTTACAACAACCCCATGCAACGCTACAGGCCTGGGCAGGAGTGGCTGGAGAGCTGCCCAGCGGAAAAGGACCTGGGGGTGCTGGTCAACAGCCAGCTGAACATGAGCCAGCAGTGTGCCCAGGTGGCCAAGAAGGCCACCAGCGTCCTGGCCTGTATCAGAAATAGTGTGGCCAGTAGGAGTAGGGCAGTGGTCATGCCCCTGTACTCGGCACTGGTGAGGCCGCACCTTGAATCCTGTGTTCAGAGTTGGGCCCCTCACTACCAGAAGGACATTGAGGTGCTGGAGCGTGTCCAGAGAAGGGCGACGAAGCTGGTGAGGGGTCTGGAGCACAAGTCTGATGAGGAGCAGCTGAGGGAACTGGGGGTGTTCAGTCTGGAGAAGAGGAGGCTGAGGGAAGACCTTATCGCTCTCTACACCTACCTGAAAGGGGGTTGTGGTGGGTGAGGTGGGTGTTGGTCTCTTCTCCCAAGTAACTAGTGATAGGACAAGAGGAAGTGGCCTCAAGTTGTGCCAGGGGAGGTTTAGATTGGATATTTGGAAAAATTTCTTCACCGAGAGAGTGGTCAAGCATTGGAACAGGCTGCCCAGGGAGGTGGTGGAGTCACCATCACTGGAAGCTTTTAAAAAACATATGGACGTGGCGCTTCAGGACATGGTTTTGTGGGGATGGTGGTGTTGGGTTGATGATGGGACTTGATGATCTTAAAGGTCTTTTCCAACCTTAATGATTCTGTGATTCTGTAGCTGGTGCTTCACAAGAATGGTAATTCCAGACTTCTGGACTGAATTGTTTATCATAGACAAATTTTTAAGCCTCTGATGAACTAATGGTCTTCATCTGTGTTTCAGTGAATTGTCTTGAGATGTGCACCTTGTCATAACATCGGAGCTACCTTGTACCAATGTTTTTGGGATTATGTAGCAGTGCAAGGGCTGCACACAGTGTCTGGAGGTGCTAGCTTTTACCATGATAAATGTATAAATTTAGATCTGAAACAAAGAAACTTCTGAAGGATTTTGTGACAGTGTTACTATTTGAGAATAATAATATACTAAGATAGTTTTTTGTTTTTTTTGCAGGATCATATTGTCTTGAAAGAAGATGAAACACCAAAGAAGCTAGAAGGTCAGCAAGAGAAATTCCTTTCTCTGTTCTCTTTGAGAAGATAAGCTCTGAGGAGTAGTTTCTTATGCATCCTCTTAAAAACATAAGACTAAGGCTGGTGTTTAGGATAATATAACTGAGAAGTTTTCCTTCAGAAATTTAGTCACTTAGGGAAATGGTCCTCTTCCTCTTGTTGAGGAGAATACCACAGGCATAAGTCTTGATACTATGTGTGTGTACGTGTGTGTATACTTTGCTTGGTACCATGTATGTATAAAGAGATGTATATGGAATATGTATATATAAAAATATATATACATATATATGTATATATAGAAAAACATCCTATCAGATTGCTTCTTCCTCCTTTGCCTTCTCCTTCAAGCATGTAATCTTGGCCTTCTGAAGTTGTAAATAACATCTGACTGACAAAATGTGTTATTGCTCAGCTAACTATTGTTAAAAAATGATGAGAACACTGCTTTCAAGCTCAGTATGAAAGGTTTAATTGCTATATTGCATCTCTTAATTGCCTGAAACTGCCAAAATAATTCTGAAGGTATATTGCTTAGGCTATATATCCTTGTTAGAAAGATTGATGAAGGAAGAGAAGAATTGTTGTGAAAAGCAAAATTCTTCCTCAGCACCTGTTTCCTTCAGGAAAAATTAACAGATATAGGGAAACTTTAGTGTGCTGTGGATGGGAGACATGGGAAATAAAGCAGCCTACAGAAGATGAGGCACTTTGTGCAATACAGAATAGCAAGTTGACCTAATCCCTATTCTTTTTATTCAGCTACAGAAAATATCAAACCACAGCTGGAAGATGGAGGCGAGAAAAAAGATCTGGGCAAAGAGGAACAATGCAAGGAGCCAGAACCCAAGATAGACAATCACGAGCCCCGATTAGGGCCAAGGCCGCGCTCACACAACAAAGTTCTCAATCCACCGGGGGGGAAATCCAGTATTGCATTCTATTAGGGTCATCCGTTTGCTTTCACTAACTGAGTCTGCACAGAAACTCTTGTCTGTGGTTGTGAGGTCAGTTTACAGACTATTGTGTGTGGACAGATTCTTAGGCAGATGGATAATGGTTATGCTAAAGTGTGTAGGAAGGATAACCTGATGATTTGGGGAGGGAGGGCTGGGGAGGGAAAGGGTGCCCTGTGGAAGATGTGAGTATTGGACTGCCTGGGTGGGTGGCCAAGGGGGACATTAATGTAACTTCGTAACAGATCAGTGCTACTTTGTGGTGACTTCATCAGACTGTTAGGTTCTTAGCTAGCTAGTGGCTCAGGACGCTCCTCTGGAGTCAGACTCATCCATACAGTCAACACGTAAAACATTGTGAATGGATAGGGACCTGGAGGCCACACCTGAAAGATTCTGAAGCCCAGCAGGTAAGCTATGCTTTCCTCTAGGCAATCGGATGCAGCTTCACAGTGTGAGTTGACTTGCAGTCACTTTAATGTAAGTACATTCCACTGGAACAAGTAGTGCTACTGTGGTTTTGTCTTCAGTCTTTGGTTCTTTCTCCTTTCTTGCTTTGCAGCACATGATTGCTGAAACAAGGACAAAACATGCTGAAAGTTTCTTTTATACTCATAAACCATCATATGTTAGATGTTGTGGTTTTCCCCTCCCCAGAGTATTCAGGCCTTTCTAATGCCTTCAGTAATCTGCCGATTACTATGACTAGCTCTTGACAAGTGATAATATCAGTCCAACATCCTGTTTCATGTAGGTGCTTCTAGAAGACTTTTGTTGAAAGTATCCTGGTTGAGTGCCTGCATATTTTCTAGTAAAGATGTGGGTGCAAACAATAGCTTTATAGTACTCTCTGAATAGAAGCAACTTGAAGAGTACCATTACTGTGGAGCATATACTGAGGTCTTCAGCCAGCTAGTTTTGACTGTACAGAAATGCCTTAGCTTCAGCAAAGGTTTTTTCTTTGTACCCTGCAGAAGCCAGGACTGTTCTACTGTCTTCACCACAGTGCATTTTTTTATTTGTCTGTGCTGACTCTGTTAGTGAATTCTCTTGTCTTTGGTCAGCCTTACGTTTGCCTTTGACTGCCTCAGATTTTTGTTGGTAAGGTTGGGAGAAACTACATGGATTCTCCCCAAACCACAGCTGTAGTTGTTTTGAGACATGCTATAGACTATCCTAGTTGGAGAAACAAAGATTTCAGCAATACAAACCTTTGGGTTGTGCTGGCTATCTTAAATCATGTTTGGAAGATGTGCACGTTTTGCACAAACATTTGTTGAGGAGGGTAGCTCCCATCATTTGTTCTCTGAATTGACTTTCTGATCATATCCAGAGCTTTGATATATGAATGTTAACATTAGGTGCTTACTGTTCAATGTGTTTAATAGTGACTTTTTAAATTTGACATATCAAAACAGGAGTTGTTCAGGTACACCAAAGAACAAATGGCCTTATCTGCGTATATCCACTGCTGTTCTAGCCCAGGCTCCCTGGGAACTGGTACTGTGTAGAGGGGACCATCTCTGGGCCAGGTGCTAAAACACTGCGATTGTAGTGCTTACTAGACTGCTCCATTCAGTTGATGTCAGAAGTGGTGGATGACTGCAAGAAGACTTAGTTGCCTTTTCAGATAGTGAAAGTTAAATATCTGGGACAGTGCTAAGGGTAGAAATAGCCAGGGAAAGTAGGGATTTCAATGCCTTTGTACCTTTCAGATAGGTTTGGAGCTCCCTGTTATTTGGTCCCCTAGGAAAACAAGACAGTGATTCTCACTACAACCCTGGAATCTATTTATATTACTTCCAAACATGTATTTCCTAGCAGCTGTTCTTGAGTCTGTGTTGTCTAGCCTCTGGCTGAGTCCCGGATGCATCTATCTGTTTCATTCCTTGTTCTACTACTTGACAGGGTTTTAAGAGGCTACCATGTGGAAAAGTCAACCAGAGGCTGTGTTCTGCATTGAAGGGTCTGGTGTAATTGATGCTGTCTGTAATACTGAGCTTAGACTTGGCATTTTTGAGTACCTGATGTGCATTGGCTACAGTGCCTGTCTTTTAAACAGCAACTTCCAGCTAGGCCTTAAATTAGATAAACTGTGTTCATATTCTTGTACTTTTTTCTTTGGAATCTAAACCATGTTTTCAACTCATCAAGTAAGATTGATAAGAACGTTTCTTCAGAAGGGGATTGGAAATCAAATGATAAATCATGCAATTGTCAATAAACTTCTGTATTTTGTTACTTCATTGTGTGCTGTAGATGTCTGCTTTTATAAATTAATCAGGAATGTAGTTCAACATAGATACTGGTGAATTTTATCTGAAATTTGGAAAAATTCCACAAATCTTTTCAGGCTTTCTGTAGTGGGGACTATGCTTTGGAGATATGACATCTTGCTCAAGGTTGCTCATGACACGAGCACTTCTTGGTGTTCTGTACAACGCAGGGATGCTGTTATGCTCTTCAGCAATACTGTAAATAGACTTAAATATTTAAAATATTTGAATATTTGTCTATTTGTAGAATAGTGTGGTAATTCCCCCTAAGCAGGGGATGCTCTTTATGTGGAGAAGTCAAACCCCCACTTTACACTTGTGGTGACTGCATAAAACTCTCCTCATGTGCCAGACTGTCTTGGCTGACAGCATGGAGGGAACTACAGCTACAGAAACTCCAGTTCGGGTGAGTTGGACATGGTGGCCTCTCAGCCAGGGTGTTCTAAATATGCTGCATTCATCCCTTAATTTGCAGGCTGCGATGACCCGCAGAGCCTCTCAGCCAGCACTTATTTCTACAGTGACTCTGTATTTTGCACTGAGAGTTTTGCCATTTACGGTCCAGAACGCCTCTCTCAAGCGTGCACAATGCTTTGGGTAGGATCTGTGAGAACTTGCGAATATCCTTGATACTAGCAACAAAGGACTGTCCTTCCTTTGAACTGCTGCCAACTACTAGACTACAGTATAGTCTTTTGCAACTCTATACATTACCTCATTGCTTTGCCCCTAAATTGAAGGCTTATAGCTTAACCACTTGGGATAGAATATTATCCAGGTTACTGTTTCAGTCTTGGAAGGAAAATGATGATATCTGTTATAATAAGCTTAGCTTGGAAAGTGGTCAAAGGATGACTTGCATGCTTTCGTAAGTCATGTGTACAATTCTAGGGATAGCTGCTGCTTAGTTCCTAAATATGTTGCCATGCCTGTCTGGTAGAAAACAATGCTGTTCTAATGAGCAGTCCAGCTGCAATGTGTCATCCCTCCTGATCCTTGTGAACCTGATTAACCCAGATCAGTGTGTGCTTTCCCCTAGTAAGGCTGCTGGCTTCTGTGCAGTACCTTTTAAGCAAGCACTGTCCGATACTGTCCTTCTGTTACATCACTGCGTAACCATTGATAAAACAGCCCACTTTGCACTCTTAATGAGGAGACTAATGTCCTGTGTCAGCGTTTTAAGTAGCACTACTGTGGTTTTTTGAAGGATTTATAGAGGTTAATCAGACTTGGAATATCTAAAGTACATTCTTGGGGCTTGCTTGTTTAGTGAGAAGTTTCTCCGAAGTGAGCTCTGGCATCTCAACAGCAGGTGTCAAGCAAGAATCTGGAAGACGAACAAAGTGAGGGTGCCTTTCCTGTCATAAGTGGAGTAATGAAAAAAGCAGTTTAACAGGAGTAACAGGAAGTGCTGACGTGTGCTAATAGAGATGAGCAGCTACTGTTGCAGGAAGGCTCATTCGCTGCCTCCTTACTGTTGTTACATCAGCTTCAAGCTTTATTAAGCTGAGCTGAAAGACGTGAGCAGTCTTTTAAGAGCAACTCTTTGCCTGTAAGAGGCTTTAGTAGAATTCTCCCAACCCAAAGATGGTCTTTGTGCAACAAACTTGAAGGTTGCTAGAATCTCCCCATATTTTCAGGTTATATGAAAAGGCTTTTAAAAGCAAGTGCAGTACGATGGTATCTAAAAAACTTCTGTAGCCATCAGTAGTTCTCCTCCAAGGTGGTGAATGTAGGGAATGTGGAGGAATGCTTTACAGTGAAAGCGAGTGGAGCAGGGAGTGAGACTTCCAGTCCTGTGTCGTAAGCCTTGTTAACCGGTGGCAGATTTTAAGGGAAGTATGTCACAACTCATCACAACAGAAGAGTAAAGTTTCTTTTCTGGTAATTTGGAAGTATATTATGGGATGGCAAACAGGAATGGCTGGCTTTCGACTTTTTTCCATGAAGAACCAAGAACAGGACTTTCAGTGGGTATCCCAGCACTTGTTACAGGACCAACCCCACTAAGTTCAGCTGCAGCATTGTATAGTATATAAACTGGAACCGCGGATGACTTTCTGCCAGCCAGGCTGAAGTCACTGCTTTTAAGCCAGGTGTTGGTAGTATTGACACAAAAAATCAGCTCTGTTGAACATGTACAGAGGAAAGAATGAACCTCCAGCATGACCAGTATATAGTACTGCTGCATGTGGTTTTTCATCACATCTGGAAATTCACCGTGGGATTTTTCCACTAAGAAAAAATGCAACTGCAGGATTTCAGCACTGAAGAGAAGTGTAGTGACTCGAGTCTGAGGGATGTACTTAAAGCCCCAGTCTGACAGGAGTCTGATTTACCAGCTGAGTGAAATCACTGGCAAGGCCTCACACAGAGTACTGAGTCCACTTTTGGGCTCCCTAGCACAGAAGAGATGTGACTGGAGTGCTGAGGAGGGAGTGCAGTGACGGGCCAGAAAGGTGGTAAATGGACTCGGAGCATCTTTCACAGGAAGAGAGGCTGAGAGAGCTGGGGCTGTTCAGCCTGGGGAAGAGATGGCTCAGGGAGATCTTACCAGTGTGTTTAAGCACCTCCTGGGAGAGAGGGAGGACGAGGGAGCCAGACTCTTCTCTGGACAAGAGGCCATGGGCACAAATTAAGCCACACAAAATTCCACCTGAACACAAGGAAGCACTTTTTTACTGGGAGGGTGGTCAAACACTGGGACAGGCTGCCCAAAGAGGTTGTGGAGTCTCCATCTGTGGAGATGCTCAAACTCTGACCGGACACAGTGCTGGACAACCTGCTCTGGCTGACCCTGTTTGAGCAGGGGCTGTTGGACTAGATGATCCCAGCAGGCTGCCACCAAACTCAAGGAGTCTGTGGTTTTGCAGTTCTGTGAATTCTCACCCCACCCCCAAATTTCTGCTGCATCACACTCCAACGGGGAAATCCTTTGTCTGTGGTGTGAACTGAATTCACAGTGTAACTTGAAACTTAGATGTCACTCTGAACACATTCTCTTCAGTAAATCGGTTTAAGAAAACTTCGCTTTGACGGGTGGATTTGTCTTCCGTGACAACTACTTAAAATGTGACTTACTGGATGCTCTCAGTGCCTAAACTGCTTTCAATCTAATAGTGTTTATATTAAATGCAACTTGAGCAGAGCTGCTCTTTCTCTTAAGAATTTGTAATAATTTACATATGTCATTTCACTTCACCATTCCTTGTACTTGGCTATGCTAAAGTTTGCTTCATTCTTAAAGCACCCTTTGTGCTTTTGTAAACTATGTGTTTGTGAGCATTTTGCATAGCGAAAAGGGCAGCTGGGTGAGCAAAATCAGCCTCTAGCATTCATGAGTAAGAGCACCCTGGTTTAAAGGACAGAATTTCAGATCAAAACCTTTTACGCTTTTGAAGGCAAATGAATAGGCATGGCTTACAGAAGCATTTCCAGTAAGGTAATAAGCAATTAAGCTAGTCTTGTCTGCAAAAGGTAATCAATTTGATTAATTCAGTCTCCTGCTTAAGGAATAATGATGGTGTCACTTGCATGGATGGTGTAGTTTGTGAAAGATGCATGCTAATCCAGAGCAAGAGCTGAAACAGCAGGCTACCAAGGTATGGGAGTTAGCAAGTGGTGATGTGCAGGACTCTTGTGATGGAGAAACAGTGGTGGACCAGGCAGGCACACCTGATGCCGGCAGTTTTGATGCAAGAGTGAAAAGCAGCTATCTAATGGCTTATGAACAAGCTTCAGCTGGTTAGTTTCACTTACTGTCATGTAGTTCTTAAAGTGCCCCATGCAGGTTTCTGTATGTTGGAGAATGCCTACGACCCATACAAGCAGACACCTTTCATTTGTGTGCCAGGCATAAGAAAGTGGAAATGTTCCCTTTCTGTAGACAATTCCCTTCAAGATTCCCTTTAAAGATGTTTAAAATACACAGGCTAAAAATCCGCTTCAAACAGAAGTGATCAGTGCTGTGTCTGTCAGCCCTCATTGCTCTCACACTGCAGAGGTTCAGCTGGCAGAGCCTTCATTTCCTGTTCCATCATCCAGGAGTGGTGCTGCATCTGCAGGGTCTCTGTCCTCCTGCTCCACAGGTGCTCCCTTTCTTGTTCTGTTCAGTGTCCCATCCTGGAAATCCAAAGAAGCACTTAGTGACTAAAATGATACTGTTCTTACTGTAGCTACAGCTGTGTCCTCACCCTTCCCCTCACCTTCCTGCAAAAAAATACAGGCACCGCTAGCTTGATACGAGGTAAGACTACTATGCACTGCATCAATATTTTAGCAGATAGTTCTCTTTTTATGCAGTCCCATTTTTATGTCAGGGGAATTACTTATATACACACCCAGCAGCTATTATACTGATAAAAGCAACTCAGTGATGCATTATCACACTTACCTGTTTCTTGTCCACAACATTGAGGCTAACGGACGCAACAATGCATGCAACAGTGTTTGCCAACATAAAGACCATCATCTGTTGCCAGCGCCACAGGGGGATCTTTAATTCGCTAGAAAAAGCCAAAACAAGATAGGACAACTAGTCACTTGAAGATACTTAAGGCATCTCTCTACTTCCTGGCAGCATCACTGTTTGCAGAGACACTGCTTTCTTCTCAAACCACTCCACTAAAGCACTGTTGATGTCTCTGCTTGAAAAAAAAGAAAAAGCATTCTCACCTGGACCTTGTTCCTAGAATATGTCCAACAATCAGATTCGAAAGGCCAACTCCAATCATCTGCACGGAAGTTGCAAGCCCCATAGCAGTCCCTAAAGTTGCCTGGGGGACCACAAGAGGTATGGATGGCCACATACTAGCCTGGTAGGAGTAATGAGAGGAATTAACTCAAAGCCTTGTTTAGAGGTGTTAGACAGTCATTGGATGAAAAAGGAATTATTCCCACTAAATAAACATTTATATTTTCTCTTCAAAAAATCTGGTATTTATCCCTCCCAGCCTATTGGCTGGTTCAAGACAGTTCCCCATCCTTTTCAAGCAGCCTGGGACAGCACAGACAATGCACGTTATTGCAACAGGAATAACCTGGCTCCAGATTTCTGAAGGGGACTTAGACCTGCTGCTCCAGCTCGTTAGACTCAAAGAAGATTCAGGTGTTACATTTGAGGTAAAAAAGCACTAAGAAAAGCACAGACAGATTCATGCTGCACACTCTATCAAATGGTCCCTTTACTCTGCTTTGCGTTTTGCTCCATATTGATTCTTCAGGGTTATTTGCTAGTAACCGAAGTCTGAAGACTTTGGACTGGGGAGCCAGTGACTTTAAACTGTGGCTGCTAAACCTGCTCACCAGGACACAGGAGAGTGAAACGTGCCATCCAGGACACAGAAGAAGCACAACCACAAAGCAGCGGGTGTTGTGAACTTACAGCAGCAAAGGAGTAAGTAATCCCCAACCAGATGGTGGAGACTAACGGAGGAACAAATGTAAATGCCAGGAGAGTGAAGACCGGCAGAGTCAACGCAGCACAGCCAACAGCAAAGACACCTCTCAGTCCAACGTAGTCCTGGTAAAGGAAACAACAGAAGGCCCCTTACAAGGGATCTTTGCTTCCCACAGATCCTAGCAACACCTGCAGCTGCGCCAAGTGGGCTGGCATGAGTGGCAGTAACGTGTCATTTCCTACTTGTTGATATTGTAGCAGACTAGCTATTACTAGTTCCTCTTGCATATGCCTGAACCAAGACTGAAACACTTGTCAGAGAATCATGTGTCCAGTATTCATGTGAAATGGCAGGCTTTAATAAAGGAGGTGGAAAACCACACCATTCATTATGCCCTGATGATTATGGAAATAAGGAAAGGAAGACTTTGACAAAACAGGAGCTGATTACACGCAGGTTGTCCTTTCCCCATCTACTTGCAAAGCTTATCCCGATCCTTTCTGTTCCAATCTCAGACTTCTCAAAACATACAGCCATTTACCATGGTTTGATGCTACTACAGCACATGTAAGGGACAGAGGGACAAATGGGTTAACGTTAGTTCTTGTAATTTAATTCAGACTAAAGTGCATCTTGCAGTCTGCAAGGAATTAAAGGACCGCTTGTTCAGCAACAACAGGCCGAATTCTGGTTGAGGGGGTTGTAACAAAGACATTTCAAAAAAATTAGGAAAAAGTTATCTGGAAGCACTTCTGGTTTTGGGTACTCACAATTAATATGCCAACTGCTGCGGAGAGAACAAGGGAGCTGTCGTACACTGCCCCAGCAATGTATGCGGCTGCCTGCTGACTGTAACCAGAATATTTATCCTGAATAAACTTGCTAAAAATAAAGGGGGGGGGGGGGAGAAATTACATAATTAATATTCTTGATCTGGTTATTTTGACAGCAAGTAAGTCTGAGCACAAACATATGGACAGGAAGGGTTTTAATGAAAAGACTTGTAAACAAGTTTGAGTCCACCTGGTTTGTAGTGCCAAGCCTTTGTTGTTCTATTTTCTTTTTAATTGGCACATACCACAGAAAAGCTGGTAGCTTAAATAGCCACTTTCAAGATGCTTCTGCAAGTGCAGAGTAAAACTGCAGGTTAAAGTCGGGCATATGTTCAATTACATCAGCAGAGCTCAGAAGCAGCAATTTGCCTTCATCTGTCCAAAACATATGGATGGATTTTTTACATTCTCTTTGAAGAGGCAGAAGCCATTATCAGACCAAGGGTGAGAATGCCAAGGGGCACGAAAAACATTTTAAAATAATCCAGCAGCAAAGATCAGCATTTAAATTGAACACCTGTGTTTTAGAAGTAGTAGGAATTCCCCCTTGGCATCTTTAAGGAGACTTCTGGTTAAAGCAGAAAACCTACAAACGAAGTTTTGTTTTCACTGTCGGAAGTCAGCCCTTCACCTTTGTTAGGGACACGCATTAAAACTGACTCAAATTTTTCACAGAATTTACAGTCATATGGTCATGACAGCTTAGAAAGACTAGTTTGTTTAGAGATCGTGTAGCTACTTAAACATGGTTTAGCTCCTTGCGTGGATACTTAACATTAGTAATAATGAGCTTTTACAGCTGGTGCTGTCAGCAAAGTATGAAACAAGACACTGTTCCCTGAAGATTTACTGCAGCAGAATTCACCAGAGAGCAGTGGTCCTGAGACCATTATTTTCCTGACTGGAAGCAGCATAGCATTTTTTGCCAGAAAAGATGTGTAGAACATAACTCTTGGTGCCTGAACCTTTGCTCTACAGGGAGCAAAAAAAAAAATTTTGCAGGAAGGCAGAACTGCAGAAATGAGGATTCTGTGTGATCAACAGACACTGTTTTTGGTTAAAATGAGAGGGCAACTGATAGCCCATGTCATCAAGGCCTTGATGATCCTTTCCATTTTGAACGTCTTTATTTTACTAATAAGAGGTCACTTGTACATTTGTTACAATGTTCATGACAGTTCTTCACTCCTGATTTCACAGTGGCTTACAACACATCACTAAGGAAATACTACGATAATAATGTTGTCATTTTTTTTACTGCAGGCCTTTGCTAATATAAAAGTTCATACTGGTGATAGAAGCAGCAACATCCACAAACAGGAAAAAAGCAGCAAAATGACAAGTCTGTGGCAGAGCCACAGGACAGAAGCAGGAGCCCCAATTTAGTCAGGCAGGTTGCTTCTTTATTTTAAACAAATGAAGGCATAAAAAAGGAAGTCTGCAAGCCTTGTGCTGGGATGCAGAGGCTTCCTAACCTACAAATCCAGTCTGATGCAAGCTCAGCTTTCTTCCAAATGCAGTAGACATCATGCAGGAACTGCAGGACAGAATTGCCTCAGGCCCCTGAAGCTAACACCCCACCCAGCTCAAAAGATAGCCACTTTGTTGGACTATCACAAAGGTGAAATGTCTATGGGCTATTTTTTAAATAAAGTATTTCTTCCCCATCTCCCAAATCCTTCTGATCCTCCTTTGGCAATGTTCCAAGCTTTAAATACTGGATGAATCATTTCTCTTTATTTTTGCTTTCCTTCAGAAGCCTCCCTCATCTTTGAAGGGAAAGGAAGGTCAAAGAATCCTCATATCGTTAACTAGGGGTTAAAGACATGTTTCTTTGTGTTTCATGAGTGGAAGGAATACGCGTATTACCCCCATATTTATTACCCCCTTATTTCCAATTCAGCTAAAAATCAAGGGCTTTCAAGGCTCTGATAGGCTTGTGTCAGGCACTGCTTCTACAGCCACAGAGCAATACCTGGCGTCTGCCACAAAGGGGAAGACTCCGTTGTAGAAGAACATGATGGTGAGGACCAGGAGCCAGTAGCGAAGGGGAAGTCGCCGGATGTCCTGAATGCGCTGCAAAGATAAGATGTGCCCTCACTCACCAGGAAATAGTCTTCAGCTTCCCACTAATGTCACTTCCTGCAAGCCATTGAAGGTCACAAAAAATTTAAGAGGTAACAGCAGGTAAAAGGGAATTGAAAGGCAGCTCAGGTACTTGTAAGTGAAATTTGGCATGCGCAGACTCCAAAGCATTCCTTCTTTAACACTATTCAGTAAAGAAAACAAAAAAAGCTTCCTTCTTATTTTTATAAAGGTTATGGCTGCAAGAGACTATTCTAAGCAGCCTCTATTAAGAGCCTACTGCAAAACCTTAAGTGAAACAGTGGAAAGATACAGTATATACAGGAGTCACAACACAGATACAGAAACCAGTAAGAACACTGTCATGAGAAGGAAGCTGTCTGATAGATTCAAGTGCCATTGTCCTGGTTTCGGCTGGGACAGAGTTAATTTTCCTCCCAGTAGCCGGTGTAGCGCTGTCTTTTGGGTTTAGTAATGTCGGTAACACAGCGACGTTTTGGCTGCTGCTACGTAGCGCTTACCCTCAGCCGAGGACTTTTCCGCTCCCCGTGCCCTGCCGTGCAGAGGTGCTCAAGAAGCCGGGAGCGGGCACAGCCGGGAGGGCTGCCCCGCGCCGGCCAGAGGGTGTTCCGTACCCTACGACGTCAGGCTCAGCGCAAACCGGGGGAGCCAGTGGAGGGGTGGCGGCCGCGGCTCGGGAATGGGCTGGGCATCGGTCCGCGGGGGTGAGCACCTGCACTGTGCACGGCTTGTTTTGGTTTGGTTTTTTTTCCTCTTCCTTTGCTGTCCTATTAAACTGCCTCTATCTCAACCCACGAGTTTTACCTTTTTTTCTGATTCTCCTCCCCATCCCACGCAGGGCAGGGGGGAAGAGTGAGCAGGCGGCTGCATGGTGTTTAGTTGCCAGCTGGGGTTAAAACATGACAGCCATAAAAATTGCAACCTGTTGCCTCTACTGCTTGTTGCTAGACAGAAGAATGCAAGGAGGAATGGAAGATAATGGCTGGCAAAAGATAGTTCTGTACTGCCCAGATTTGCTATTTTCTATCATGGATCCTGTGAGCCAGAAAGCAGTTCCAGAGAGAGGCTACTGTCTAGTTTTATGCACAAAATCCTCCCCTGAGCCACTGAGAGTCAAGAAGTAACTGCTCAGAGAAGTAGTGCTGTTCAGAGTGCTAATTCAGCTCTCTGCAAGGCTGCAAATACATAGGCTCTAAACAGAAAATTTAAGACTTTGGTGGCTTGCAGATGCCATATCCTCAGCTGTACCTGAAGAACTACTCTGCAAGATTTAACCAAGTGGTGTCAATGCCCTCTTCTGGCCACGATCAGCTCTACCACAGGCTTCCCTGCGCTGCAAAAGCAGTGCTCACGCAACCCAGGCTTTCCAAGGCTGAGATGGAAAAGCTGTCTGTGCACCACATACCACTTTTTTGGATTCTTGCTGGATAACCCCATCCAAGCCCAGTTGCTTCATGCCCACTTTATCTAGTACACTGACTGTGAGGGCTGAAACAAAACCAAGAACACAGAGCACGGTACCTGGAAAAGACACAAGAGGTGTTATAAATTCCTCAGTGTGGAAAGAGCTGAATGACAAAACCAACTGCATGTAATAAGCAGAATTCTCTAGGACTCCTACTCCTGGCTTCTCGTAACAGCCTTCCCTACTGCAGCCATACAGTAGGACCATTTAGCTCTTACCACCCTGTCAGAACCCTTGAGCTCTTTATCCACCAAGCTCCCGATGCGCTGCAGAATTGCCTGATGCCAGCGAAGCGAAAGCCCCAGCCATCTCTAAAGACAGCCACTTTGCTGGACTAAGGCCAGAATGCCTTCTGAACTGCAGCAGGCCTGTGCGTAACAAACCCAAGGTTAAAACAAGCCAGACACAAAGAAACGTCGATGGTCCCCTGAGCAGGAGACGCATCACTCATGGGCTGGTCCTGGAAGCCAAGTTATACCTCTTCATTTACGTGAGCCACTTCAGTTACTACAGCAATCTGACCTGTTAGCACACTCGGCTCCAGAGAAGTGAGTCAGATCGTGCTGGGTATGCCAGAAGCAAGTCTGGCAACGGGCATCTGCTGCAGACATCCTTCTCTCAGATCTCTATTCATTTTGTTTTCCAAAGAGCCAAAACAATCTCTGTGATGCATACACACTTTGTCTGATGTATTTATCCCTTCATGGGCTACTGAAGTCGCTGTGCTGTGCTTGCAAATGCTGCCTGAGCATAAAACTAATAGTGTGAGATGGGATGCGACACACCGTGCCCATCCCAGTTACTTCTCTGAGAGCTAGAACCAAATGAGCAGGGTTTCAACTTCAATATTTATCTCACATCTGCATCCTCTTTTCCATGGGTGATGGCCCGTACTGTTTTGTTATTTGGGAAATAACACTTTCCTATGATCACCAAGGTTTTGTACACAAAGGATGCCCTGAGGCAGGTCTCCCTAACATCACCATTCCGGCACACCAGAGTACGGGAGTGCCACTACTTAACTGCACTGTGAAACAGGTCATCCCTTCCACTAGAGACAGATCCCACCTCACTGCACCAAAGAGAGGAGAGAAACTCAAATTTTTTAAAGCTATGAGCCCTAGAACAGATTCACACTAAGAAACATGTCATTCAGATTCTCCTTTCAGATTCAGATTCACAGTAATTTAAACCTACGATTTTGATCAGTCCACGTGCAAGGCATGTAATGATGAGACCAATACAGATGCTACTACAGAACCAGCATGTTCTGCTAGCTAAAGTAGAGAAAAACAAACACATTAGATTCCTCTCTTGTTTCACTCTTAAGTTCCCATGCCATGGGAGTAAACCTACATTTAGTACTGACCACCTGTGACTGCAGATGTTAAAATATCTCAAGAAAACTGCAGAAAAAACTATCAGGCTGACACTACAGCTTTAGAGAGGGTTTTCAGGCATCGATGAAGAAAACACCACTCCATTGCATACAGAAAGCAACAGGAAAAATTGGAAAATAATGTTCCGCCTCCTGCTAACTTCACTATCTCTTTCAGGTACTTTTCGTAACTGGACGAAACAGGCTAGCATCAGCTCTAGAAAACAAAAGGCCAAAGCACCACAGAAACTCACCTCCCCAGAGTGTCCACTGCATTCCAAATTTTGCCTCAAACTGCTGGGTGAAGAAGAAGTTGAGGACACTCCCAAGACGGGAGAAAGACAGAGTCAGTCCAAATGCCAGTGCCAGTTCCTTCCCCTTGAACCAGAAGGCTGTGATACGATTCTGCACAACTTGGAGAAGACAAAAATCCTCTGAACAGACAGACTTGGCCAAGAGCATTGCAGAGAAGCAACAAACACAGCCTCTCAAACTCAAGAGCTTGAGCTGGGGTAAGAGACCTCTACACATCTCAAGTGGAGGTAGTACGTGTCAACTTTGCAGTCCATTTTGAAGTGTACTAAATTATGCTGGGACAGAGTAGGTGAACTTACGCCTCAGATAAGGCAAGCAAAAATAACCCCAAAGGCATAGCAATCATATAGCAGCCCCCACCCTTGGGAGGACAAACTTGTTAGAAGGGTAGACATTTAAACATTTCGGTACACGTTAAATCCATGCAACCCTTCAAGGAGCAGGGTTCTTCTGTTAGCAACGTAGGTTCCTAGTGCCGACCAGGTGAAGCTGACTGGTAGGAAAAGGGTCTAGGAGGCAAAATAAAAATGTATGATGACCCACTGGTGAGATGCATTAAGGACGTGAATTCCTTACTAGTAAGTGACCCATTCCCAGAGCCAAAGAGCAGTCTTCCTGATAGCATCGTTGGTAGGAGGTATGGTGACCCCTTGAAATGTGAGCCTAGAGCAAAGACTGATGATCCCAGCACAGTCAGGAGAGAGAAAACAAGGACACCAACTAGGGAGAAACAGAAAAAAAAAATAAACAAACCTCAATAGACATGCTAAGATCAGGACAAAAGCATTCTTTGTCAAAAAGCAAGACAGCAACCTCAAAACAGGCCAGTAAACCTGTGGGCTTCCATCAGTTTACCCTCATTATCTGTCTCCTCATCTGTAAGTTGTTTACCTCTGTGATAGAGAAACAGAGCATAACTGCATTTTCTGTGTCTGCTGGGCCTTAGATTATGGCACACAACAGAACAAATGTCAGAGCAGGGATCAGAACACTACTTTATCAGTTTGTCCCACTGAAAACGTATTAACACTATTCCCTGTTTCATCCACGTCAGGTATTCAGGTAAGAACTTTGGGACTCTGGCATCCCTGGAGATATCCCAGAAATCAGCTGGGATATCAGTCTAAACAAAGCACGTTTACTGCACCGCTGTGTAAATTCAGATAAGCCAGTGGTCAAAGGTTGAAAACATCTCAGCTGCCTTCATGGAGCTGCTCAGCTAACCGCCACACACTCCACACACAGACCTGTCCCTCCTCTCCCATCTCTCTGTGATCTTACTGAAGTGGAAACTTTGGTCATCCCTTCGCACTGAAAGAACAGCCTGAAATCCCACTTCAGTACAAAAATAAATTAATTAATCCACAGAACTTACAGCGATTTCCTAGTTTATCAATCAGGAATCCAGCCAGAATAACCACTACTGCATTTCTAGGAGAAAAGAAGAACAGAAACATTTGTGTCTTGCTGCTAGGAAGCAACTAGCAAACTACAGTGCCTCCCCAAAGCAAGAAAAAAGTGACTCACGTCCAAGCATAGATCGCGTACAGCAAGTTGTATTGTGCAGGTGTCATTCCCAAGCCTTCAACACAGTCCAGCGTGCTATTATGCCCAGTGCTGTTACGATGGGTCCCATTAGGGCAGGTCAAGTTCTGCATATTAAGTCACAGAGCCTGTGTTAAGCAGCAGACATGGATGAAAACCCACGCATTCCTTTAAAAACAAAGTAAAGTTCTTGCCTGCTAGATTTCTATTTCTCCTACTCAGTTCCCACTTCCACGACCAGGAATTAGAGGACTTGTGTCTTCCCTCAGAAAGCCAGCCCTTGCCAAATGAGAAATTACTGTCCATCAGCATGTCTTCCCTTCCCCTTTCTGTGGCAGTAGTGGCAGGGGCTCAGCACTTTTATATGCATTTCAGTCCAAAAGAAAAGGCAGGAGACTGAACCATGAGGTTTATTTGATCCCTTAGTTTCTTGGCTATAGTTTAGCTTGATCTGACACTTCATTACATGCAATAAAGTCTTAAGCAGTGTGTAAATATGAAACTTAGCGGTCATCCATATTAATTCACAGCTATAAAGCATTTGCTGGACAGCAGGAAACCGGTAGTCCTGGCATGATTTAATGATGTCATTTTTGCTACTGAAAAGCATCATCTCCTCCACACCGTATGATCAGGTTAAAAAACCAGATCTTCCAACTACAAAAAAAACACCTGCATTAGGAGATGAATGCTAGGTCTTCCGCACTAGTAGGCACGTTTAATGTCTTGCATAAGTACAAGCAAAGCGTAATTTTAACCACATGATTTTTATGTAGCCTTTATATGTACAAACCCCTCATATCTGCTGCTGCATGATGATCTTAGATGCGCCGACTACCACCATACCACTTGTGTAAGGCAAGCAGAGGCTAAATTTGCCAGAGTAAAAATACGATGAGAGTGTCAACAGATAAAAAGACTGTTTGCACAGTACCTAAGACAGGAAAATACGGCTTGTTTTCACTACCCTATAAAGTTACCTAGGTAACAAAATATGACATAACCTTTCCTTTACTCCATAAATAAATAACTGACTCTTCTCCTATAGAAGTTGTGGAGGATCAAGCAATAAATACTGACTTTTTCTTTTTACTCCTGTTTGCAATGATAACCTGCACCCAATTTATCCCGGAGTTCACTGTCACTGAATGTTAGGGATTAAGTGCATTTTGAAAATTAAAAGAAGTTATATGTTAGTTTAGATATATTGCTGATATATCGAAGCAGACGAAGAGCAGGGCAGTGACTCCCAGCCTACACACAGGGATCCACCAGCAGATGGCACACATGATGCCACTTTACATGAGTGAAAACATCTCTCCAAAGACATGAAACAAATGCAATAATGACAGGTAAATGAGTCAGGTAAGAATTTCTGTCGGGTATTCAGGAGTTCGGGTAACAACTCTGGGACTCCGGCATCCCTGGAGAAATCCCAGAAATCGTCTGGGATGTTAGTCTGAACAACAAAATTTCCTAGCATTTGAGAACACAGCTACCTTTCACACGACGGACCCCTCCGACCTCCCCGCGCGGGCCTGTCTTTCGGCCAGCAAACAAGCACACGCCGTGACGCCTGCAGTATCAGGCGGCTGGATGTGAAGACCCAGAAAGTCTGTTCTAGCCTCCTGTCTCCAACACCGCCAGCCTTCCAACCAGTTCTAGGTACCGTCTACATGCAAAGCGGGGAGAGCCCTATTCTAACTCCGAGCTTCGTTAGCGTAGCGAACCGTTGTTCGGACAGAGAGCTGACAACCATGGAGCAAGGGCAGGTTTTAGATTCCCAGTTCTCCAGGCAGTAGCGAGAACTCGCCCAAACCCCTCGTGGCTTGTCCCGGCTTTGTGCACCTTCCTCACGGCAAACGTGGCAGTAGGAACCCCCCCACCCGCAGCGTCCGGAACAAAAGACCCTGGAGCACGACTCTTATACTGACAGCGTAAGGAAAGGCTTTGAAACTCTGCTGGTGACCAAGGCCTCCATTTTGCTGGTTCTGCCTTTTTTTGCCCGCCCCGCTGCCGGGCCGCAGCCCAGGCGAACGCCCAGCACTCACCCCCTGGAACTGCTGCTGCAGGACGCTGGGGATGTCGAAGCAGAAGTAGGAGCCGAAGGTGAGCAGGCAGTTGAGCAGGAGCACCGCGAACCTGTAGGAGGCTGCGGGGCAGAGAGGACCCACCTCGCCCTTCACCTCGCGCCCGGCCCAGCCCTCCCGCAGGCCCCGCCGAGCCCCGCGCTGCGGTTCAGCCGGGCGGGCCCGGGGGAGCCCCGCAGGCGGCGGTGGGACGGGGCCGGACCTCCCCCTCCGCCGCCTGCGAGGCCCACGGCCCCGGGCCGCGCCGCCCCCGCGCCCCGCCAGCGCTCACCCCGCTCCGCCGCCACCGCCATGCCTCCGCCCGCGGCTCGCTTCGGCCCCGCCTCGGGCCCGGCCCCGCCCGCCCGGGGACACGGACACGAGCCCGGGGCCGCGGGCGCCGCCGGGGGGGAGGCTGCTGGCATGTCGCGGTACGGGCCGCCGCCTCTGGGTTGAGCCAGCACTGGAACGGGTCTGATCGGAAAAGCAGCGTGATAAAGTGGAGGAGTGGTCTTCAGTGAAAAGGAGGAAACTTAGTAAAGAGAATAAAAAGCAGCGCTTACAAAAGGAAGTCGCCAAATGGGTAAATGCAAGATGGGGAACAGCAGCACAGAAGAAACTGGTTTGTAATGCACCGTAAACCGACAGGAGTCAACAACGCGATGTTTTGCCTTTTTAGGTATATCTTTTAGGGTGTGTTTGGAAGTGTCTCATGTAAGAACTGGGGAAGGAGCAGCTATTTACGCTAGTAGACAATACTGCAGAAGAACAGACAGATAGAAACCGTCCAAACGTAAATTAGAGGCTTCTGGTTGTCACAAGAGCAGGGTCCTGGTAATGAAATGAAGAAAAAGGAAAGGGGGAAAAAACCCCCAAAGCCTCTATATGATTGAAAGAGTAAGTATGTTTCTCTTCCTGTTTGAAGAGCATTTTCTACCCAGCCAAGACAGAAATAGCTGCATGTAAGGCAAAGCCTCTCAACAGTGAGGGCCAGTGCCTTACCTGATTTTAAAACAGAGCTTGATAAATACATGAGTAAGGCTCTGTCACAGCAAGCAGCAGGATTTGGGAATCCAGAAATTTCTTCCCGCTCTGGTGTCAGTGAGTCAAAGGTACACACAGTAGCAAAAAGGTACAGGATGAAAAAATAACCTTGTGCATCTCAGCTACGTGTCACAAAATGTTCTCCGTGCTCATGTTACATGTTCAGTAAGACAAAGTTTTTTCAGGTAGCCAATGCATGTTAAACAAAAGTTTTTCAACAGTGGTGTGTACTGAAAATAGTTCAATAACTAACAGGTTTAGGACCATCTGACCCTTAAAGTCTATTTTTATAAATGCTGTTATTTTAGACATTGCCTGTGCTGCCATGTAGAAGATTTTTATTTTATCCTACCCTATGATTTCTCACTTCCTTGAGCTGCAAGTGTGCAAAACACTGAAACAGCATCATTACCTTAATGTGCAGAGGATGCTTCACATTCCTGACCCACATCCTCCTCAGCTAGCTGTGGTGGGCTGACCCTGATGAGCAGGTGAGCCCCCACCCAGCTGCTCACTTCCCGCAGTGGGATGGAGGAGAGAATCGGACGGGCAAAAGTGAGGAAAAAACTACAAAGCCTCATGGGTTAAGGTACAGACAGTTTAATAAGTGAAGGGGAAAAAAAAGCAAGGAAAAAACCCCACCGAGTGATGCACAAGCAATGACTCACTATCAACAGACTGATGCCCACCCACCCCCCAACAGCACTTAACCTTGGAAAAAACTCCCCCCAACTTTCCTGCTGAACGTGATGCTACGTGGCATGGGACACCTCTGGTCAGCTAAAACATGGTTGTGTTACCTTCCTCACCAACCTGAAACACAGCACTGTATCAGCTGCTATGAAGACAATAAACTCCTTACCAGCTAAATCCAGTACACTAAGAACCAGCTCCTGAAAGGAACTCTTTTGGCCAAATAAAAATGTTTTATAGCAGCATTTAGAAAAACCAAAAGTGTCTGGATAACAGTAACATGTATATATACATGTGTATATGTGTATACAAAAATATTCATGTGTGTATATATATATATAAAAAACATATACAATTTTGTGTGTGATTGATTTGAAAACGAGGGTTAGAGCTTTCCTAATGATTTGCAAGTTTTCAGGAAACTAGCTGGGTTTTGATTCTAGGTACTTCCGTACAAAAGCTATGAAATGCTTCCGTGTCCAGTTCTTTCTAACAGTGCTGTCCCTCATTTCATTCCTGACTTATGTCTCCACGAAGGACGCCTGTGGCAAGTATCGTTAAAATGGCAGAGAGCCTTTTCGGCTATCAATATACTGCAACAGCACTACTTATTAAATTCAAAGAATTAATCTAAGATTCCAGAATTGGAAATAATACATATGTGCAGGGTACTAAAGCCCACAGATTCTCAGATTTCTTGTCAAGCTATAACCATTACTAGCAGCAGTGGGGGTGTGTACAAATACTGCTGGCAGCAGCAGCAGGTTCTTGTTCTGTATGAAGCTTTGTAGCACTTCTAAGATGTGTTCGTGCCACACGTGGTATTTGTATCACACTTCAGGGACTGCAATCACATTGCTTATGAAAAATACTAATTGCTGGGCAAAATTCACTGTGGTGCCAAATGGATGGAAACGAAAAATAAGTATCAGCATCCTGCTGTTATTTATAGGTTGAAGATATTGGATTCCTTTGCACAGTGAGTCTGGACACACACTTCCAATTTTCTCCCTCAGCAGTGTTTTGTTTTCCATATATATATATGAAATATTTTCTGTATATATATATGTATGCATATATAGAAATATATCTATATTCCATAATATTCCATGTTTGTCCTGGTTTCAGCCAGGATAGAGCTGGTTTTCTTCACAGAAGCTAGTGTGAGACTGTGTTTTGGATTTGGGATGAGGAACTCTTGATAATGTGCTGATGTTTTGGGTTGTTGCTGAGCCGTCAAGGACAGTCCAGCTTCTTGTGCTGGCCTGCCAGCAAGCAGGCTGGGGGTGCACGGGGAGCTGGGAGGGGACACAGCCGGGACAGCTGACCCAGACTGGCCAAAGAGATATTCCCTACCATCCGACGTCATGCCCAGTACATAAACTGGAGTTGGCCGGGGGGCGGAAATCGCTGCTCGGGGACGGGCTGTTGATCACGGGGTGGTGAGCAATTTCTGTATTGGGCATCACTTGTTCTTGTACATTCCTTTGTTGGTATTATCATTATTGTTCCCTTCTTTCTTTCTGTCCTATTAAACCGTGTTTATCTCAACCCACGAGGTTTTTCCTAATTCTCTCCCCTGACCCACTGTGGGAGGGGCAGTAAGTGAGCGGCTGCGTGGTGCTTAGTTGCCGGCTGGGGCTAAACCACGACAGTCCTTTTTGGCGCCCAACGTGGGGCACGAGGCTTGAGATAATAACTGTTGCAGGTCACAATATCAGTTTATTTGATTTGCATCATGCTCTCGTCTTTGCTGTACATGTTAAGGATCGGTGTTGGTTTCTGCGGGCTGCTGTACTCTGCAATGATTAGTAATGTCTCGCCTGTGAATTTTGTTTTTAGAACACTGACCTTGAGCTTAATGTGGTATCATCTGAGCTCTGTACTAAAGCCGTTACTGTATTTTGGCTACAGTCTTGTGGAGACGATTAGCAATTATACTTCTGCCTCTGAAAGGTTTTTTATGGAGGAAATGCAGAATGGTACCTTTGCTACCCTCTATCATAACATTTCCTCCTTCATCACAATAATTTTTCAGTATTTTGAACACCCTTGGGTAGTTAAAATACCTCTATTGCTACTTCTGGGGAACATTGTTTCGGTTTTGTCTAAGGTTGGCAAGCGATTTAAGAATATCACCCGGACATCTGCCCCAAGGCTGGATAGTTATGAATGGCAGGGCGTGTGGAACAGCATGGGCAAATGCCTGGGGCGGTGGGCACCTCCGGTGTTTTGGGACTTCACTCCCGAACAAGTGCAGAATCCTGATAAACTAGCAGAATATCTGGAAGAAGTATGCTGTCAGCCTGGCAGCTCCAAGGAGACACAAATCATTGCCATGTGCTGGGGCCTGGCCCATGCCTACCAAGCTCTATTTAACACTGTGCAAAGGGGAGAGAGGCTCTCTGGGTCTGATGGCAATGTGGCAGGCACTGTGACTCCTCCAACCCCCACGGCGGGCACTGTAGCTACTCAGACTGTTGCAGCTGAACCAGAGAACCAGCCCATCCCGGTATCAGTTGCCCCTGTACAAAAGAAGAAATCTTGGAAGCGGAAGTCAGCTCGTTTAGTAAGGGATGAGGAAGATTCTGCTAAGAAGGAGCCAGAGGAAGAGAGTGAGGAGGCAGAGTGCTCTGAAGCAGGGCCATCACAAGTACGGAAGAGGGAAGAGAGCGAGTCATCACTTGAAGAGGAGGAAGAGGAAGAACTCATAAAAGAGACGGTAACTACCCGATCTCTATCCCTGAGTGAATTGCGAGATATGCGAAAGGATTTCAGCCGTCGTCCAGGTGAGCACATTGTCACCTGGCTGCTCCGATGCTGGGATAATGGAGCCAGTAGCCTGGAATTAGAGGGTAGGGAAGCCAAGCAGCTGGGATCCCTTTCCAGAGAAGGGGGCATTGACAAAGCAATTGGAAAAGGTGCACGAGTCCTCAGCCTCTGGAGACGACTCCTGTCGGGTGTGAAGGAAAGGTATCCCTTCAAGGAAGATGTTCTATGTCACCCAGGCAAGTGGACCACCATGGAGAAAGGTATCCAGTACCTGAGGGAGCTAGCTGTGCTGGAAGTGATTTATGGTGACTTGGACAATGGACAATCATCCAAAGATCCAGATGAAGTCAATTGCACGCAACCTACGTGGCGGAAGTTTGTACGGAGTGCACCATCATCATATGCCAACTCATTAGCAGTAATGGCCTGGAAGGACGGAGAGAGACCAACGGTGGATGAATTGGCTGGCCAACTCCGGCAATACGAAGAAAGTCTCTCTTCCTCCCTACGGGCCTGCGTCTCTGCTATAGAGAAACTGCCCCGGGAGTTCCGGCAATTCAAAGAGGATATGCCCTACCCTCCACCCATACGGACCAGTGTCTCAGCCATTAGGAGTAAGCGCTCTTCTATTCAAGAGAGAAGATATAGAGGATACACACCACGAGCCACCCTGTGGTTTCAATTGCGTGACTACGGAGAGGACATGAGGAGGTGGGATGGAAAACCTACCTCGACCCTAGAGGCACGAGTACGCGAGCTGCAAGGAAAAACAATTACAAAAGGGGGTTCAGGTTCCTGGAGGAAAATTGTCGCTCCACTTTCCAGTGGGCAGCTTCCCAGAAAGAATAGAAGAGCTGATCTCACCTCTGATCCTCTTGAAGGGACTTCTGATTCCTATTTACAAGAAGTGGGTAACGAGTACTATGAGCAGGACTAGAGGGGCCCTGCCTCCAGCCAGGCGGAGGAGAAGGACAACCGAGTTTATTGGACTGTGTGGATTAGATGGCCTGGCACATCAGACCCACAGGAATATAAGGCTTTAGTGGACACCGGTGCACAATGTACCTTAATGCCATCAAGCCATATAGGGGCAGAACCCATCTGTATTTCTGGAGTGACAGGGGGATCCCAACAGCTGACTGTACTGGAGGCTGAAGTGAGCCTAACTGGGAATGAGTGGCAGAAGCACCCCATTGTGACTGGCCCGGAGGCTCGGTGCATCCTGGGCATAGACTACCTCAGCAGAGGGTATTTCAAGGACCCAAAAGGGTACCGGTGGGCTTTTGGTATAGCTGCCTTGGAAACAGAAGAAATTAAACAGCTGTCCACCTTGCCTGGTCTCTCAGAGGACCCTTCTGTGGTGGGGTTGCTCAGGGTCAAAGAACAACAGGTGCCGATCGCTACCACAACAGTGCACCGGCGGCAATATCACACCAACAGAGACTCCCTGATCCCCATCCATGAGCTGAGTCGTCGGCTGGAGACCCAAGGAGTGATCAGCAAGACTCACTCACCCTTTAACAGCCCCATATGGCCAGTGCGAAAGTCTAATGGAGAGTGGAGACTGACAGTAGACTATCGTGGCCTGAATGAAGTCACGCCGCCACTGAGCGCTGCCGTGCCGGACATGCTAGAACTTCAATATGAACTGGAGTCAAAGGCAGCCAAGTGGTACGCCACCATTGATATTGCTAACGCGTTTTTCTCAGTCCCTTTGGCAGCAGAGTGCAGGCCACAGTCTGCTTTCACTTGGAGGGGTGTCCAATACACCTGGAATCGACTTCCCCAGGGGTGGAAACACAGCCCTACCATTTGCCATGGGCTGATACAAACTGCACTGGAACAGGGTGAAGCTCCAGAGCATCTGCAATACATTGATGACATCATCATATGGGGCAACACAGCAGAAGAAGTTTTCGAGAAAGGGAAGAAAATAATTCAAGTCCTTCTGAAAGCTGGTTTTGCTATAAAACAAAGTAAAGTCAAGGGACCTGCACAAGAGATCCAGTTTTTAGGAATAAAATGGCAAGATGGACGTCGACAGATCCCAACGGATGTGATCAACAAAATAACAGCTATGTATCCACCAACTAGCAAAAAAGAAACACAAGCATTTTTGGGCGTTGTCGGTTTCTGGAGAATGCATATTCCAAATTACAGTCTGATTGTAAGCCCTCTTTATCAAGTGACCCGGAAGAAGAACGATTTTAAATGGGGCCCTGAGCAACGACAAGCCTTCGAACAAATCAAACAGGAGATAGTTCATGCCGTAGCCCTCGGGCCAGTCCGGGCAGGACAAGATGTTAAAAATGTGCTCTACACGGCAGCCGGGGAGAATGGCCCTACCTGGAACCTCTGGCAGAAGGCACCAGGAGAGACTCGAGGTCGACCTCTAGGGTTTTGGAGTCGAGGATATAGGGGATCTGAGTCCCGCTATACTCCAACTGAAAAGGAGATATTGGCGGCATATGAAGGAGTTCGAGCTGCCTCAGAAGTGGTTGGTACTGAAGCACAGCTCCTCCTGGCACCCCGACTGCCGGTGCTGGGCTGGATGTTCAAAGGGAGGGTCCCCTCTACACATCATGCGACTGATGCTACGTGGAGTAAGTGGGTCACACTTATTACACAGCGGGCTCGAATAGGAAATCTTAATCGCCCGGGAATCTTGGAAGTGATCATGGACTGGCCAGAAGGCAAAGATTTTGGAATATCACCGGAAGAGGAGGTGGCACATGCTGAAGAGGCTCCACCATATAATGAACTGCCAGAGAACGAAAGGCAATATGCCCTGTTTACTGATGGGTCCTGTCGTATTGTAGGCAAACATCGAAGGTGGAAAGCTGCTGTATGGAGCCCTATAGGACGAGTTGCAGAAGTGGCTGAAGGACAAGGTGAATCAAGTCAGTTTGCGGAGGTGAAAGCCATCCAGCTGGCTTTAGATATTGCTGAACGAGAAAAATGGCCAGTACTCTATCTTTATACTGACTCATGGATGGTAGCAAATGCTCTATGGGGGTGGCTGCAGCAATGGAAGCAGAGCAACTGGCAACGCAGAGGCAAGCCCATCTGGGCTGCTGAATTGTGGCAAGATATTGCTGCCCGACTAGAGAATCTAGTCATAAAAGTACGTCACGTAGATGCTCACGTACCCAAGAGTTGGGCCACCGAAGAACATCAAAACAACCATCAGGTGGATCAGGCTGCTAAGATTGAAGTGGCTCAGGTGGATCTGGACTGGCAACATAAGGGTGAATTATTTATAGCTCGGTGGGCCCATGACACCTCAGGCCATCAGGGAAGAGATGCAACATATAGATGGGCTCGGGATTGAGGGGTGGACTTGACCATGGATGCTATTGCACAGGTTATCCATGAATGTGAAACGTGCGCTGCGATCAAACAAGCCAAGCGGTTAAAGCCCCTCTGGTATGAAGGACGATGGTTGAAATACAAATATGGGGAGGCCTGGCAGATTGACTATATCAAACTTCCACAAACTCGCCAAGGCAAGCGCTATGTGCTTACCATGGTGGAAGCATCCACCGGATGGCTGGAAACATACCCTGTGCCCCATGCCACCGCCCGGAACACTATCCTGGGCCTTGAAAAGCAAGTCTTATGGTGACATGGCACCCCCGAAAGAATTGAGTCAGACAATGGGACTCATTTCCGAAACAACCTCATAGACACCTGGGCCAAAGACCACAGCATTGAGTGGGTGTATCATATCCCCTATCATGCACCAGCTTCCGGAAAAATGGAACGATACCACGGACTGTTAAAGACTACACTGAGAGCAATGGGTGATGGGACATTCAAACATTGGGATAAACATTTAGCCAAAGCCACCTGGTTAATCAACACTAGGGGATCTACTAATAGAGCCGGCCCTGCCCAATCAAAACTTCTACGTACTGTAGAAGGGGATAAAGTCCCTGTGGTGCATGTGAGAAACATGCTGGGGAAGACAGTCTGGGTTACTCCTGCATTAGGAAAAGGCAAACCCGTTCGTGGGATTGCCTTTGCCCAGGGACCTGGGTGCACTTGGTGGGTAATGCGGAAGGATGGGGAAGTCCGATGTGTACCTCAAGGAGATTTGATTTTGGGTGAAAACAGTCAATGATTTGAATTGTATTATGTCAATTGTTCAGTATGACATTACTACTATGGCTGCTATCTACCATATCAATGGTATTATAGTAACAATCACCCAGACTGATGAAGAATGAGCTTCACTGAAACCAAGCAACATGCAGCAGTGATGAAACCAGAACTGGCTTCAGCAGCTTGCGCCCAACAAATCCCTCGAGACCGACATCTTCGACCTGCAGATCATGGACATGGACCGTGCCAGATGACAATCCAACACCACATACCATCTCCCCTGCCCTGAGAGACTGCTATGATGGATGAAGCCCAGAGTCATGGACTGACTGAACTCCATAGACATTTTAAAGTGATGGCCCATGGACTAAGAAAGTGATATCTGTGTGTATATATTAAAAGACAGGAAGAGTAATAATGAATAATTGGAATGTATTGAAAAGTATAGGACCTGGGCATGACGTAAACGGTATGGAATAAGGGGTGGATACTGTCCTGGTTTCAGCCAGGATAGAGCTGGTTTTCTTCACAGAAGCTAGTGTGAGACTGTGTTTTGGATTTGGGATGAGGAACTGTTGATAATGTGCTGATGTTTTGGGTTGTTGCTGAGCCATCAAGGACAGTCCAGCTTCTTGTGCCGGCCTGCCAGCAAGCAAGCTGGGGGTGCACGGGGAGCTGGGAGGGGACACAGCCGGGACAGCTGACCCAGACTGGCCAAAGAGATATTCCCTACCATCCGACGTCATGCCCAGTACATAAACTGGAGTTGGCCGGGGGGCGGAAATCGCTGCTCGGGGACGGGCTGTCGATCACGGGGTGGTGAGCAATTTCTGTATTGGGCCTCACTTGTTCTTGTACATTCCTTTGTTGGTATTATCATTATTGTTCCCTTCTTTCTTTCTGTCCTATTAAACCATGTTTATCTCAACCCACGAGGTTTTTCCTAATTCTCTCCCCCGTCCCACTGTGGGAGGGGGAGTGAGCGAGCGGCTGCATGGTGCTTAGTTGCCGGCTGGGGCTAAACCACGACAATGTTACATATATGGAAATAAATAATACATTTTTCCACATATATGAAATATTTACCCCTCCCTCCTTTCAGTGTTTGGCTAACAGGCTATGTGAATTTGATGTGTTAGAATTAATTCACCTGTTGAATTTTACTCTTTTTTTAAATAAGTGTCTGGAGTAGAGATTGGAACCTTGTTTGATTCATGAGCCCTTAGTAAGAGTTAGTATATAGAACTAGCAATGGTGAGGTCAAATACTTGTGAGGGATTTGCAATGGTGGCATGAATGTTTGTCCAGACTCAGGTTACTGCATGTCTAGAAGAACCTTTAGGCTGTCTTTAGGGAGGAAAAGGACAGGCATAAAAATAGTTTAGATGTCTTGTCAGTTAAAGATAACTTTCTAAGCATGGCCAGGTGAAATGCTTCCCTGCTGAATCTGTGCATCAGCAGCTCTGGTGTCTCTGCTGTTTCTCAGAGCTTCCTAGAAGAGAATCAGCACTAATAGGCACAACTGAATAAAAATCTATGATCCAGAAATAATTTGGGAACACTGAATTTGAAGACTGTTGTTATTTTCATCTTCTATTCGGTAAGAAGTCTTTATGTAGTAGAAGAGGTGTGGGCTTACATCACAAACAGAGTAGCAAGATGCAAAAAATTTAAAACTGAGTAAGTAGCAATGTGTCAGAAACCTCTTCTACTCATAACACTTAAGGGGCAAGAACCAGTCTGATCCAGACAGGGGAGAGAAGGAGGAGAGCTCTTCTTCCATTAGTGCTTCAAGGAAAAGAATTAATATTTGATAAGAAAAATCAGTTAGCTGATAAGTAAGAGACAGTTTCTGAACACAACCTATGGAAACCACCCTTGAAGAAAACCTTTAATGTAGAGGGTCCATGGTGGCGTTTTAAGTTCTGCGGCATGGTTGTGGGCAGCTGGTTGACTCAAGGTTTGCCTTAGGTTCTACATTGTCAGTATATCTATGATTTTAATATTGTCTCCTGGCTATTAGGTCACAGAATCACAGAATCACAGAATCACTAGGTTGGAAAGGACCTTTAAGATCATCAAGTCCAACCATTAACCCAACGCCACCATGTCCCCTAAACCATGTCCTGAAGCGCCACATCCACACGTTTTTTGAACACTTCCAGAGACGGCGACTCCACCACCTCCCTGGGCAGCCTGTTCCAATGCCTGACCACCCTCTCAGGGAAGAAATTTTTCCTAATATCCAATCTAAACCTCCCCTGGCGCAACTTGAGGCCATTTCCTCTTGTCCTATCACTAGTTACTTGGGAGAAGAGACCAACACCCTCGTCGCCACAACCCCCTTTCAGGTAGTTGTAGAGAGCGATAAGGTCTCCTCTCAGCCTCCTCTTCTCCAGACTAAACAACCCCAGTTCCCTCAGTCGCTCCTCATCAGACTTGTGCTCCAGACCCCTCACCAGCTTCGTTGCCCTTCTCTGGACACGCTCCAGCACCTCAACATCCTTCTTGTAGTGAGGGGCCCAAAACTGAACACAGTATTCAAGGTGCGGCCTCACCAGTGCCGAGTACAGGGGCACAATCACTTCCCTACTCCTGCTGGCCACACTATTCCTGATACAGGCCAGGACGCTGTTGGCCTTCTTGGCCACCTGGGCACACTGCTGGCTCATATTCAGCCGGCTGTCAACCAGCACCCCCAGGTCCCTTTCCGCCGGGCTGCTCTCCAGCAACTCCTCCCCAAGCCTGTAGCATTGCATGGGGTTGTTGTGGCCAAAGTGCAGGACCCGGCACTTGGCCTTATTAAACCTCATACAGTTGAGCTCTGCCCATCGATCCAGCCTGTCCAGATCCCTCTGCAGAGCCCTCCTGCCCTCCAGCAGATCAACACTCCCACTCAACTTGGTGTCATCTGCAAACTTACTGAGGGAGCACTCGATCTCCTCATCCAGATCATGAATAAAGATATTGAATAAGACCGGCCCCAGAACCGAGCCCTGGGGAACACCGCTTGTGACCGGCCGCCAGCCGGATTTAACGCCGTTCACCACAACTCTCTGGGCTCGGCCATCCAGCCAGTTCCTCACCCAGCGAAGAGTAAACCCGTCTAAGCCACGAGCCGCCAGTTTCTCCAAGAGAATGCTGTGGGAGACGCTGTCAAAGGCTTTACTAAAGTCCAGGTAGACAACGTCCACAGCCTTTCCCTCATCCACTAGGCGGGTCACCTGGTCATAGAAGGAGATCAGGTTGGTCAAGCAGGACCTGCCTTTCATGAACCCATGCTGGCTGGGCCTGATCCTTTGGTTGTCCTGCAGATGCCCTGTGAGCACTCTCAAGACCAACCGCTCCATAATCTTCCCTGGTACAGAGGTCAGGCTGACAGGCCTGTAGTTCCCAGGATCCTCCTTCCGGCCTTTCTTGTAGACGGGCATCACTCATATTCTCATATTCTGTCAAATTCCATTCATCTTGACTTAAGTTTGTAGGTGTTCAGTCATTCTGATTTTTATTTGAACCATTACCTGGTCCCTACACCCGTGCATCCATAAATGTATCATGATAACATTTTGCCTTGGCTGTAAATTTATTCCAAAACTGCAGAGCTTTTCTTGTTTCTCAGAAGGCTTGGTTTTAGTCCTCTCATAAAAACCTACACCGATAATTGTAATTCAGTTTTACGGAAAGCTTACTGAAAGTAGTATAAAATCCTTCTCCTGCCCTTGAAGATCTTGTGCCAGTTTTTCTGATTTTATAGCTTCAATTTTCCACCTTAAAACAGGCAGTCTCTTCTGGTACATATTTCCTCTTGTTCATCTGGATTTTTCAGCAGCAAGATCTCAGTCTCAGGGACTCCTTAAGTATTGTGGACAGTCCTTTGAGCTTAAGGTTTAACTTATGAAAGCATGTGTTGTTATTTGCATTCTGTTTCCAAGTGACTGCCTTACATGAGAGAAAACAGTGAAATTGTTTTTGTAACAAACTGTGTTAAATCTTTTTGAAAAGAAAAGATACTGTATTTTTTGTTATCTCTTCAGTTATGAACAGTCAGGTAGAAGAATAACTGTAGTAAGTACAACGTTTTCAGGCAGGCAAGTGATTTTAATTGTCAAGTGTTAACACTTTATTTTGCAATGAATTGTGTATTTCCTCTAAGAACAGAGGAAACAGGAGCGATAATATGTAATCATTTAACATATTTTGCCATATCCTTCTCACGACTGCGCATTTTTCTTGCTGACCAGCCGGTGTCTTCTCTCAGGCTCACTGCGTCCCCAGAGGTTGTTCAAGCTCTGAGATGTCTTTTTGCTGCTGCTGCTGTCAGAGGCTCCGTCACCAGATGATGTGTGCAGCTCACCACCGAGGCCGAGCGGCTGGAAGGAGGAAAGTCCCCCGTGCGCGGGGTGAGCGGGGCTGAGGCGGGGGCCTTACAGGGGCAGGAAGACCCACACGTGTGTGTGTTTGCTTACTGCAGTGTCTGAGGGATGAGCTACTCTTTTTTTTTTTTTTCTGTAATGTCCTGCTGTTGCGGGAGAGCTCTTTAATATAATTAATAATGTAACCTTCCCTATTACTGCTCCATTTGCTGGTGTTCATTCCAGCTAGCTTAGAAGCCGTCCCTCCCACGGGTTCAGGAGAGACCTTAAAAACCTACCACAGCTTTAATATGGCACTAAACTAAGGAGTCCTGTCAGTTAATTATATTCTCTGCCCTTGTCACACAGGCAGAATTTTCATTCTTTGCTGAACCGCTAATAAAGGCAACCTGACTCTTTCAGTACTTGTACTGCATCTTTTATTGCCACAGGCGAGCGTCCTGTCTGTCACCTTAAATTGGTACTGGAGGTCTCTTTTAAATGTAGCTTAGGTTTCTAGAGGCTCTGCAAGACTCTCTCTCCTACTTTATAAAAAGCAAATGGAAAAAAATGAGGAAGTTGATGTAAATCTTCCAGGCACTAAGGCGTGTGCGGCTGCCCCTTTCTGTTTGAGAAGATTGTCCCTCACCATGTCCCTGCACATGCAGTTTGTCAGCTGAAAGCACAGGAGTAGAAGTGGGGCTGGGGTTAAGGTCCAGGACATGGGAAGAAAGCAGCATGCTGGTACAGAATGTATGTGTCAAAACCAACACCTGAAATCTCCCATCCCACTCCTGACACGTTTCTGTCTCTGGCATGGGAGGATATGGGGTGCAGAAGGGCTACCATAAAACATTTAACAGCAGCCAGTGTTTCTGAAAACGACATGAGCTTCTGCACATTTTACCATGTTTCTACACTTTCTTAATTTACCATGAGATACTCTTCCTTGCAGTGGCTGGGATTTTCATAAAATGTAGCTTGCCTGGGGGTTTGTTGTTTGTTTTTTTTTTTTTTTCTCTCTATCGGGCAAGGAGTAAAAGGGCTGATATCGGCAGCCCAGGACATCCTGGCCTCATTCAGGAAATCTTTTTTGCCTTCAGTTCAAGGTCTACTCATCAATTTCATATGCAAGAAAAAAATAATAAAGTCCACGTGCACATTAGTAAAAAAAAAAAAAAAATACCCGGAACTTACACTTTGCATACAGTTTTAATACTCGCTGTGAATGTACTTATCATCTGCTCTGAAAAGCACGCTTGGATATTGATAGTAAAGCAATGAGAATACAGTTGGACTTGATGATCTTAAAGATCTTTTCCAATTTAAATGATTCTATGATTCTATGAGAATTAATAAAATACAGAGATGGAAGATGGAGCTCTGATCCTACAGGTCGGATCACCACTGCAATCAGTGGCTTGGTAATTAGCACAATACCGTCCTAAGGAAATACTATACCATTTGCATACCATTGCCTGGTGTATTGCTGAGCTCTCAAGTGAACTTCAGCTGTGAGTACTGGGGACGAGTTATTTAGTGCACAAGTTGAGCAGTTTATTGTGACAGATCGAAAGACACGTAATAACAGGCTAACTTTGGAGAACCATGTCAAAAAGACATTTGCTTTAGGCAAAGATGCCATATTTACATCAAACTGTCTCCAGAAAATGCTTCTGAAGTACACTGGAGAGAGGTAGAGGAGAAACTAACTTTTCTGTTGCTAAACATCGAGTAGTGCACTTAAAAATTTAGCAAACCAGCAGATGGGCAGAAAATGATGTCAGATTTTACAAATCTGTCTTTTAAACAAAATATTGTCAAAAATATAATTACTTGAAGCATTTCAAAGACAGAATCACAGTGCTTTGTCATGTTCTTTGAAGAACTCAAATAAAATAGAACACAAAATAGAAAGGAAGTTGCCTTCAGGGATGCAGAAATCCGCATTTGCAGATGTCGGGGATTTCACCCAGAATGGAAGTTGCTTTTACTAATGTTTTATGAATGCTAAACAACACTCTCTTGAGTTCTCCTACAAGACCTGACTTCCTCCTCTTCTCTCCACCATCCTCTGAAGACTAAGGCTCTGGTTACAGCTCTGCCAGAACCTTCAAAATGCCTCCTTGATTGGCCATTAGGATGGGATAGGGAATGGACCACGTTAGATGGTCCCTAACAACGGTCTGAGATCTTGTTTGGGATTTGCACAATCTTGCCTAATGCTCACTGATTGAAAAGGCTTTTTTTTTGTTTGTTTGTCATGCATATTTACACTAGTGCTCTTTACACTACTGAAGAAATATAGACTATTAGAGAGAATGAACTGGTGGCCTGTTTCTCCACAAAGACTGAAGTGTTATATCAAAGTAAATTTTGACTAAATGGGAGTATTATTTGCAAAGCAATGATGGAGTGCTCAGTAGGGTGAGTAGATACACACAGCTAGTCTATACAAAAATTCCATGGTTGTGAAGGTATCCAACACATAATTTTATCTAGCTTTTTTTTTTACAGTCCGATTATTTAATTAATAGAAACTCTGTGTAATAATGTAGAAAACTACGCACAGGTTTCTTCAGTCAGAAGAGAACTGAACAAATAGAAATATGAGGGTCTGTGGTCTGTAAGTACCTACCAAGGGATGACATCTGATTCGAGGCAGCTCCTGGGTCCTGTCGAAGGAATATTAAGATCTTGTGGCTGTAAATTAAAAATAAAATATTAAAGCTGGAAATACCACTAAGGATTTCCAAGAGATGAAGGCTGAATATTTCTGTAACATACATTCTCTGGCCAAAGCACAAGTCATTATCACAGTTCAGAAATTGCTGGGTGAATGAGGTTTTGTAAAACTACCAGAATGTTTTTTTCCTGACCTAGGTATGGAAGAAGCTTCTGTAGTGGGAAATGAGCTATATGTGCATCATTTGTTGTTGTTATATAGTGTTTTCAGTGATATTCCATAAACATCATCTTTGAAATGCTTATGGAACTTCATTAAATTATTTTAAGCCAAACAAGGCATTGCTTTTAAACTTAAAAAGAGTACCACTAACCAGTTATTATACTAGACAGAGATAAATCTCTTTAAAAAGGTTTTGTATGATCCCATTCCTGCAGCTAAATTTTGCCAGTCAACTCTCCAGATACTGTCTTATAGAAAGGAAGCACAAGTAGTTTCTGCTGTACAAGTATTTTTAATCAGGAATAATCTCTCATAAAGAAAGTTTGGTTTACAGAAATCTTACCTCTGACACAACTGTCATATTGGTACTATGATACCATCATTTTCTGCAGAAACAACTTAATACCTTGGATTTAGGCTGAATATTATTTGCAGGTAAGTTCTAGCCACTAAAAACAATCCAGTATTTTCCTTGGCCATATCCCATCAAGATAAAAACGTAAAAACATTTATTCTTTCACACAGCAAAATTCCAGCTGTCCAAAGGGGAAAATAAAGGCTAATTGAAGATCGTGTGGCTATTAAAAAACAATCCTGATGTTACTTCCTTAGTGTTTCTATCCATTTGCCACTCCTTGTGTGTTGCCTTTATACTATCTACTTGGAAAACTAAACTCTTTAGGAAAGAGACCTTGCAGTCATATCTATAGAACAATTAGGTTTTAGCATATTGTTAGTGCTAAGCAAATAACAATTTGAACCATATATGAGTTCCTATGCTAGATGCAATAAAAAACCAAGAGGGATAGAATAAGCAAATACTTTTCCTTGCCAGCTTTCATTTTGAAGCCAGAATTTTAACTTTCTCACATGTGGCAGCACCTAGCATTTCTGCCATTTTTTGACTCATCTCTAGACTTTAAATTATTTACGGATTTATAAATACAGGAATGTATATTTTAATGTATAATTTAACTTAAGGCAATCACCCGTCTTTTTCAGTAGGAGCTTTAACATCGTCGTAGGACTTGAACAAGCTGTCTTTTGTAGAAAGGAGAATGTAATTAAACTCAGATTACCTCACCTCAGGGATGCCTGCTGGACCTTTTGAGATTACAGTCAAGAAGTGTGGGTAATACCATGAACTCATCAGGCTATGCAATTTAATGGGTATTAATTCATGACACTCCCATTGTTATAGTTTCCTATGCATGTGGGCAAAATGCAAGAAAACTTTGTAAATTTTTTACATACCCTTTAGATGACATGAAATTAGAAGTTTGATGTAATGAACCAAAATAAACTGGTGAACAAGCCTTCTGTCACACTTTACCTGCTTTGTTTCTCTCCTGATCCTGTAAATTTTAATTCATAATATTTTAAATGCAATCAAGCATTTAATCAAGCATGCAATCAAGTTTGCTGGCATGCTATTTTTGTTATGAATGATAGTAGAACTTTTTGTCTAGGTAGTTTCCCATGCAAGACAGTGCGAATCAAGGCCCAACATGTTGGTCAACTTTTTAAGTATTAAATTTTTCATCGCGATTTTTTGCATTCACATTTGGTGTTAATATGTATACACCCAGTGCATCCACAGCACTTGACTGGACCTGCTCTTTGGGAGAACGGTTGAAAATCTGACTGTTACATTCAGATGCCTCATGATTTCTTGGTAATCCATCCCATAACTAATTACACCACAGACTCAATCATTGTAGGTCCCTTCCAAGTGAACTACTGCTATCCTATCCTATCCTATCCTATCCTATCCTATCCTATCCTATCCTATCCTATCCTATCCTATCCTATCCTATCCTATCCTATCCTATCCTAGTCTATTATTTCTTTGTCAATTCTCCTTTTTTGGGAGACAAACAGGTTTTTTGCTATAAATGCAGTTGCTTCTAAAAGCTGTCATGCAATGAATCTATAGTATACTAGCAATATAGTTACCTGTAATGACATAACAGGATGAAATAGTCATAAAACTATTGCTGAGATGTGATATTCCCATTGCAATTGTGCTTTCTGTGTAGGTTTAAAGTTCTTTCCCTTTGTGTAATATGAAGCTTTTAGGGTCATTGCTAATGACAACTTTGGAAATACACTCTTCTTCAAGAGCTCTAAATCAAATGTGTATGTTGGGAGCTTTTTCACAAATCAGCACCTCATTTCTCTATCCAGGTTGGACTCAGTACAGAGAAGATGGCTTTCTGCTGCCTTCCTACTTGAACTCCACCACCTAAGATCAGCTGAGCTCGAGGTCTGGCTGACTGCTCCAAGGTTTTCCTGCAGTGTTTTTCTGTAGGGGTGCTGCAGAAGGGAATAACAATACAAGTACCCTATCCAAGTACAGCCCTTTGGCGTTTCCCTTACCTTGATAACTCCATTACAGCCAGGCAAGGCCAGTGGCAGTCTGCACCGAGGCAGACTGTTGGTCATGGTGCTTCACACTGCCAAAGAAAGTTGAAAACACAGGTCAAATGCAGACTCTGGATCTGCATTTAGCCCTCAAAAGCTCCTTTGCTCTAATCCTAGCTCTAGCAGTCCTTCCCTGTCTGGTCTTCATAGGTCCTTTTAATGCTTCTGCCTCAGTTTCTTCCACCTCTAAACCAGAGACAATATTGACAAGAAGGTGTAAGACCTTATTAGTGTTTGAAAAATGTGAGTTACCGAGCATGTTGCTGTGGATCTGTGGACTTGAACATATCAAAGCCATATATTGATTACATAAATCATTAATATGCATATTGCTGTAATCCCACTCAGTTCTGTATTACTTCTGCTTGCAGGGTATAGAATCACAGAATCATTTAGGTTGGCAAAGACCCTTAAGATCATTGAGTCCAACCGTTAACCTAACACTGCCAAGTCCACCACTAAACCATGTCCCTCAGCACCACACCTACATGTCTTTTAAATCCCTCCAGGGGTGGTGACTCAACCACTTCCCTGAGCAGCCTGTTCCAATGCTTGACAACCCTTTCGGTGAAGAAATTTTTCCGAATATCCAATCTAAACCTCCCCTGGCACAACTTGAGGCCATTTCCTCTCGTTCCATCACTGGTTACTTGGGAGAAGAGACCAACCCACACCTCACCAGAACCCCCTTTCAGGTAGTTGTAGAGAGCGATGAGGTCTCCCCTCAGCCTCCTCTTCTCCAGACTAAACACTCCCAGTTCCCTCAGCCGCTCCTTATCAGACTTATGCTCCAGACCCCTCACCAGCTCCGTTGCCCTTCTCTGGACATGCTCCAGCACCTCAACGACCTTCTGGTAGTGAGGGGCCCAACACTGAACACAGTATTCGAGGTGCAGTCGAATATGCCCAGATACATGTTGCTATGTACAACTGACGGGCTTCGTATTTAGTTTTCATTTGTTGTATGGGAAACTTCCCAATTACCCATGTTTTTGCAAGAATTTTTTCTAGATTTGTTTTCGCTCGATCACAAGATAGTTCTGTGTGGGGCCATTTTTTACCTTACTGCCTTTGTTTGCCTAGTGTTTAGTGTACTGCTGTTGTGGCTTGTACTTGGAGTTTTAGATGTTACTTTATTTACTATTAATGGTAAAATAGAACTAATAATGGTAAAATGGTAAAAAAAAAGACTCTGTTTAGGTGATGAGAATTTCATCCACCTTAAGCTATGTTTAGTTTGCATGGACTACAGAAACACTTTCCAGTTGCTACTGTGGACAATTCTTTCATTACATTATAAAAAGGATGATCTTGTTTCTCTGCTGTGAAAGTAAGCAATTCACTTTAATCCTCCATCTTTTTGCCACCCATATGCTAACTCAACAGATTTATCTATAAATTCTGCTGAAAGGAACATTTAAATCCACATAAAACTATGTTAAAATGGACTGTTTACAAAAACATGAGGGCACTCATTTGTGCAATTTAAAAAAATATCTTCAAGAAAAAGTTTGAGATGTTAATTACACTATACCTTTTTAAATGAGGACCTGTTTGAAACTAGTACATGTTTCTTCACTACATCTGACACAGTGTCTGAAAAACAAATTGGATTTATCTGATTTAGTACTTATTCCATGTATGCGGGGGAAATAGCTACATATATATGTAAGTACTAGCATACGGGTTTAGTGGATATTTATTTTCTAGGTATTTAATAAGCAAGTTGGAGATTCAGATTAAACATAATTTTCCCATGTTTAGAGGAAAATATGAGTCACCAGAATCAGAAGGTTACGTTGGGTATGCTTATTCAGTGTTTTCAGATAGAGAAACTTGTTTTGTAATACATCTGTAAAAATGGGAGTGGGCGTCTCACTTTGTCTGTGAGCAAAATGTTCCACATCATTGTTTTCTATCATGCCAATTTTATCCCCATGACTAATAACAACCACTAATATCTGTCATGATATTCTAAGGTGATTGAACCATTGACTTTTCCTCTGAACAACATAATCATATATAACTTTGGGGCATATTCCCTTTTTTGTCACGGTGTTTACACTATTTGTTGTAGCCTTGCCCAGCTGAAATTCAGAAAGGCTATATATATTTTTTCTTGTTCAGTTTAGCTAATAAAATCCAGTATTTGTGACTCTAGTGATGTAAACTATTTAAAGGCAGCTAGAAAGATACAAACAACTCTTTACTGCTGTAAAGTCTTCCTTGCCTACAAAACCAGACTTGTTAAATTATCTTGTTTTAGTCTAAACATAACTGTATTGCAAAATGCAGATTTCAATGGTGGTGTAAAACAGGTATGTCTTTTTTTTTCCAAGTTTTTCAGCCTTTAATAACAATACCAAATCTGAAAACCTGTTTCTGATTTTAAGCTGTTAATTGAAGCAGTTTTTGGTCTCTTCCTTTTACTACCCAAACTGAAAATGTTTCCGTATAGCGAATGGGCTGTATAGTTCTCTTAGCCTCTCTTTGGCCATTTTTCTTTTAATTTTGTTAAAAACACTGTACAAAATACAAATTGATTATTCAGGAAAAGCTCTATAACTGTAAAGGGACAGTAAAATGTGTTTGTCCCAAGAACCTAAACATCTAAGTTGTCCAGTAATTTTTTTTTTAAGTGTCTATTCTTGATTTGTAGAAAACTGAGAAAGAAAAAGTAAGACTGGACTTGGATGAATGGCACCTGAAATGTACCCACACTAGTTTCCTGGGTGCTCATACATACGCAACTAACACAAATGAGCACAATTAACATGAAGTCCTGCATCCACTTGTTAGGCCCAGGCTGAAGTCTTGCCCCAGTGATGAAAAAATGCATCCCTAGTATCTGAAATCTTACTGCACTATTGGTTTGGCCATTTGTTCTTCCTGGCAGACAATATCTCGGGGGCTGTTCTGCACCCCTGAAAGAGACAGAAGTAAACACTGGTGAAAGGCAGTTGAGTACCAGAGAAATGGAATTTGGGGTGCTATGAAGGAAAGTTTAACTCTTGAAGAATGATTTGGCCATATTTTGTACACATAAATTTGCCTTGTAGCGTTGAAATATTTTGTTTAGAAAATCAGAAACGGCAACTATCACCATAAACCTGCAACAGTTTTGGTTTAGACTTAAATTTCAGTTAACTGGAAATCCCCTGAAAGTAGAATTAATCCTTCGGAGAACTTTAGAGATACTTTATTTGAATATTTCTGATCATAAGGTGATTGAACAGTTATTTTGCGTAAAATAAAATATTTTTTAAGGCTTGATTTTTTATTGTTTTAAGGATAGTAACAGCTTGGCTAAGTAATAAATTTCTTTTGCTCATTTGCCTATGCTTATTTCTTGCAATGATGCAAATCAGCTACCTAGCTTATAAACCATTTTTATTTCTAACTAGTTAAGTATGTCCTTGATATTTCAGAATCTCTCTACTTCTCAGCTAAGAACGTGAAAAGCAGTATCACTGACGAGTAGGTTATTCACAAGGATATTTTGCTAAAGGGCATTGAGATGCGTAACAACGTAATGGAACGTTGTCGTCACAGCAGTGAGAACTGGGGGATGCTGATGATAGGCATTTTTGAGCATTATTTCCCATTTCCACCCCATTGTCAGACTCTGTACAAATGTATTACATAAATAAGTATCGTATGCATCAATTTGCCTTTTGTATTATATGCTGTGGGTGCTGGAGTCTGCCTTGCATACCTGGGAGCACGCTGCTGCTTATAGAAAGCTATTGATGAAGTTCTGTGATTGTGCTGCTACTTTCAAGGGCCCAGGTGCCGGATTTTTTTTTAGGACTTAAGACGGCCCCTTTTGATCTCTGGTTTTATCTGTCAGTTCATCCCTGTCTGAACAGGTCCTTGTCTCCTTTCACTGCAGTAACTATAGCTGCCTTTTCTTGGAAATATAACTGAGTAACTGAAGTGAAACAACTAGCATGTACGGACCAAAGGAGTGCCCTGATTTTCAGAGGTACTGGGAAGAGACTTCAAGTCTGAAGGTGTTTTGTGTTAATAACTGGGTCAGTTAGGTTCTAACGCTCTTCTGGTTGGAAGTTGTGCCCCCTCTCTCAAAGAAAAAGTCCTTCTAGATCAGGCCTCAGAATAAACAAGATTAGATAATGCTTCTTAGGTTTTTGTGCATTTGAGAGTGTGAATAGGAAAGAATCAACCCATTTGTCACCTTCAGACCATTTACTTTGAAGGCCTCTGCAGTCTGTACCCTGTTACCGTATCCAGGCCTGGGACTACTTATTTTCCCTAAACCCTTTGGTTTTGGGGTCTGTATCAGGATGTGGAGACTCGGGTTTGGATTTCAGTCAGGATGAACCGAAGGGACCAAAGCGCAGAGCTAGATTTGCCGAGCCTTTGACGCGGGTCCGAGAAGATGGCTTTCCAGCACGCAGCGTGATCTGCAGCTTGTGTCAAGGCGCTGGATGTCACCCGTGCTCTCGGTACCTCTGCTGCGTGACGCGACATGGCACTGGGGCGTCACGCGTGAAGATCTCGTGCGTCGTTCGGAACCCCTATGTGCAGCTGGCACTTCACCGCCATCCTTTGTCCGGCCATAGGTCTTGGGGGAAGAAACTGGCCGCGGGTAGGCCTTGGTCTTGGCGCACCCCCGCCGCAGGGCGGCGTGTGCCACGCGTGGGGGACAGCTCGGAGGCGCAGGTGCTGTTCGTGGCGGGCGCAGCGCCTCGGCAGGGGAGCGGTCCCGCTGCGCGGGGCGCAGCTCTCCGCACGGCCGCGGCCGCCCCGCGCTGCCGCCCCCTCGGCCCCTCCCGCGGTCACGGCCGGGGGGGTGCTCCGGGTTCCCAGGGCGGTGCCGCCGCGCTCCGCCCCGCCGGGCCCCGCGGCCCGTTGACGCGGCGGGCGGGGCGGAGCAGAGCCTGGCGACGGCGGCGGCCTCGGCAGTGGCGGAGCGGAGCGGGTGGCTGCGGGGCCGGCAGGATGCTGGAGATCCAGCTGGACGATGGCGGCGTGGGGGGGTACCCGGGCGACGATTACTGCTCGGGGTCGGTGATGTCGGAGCGGGTCTCGGGCCTCGCCAACAGCATCTACCGCGAGTTCGAGCGGCTGATCCACTGCTACGACGAGGAGGTGGTGAAGGAGCTGATGCCGCTGGTGGTGACGGTGCTGGAGAACCTGGACTCGGTGCTTACCGACAACCAGGAGCACGAGGTGGAGCTGGAGCTGCTGCGGGAGGACAACGAGCAGCTCCTAACGCAGTACGAGCGGGAGAAGGCGCTGCGCAAGCAGGCCGAGGAGGTGAGCGACGCCGCCCCGCGACCATCTTGGCCGTCCGCCGGGCGGGGGCACCGCGCCGCGGCCCCGCTGCGGCGGAGGGGCGGGCAGGGCCCGCGGTGGAGGCTGCGGCGGGGCCGGCGGGCGAGGCCGCGGGGGCGGCTCGGGCCTTGTGGCCGGCTGGGCCGCCTACCCGCGGGCCTCGGCTCCATCTCCTCGGTCAGCCCGCCGAGGGCCGCGGCGCGGGGACGGCGGGCCGGCTGAGCGGCGGGGTGGCCCCGCGGCAGTGGCCGGCGGCACCTTCTAGAAGGGGAGCGCGGGCGGGCGGCGCGGCCCCGGCACGGCGCGTCCCCCTGCCGGGGCGCGGGGCCGCCGGCCGCCCCCCGCGGCGGGACCCCTCCGGTGGGGCGGGTGGCCTGGCCCGGCCCGGCATCCCCGGCCTGGCGGGGCGTGCGGGCAGGTGCCTCTGCGGCTGCTCCGCCCCTGGGAAGGCAGGAGGGAGAAAGCCGAAACAAAACGGGCTGCAGTCCTGTGGGTTTGAAGTACTCACTTTGGAAAGCCAACGCCACGTAGAGGACTTGACGTTTATGCTAATTTGTGGTTTAAAAAAATACGTTTTAAAATTGGCAATTTCTGTGCTGCCATACAGCTTTTTCAGTGTCAGCAGCAAGATATTTAGTTGGAGCAAAAAATTACCTTTAGAGGGTAGCATCTGATTTTTGAAACTTTTTTTTTACCAAAACTACACCTTGAATCTTAATAAAACAGTTTCCCAAGTTAGCATCTGCGGTTTCCTGGAGAGTGGATTCGCTCCCATGAGAGCCCTGTCAGAACTGCTCAGGTGGGAGGGGGGATTGGAAAGTTGATCATGAGAAGAGCAAACCCCTTTGATGGGAAGCACCAAAAATCCTTGGGTTACAAAGGATGTAGACAGAATAGAGAGGGGAGCTGACTTGTGCTCTGTTTTCTTCCTGCATCTGCACCTGGGCCTGCTGAAATTCAGAACACTTCTTCAGCCATGAATGAGGACTGTGAACCATAGGGTTTGCTGTTTATCCCCTTTAAGTGATAGTCTGTGAACTGGGATAAAGCATTGGTGGTGGAAAAAGTGGGTCACCACAGCATAATCCTCGTTTCACTACACAACTTCTTAAAAAGTATTTTTTTCCCTGTGTTTTAGACTAAGAAAGAACAGAAGATTTCAGATTCAGTAGTCTTACTAGAAGTCAAGTTCTGATTTGATATGGGTAACTAGTGAAATAGCTTTTGAAATGCAGAGCAATGTAAAGGACCATGCAGTTTTTTAACAGATGTGTTCTTGTTGCTTAGTAATCGTGTGCAAGAATCTTGCTAATTTGATGAGGAGGACACTTGCAGTCCATTACTAACACTGAAAGCTAGAGTCAGTCAAGTATTAAGTTTTAGTCCTGAGTTTTAATTTTGTATTAAAGGCCTAATAAGTAATCTTTTAAAATTCTTCTGAATGCATGTAAGGATTGAAACATTATTCTGAGTACATGATACGTATTAAACGTTGTGTAGAGACATTTTGCGGCTTCTGAGAAGGAAATTTTTTTAAAAGTGCACTATTTATGGGGGAAAAAATGGGTCTACAAATGGGGAATGGAACAGTCTGGTTGGAATGATGTTGCATCTTTGGACTTGGGTGCATTTCTGTTCTTGACTTATTGGATACAGGATGTGTTTTCTGGAAGCAAATGGAGTGACATCAGTTACATTCCCTGCAAGGAAACTCAGGAACCGTAGCAGAATACTGTTTGCTAAGATTTAAAAAGCACTGATGCTGCTGCTCTCTGTCATCCTTACGCACAGCTCAATGTAAGTGGGGAAAAAAGTGTCTGCAAGGAGACTGTTACCAAAAAGGAATAGATGATATGCTTTTTATGAGCACAAATCTCATTTGCCTCTACGTGATCCCTGTTACAAGGTCATATATGGGATATATGGCTATTTCCCTCTGCATATAACAAAAAGTACATTATCTGCACCTGTTTCCCATATGCTGCTTACTGTGTAGTAAATTACATGTTATGGAGGTGAAAGTCTATGTATACAGAGAATTCTGCTGTCCACCGGATAATTGTAAACGATATAAAAATAGAATCATGTTTTTCCTACCCAAACGTGTGTTGCTGTTCTATAGTAGTGCCCATAGTAACCAGGGAAGGTCCATCCCACTTCTCAACCAGTGTTCAGCCTCCTGTGCTGCACCTCAAGTCTTGGGGTGAGTTCTTCACTCCTAAGTGGGAGGAGCCTCCTCTGGGAACAGGATTTGACCCCAGTCTTGGTTCCTCTCTGCGTTGAGTGCTAATTACAAGAATTAAAGTGATACTGAGAGGTTGGGGGTTGGAGATGAAAAACTGATCTGTTCTTCTCTTGCAATGTTCTGTCAAAAGACCCTGAGTTATAATTACTTTATATTAGTTACTCATTTCAAAGTAATTGGAACCACAAGTGGGCATTGTTCTCTGGCATAAAAATGTGCATTGTATTGTCTTGTTACCACCGCTGCAGAACCATCAAAACTTGCTTTTTCATCTTTATGCAGAAATCATGCACGAACAGACCTATAGGTATGTTTTGTTAAATTAGGGCTTCCATTTCACTTTTGCTAAATGCTGTAAAGGAAAGTTTTCCTTCTCAATACTTGTCTGTTTCCTTCTCTAAGATGTTTCTATCTATTATCTTTTAAAACAATCTTTGCCAAAAGCAAATTACTGCTTTATTTTCTAAACACTTGGGCTGCAGAGTGACTCTGTATTTTCCACTAGTCCTAAAATAGAGCAGCAGAAGCACCTAGGCAAGTGGATTGAAAGTACAAGTTCCTTGAAATCTGGCAGTGCTGTCAGTCTTTATGATTTTGGGGCTGAGTACACAGTGTTTCAGTTTTCAGTGACGTCCAAGCTACTGAAGATGTGGAGTTGCACCAGATCTTCAGTGGTTTTGGTTTCTTCCATCTGTTTTGTACTATGTATGAACACAGGATAATTATCACTTGCATGGTGTGGTGTTTTGCAGAAGCACAGCGTTGTTTAGTTTGGTGGTCACCTCCTGAGGTCATCTAGTCCAACAGCCCCTGCTCAAACAGGGTCAGCCAGAGCAGGTTGTCCAGCACTGCGTCCGGTCAGAGTTTGAGCATCTCCACAGATGGAGACTCCACAACCTCTTTGGGCAGCCTGTGCCAGTGTTTGACTGCCCTCCCAGTAAAAAAGTGCTTCCTTGTGTTCAGGTGGAATTTTGTGTGGCTTAATTTGTGCCCATGGCCTCTTGTCCAGAGAAGAGTCTGGCTCCCTCGTCTTCCCTCTCTCCCAGGAGGTGCTTAAGCACACTGGTAAGATCTCCCTGAGCCATCTCTTCCCCAGGCTGAACAGCCCCAGCTCTCTCAGCCTCTCTTCCTGTGAAAGATGCTCTAAGTCCATTTACCACCTTTTTGGCCCTGGTATTTGTGGTGATGTATACTAACACATGGTATATATTTATTTTTACTGGATAAGTATTGTTTTTAGCTTGATTCCTTAAGGAAATGAAGCTTATGTGATTGCTCTGTTGGGCAGTTGCCCCCAATAACTTTAGAAGCTAGTGATTACTTTCAGCCATATTTGTTAAAAAAAAAAAAGGGGGGGGGCTAGTTACAAATTTTTTTTTTTTTTTTGTGAAAAGCAGAAGTGAGAAAGGCCAAGTGAAGGTCCTGCCTTGGGGAGAGACAGGCAGAGCTTGCCAGCATGCAGGTCAGTAGCAGGCAGCAGGACAGTTGGCATGTGGGTCTGGGGCAGGTGGGTTCAACTTTTGTTAGCCCATGCAAATACCATCTCTTTCTGATGTCTGCTCAGAAGACATGTAGGGGTAGAGTTGCGATGGGGAAAGGGCTAGGGGACACCAGCAGAAATCCCCAGGGAAAACAAGCTTTATCGGGTCCACTCTGAGACATTTTGTTTTATGTAAGCCACTTTCCTGATGTTCTGAATTCTTCTCTTGAAGAAAACCACCACCATGTACCCTAAGTCCTGGTTTCTGCAGAGTTTGTCTGTCACGTTTGGGCACTAATTCCAAGATGAGCATGCACGTGTAAATGCATGTAAAAACTTTAACAGAAGGGAATCACAGAAGCACGGGGCTGGTTGGTGTACATTAGCATTTGCTTCTTGGAGCTCAGAAAAGCAAGGTGGATCTCTGCCAGACTTGGTACTGGCCTTCTGACCTCTCGTTGCATGAAAACTGCTTCCAGTAAAATTTCATACATTGCAAGGGAATGGTGGTGGCTGTCCAAAGAAACAAAAGGTGCGTTAATAGCAAAGTAAGATGGTGATCGATTGATTTGCAACATTGGTTAATGCTCATTTAACATGCATGTATGTATGGTACAGAAATAAGTACCTACTGCTGGTTAGGAGGCCTGACCCCCTTGTGAAAGGCTTTTGTAGCTTGTGTTTTGTGCTGTGGCAGTCCAGCACCTGGAAACAACCTCCGTTGGAAAGAGGTTAAAGAAATCTCTGTCCCAGTAAATGTGGCTGTCGTGTATAAACGATGACTCTTCTGCCTGGGCTGGTAGGTGTGTTTCCAGGCTGCAGGCACTGGAGGGCAGGTGACGCTGCCCGCGTCAGTGTGGTTGGGCTTTTGCTCGGCTCTGGGAGCGAGGAGCCAGCATGGGACTACATGGCAGAGCCTTCCAGACTGCAGTTCTCAAAGGCTTGACTTGCTGTTGGACCCCACCAAGAGGTGGGCAGTGCTGCTCTGAGCTGCCTGGTGATGTGATGTGAGCTTTGGCAGTGCAGGGACCCCTTGAAGCAGTGTGCCCTGCCGTGTGTGACATTTCCGAGGGGCTGTCTTTTGAATTGTCATCTTATGGGATTCCCCACGACTTTAACTGTACTCTGGGTGCTTGCACAGAATCAGACCGGTTGAGGTTGGAAGGGATCTCTGGATGTCATCTAGTCCAACCACCTTGCTCAAACAGGGTCATCCCGAGCAGGTTTCACAGGACCGTGTCCAAGGAGCATTTGAGTATCTCCAAGGATGGAGACTCCACCACCTCTCTGGGCATCCTATGCCAGGGCTTAGTCACCCTTACAGTGAAAAAGGGTTTCCTGACGTTCAGAGGGAACCTCCTGTGTTCCAGTTTAATGCCCCTTGCCTCTGGTCCTGTCACTGGGCACCACTGAAAAGAGCGTGGCTCCGTCCTCTCTGCACCTTCTCTTCAGGTATTTATATGCATTGGTGAGATCTCCCTGAGCCTTCTTTTATCCAGGTGCTCCAGCCCCTTCTTGATCCTTGTGGCCCTTCCCAGGACTTTCTCCAGTATGTCCCTGTCTCTGTTGTGCTGGAGAGCCCAGCAGTGGACACAGCACTCCGGGTGGCCTCACCAGTGCTGAATAAAGGGGAAAGATCACCTCCTTGACCTGCTAGCAATAGCAGAGGATACCATTCATTGTTTTTGCTGCAAGGGCACATTGCTGGCTCATGTTCAACTTGGTGTCCACCAGGACCCCCAGTTTTCTGCCAAGCTGGTTTCCAGCTGGGTGGCCACAGCATATAGTGGTGCCTGGGGTTGTGCTTCCCTACGTGCAGGACACAAAAAGGACTTGAACTGTAAAAGCCCTTTGCTGGTGTTGCCACTGTGGGATTTGTGTTCGAGAGCTGGGTGACATCCTTTCCCACTTCCAAAAAAAAGCAAACATCTCCATCTTCTGATGGCATGTTGCCATGGCCATCACTTCCTCTTTATGGCTTGCTATTTGCATTGTTGTTTTACATGATAAGCATGTTCACTTACCAATATTTTATTTTTATGTAGTAGTTGGAGATGCCTCCGGTGTTTTGTTTGAAAATCAGTGGGCATAGCTTTGGGAAGAGATAGTCCTTTGTGAGAGGCATGGACTGTAGTTGTGCCTGTTGTAGTTTCTGTGTGGCTTACGATTCTTAAAGAGCTCTTCAGCTGGGTGGCAATATTGCAAGTTCACTAGCTTCTATCTGCATCTCAAACAACAGAAAGGTTTTTGAAACCTCCCCCCAGTTTGTTAAGGGATACTTTAAATACTGTCCCTCCCTTGTACACTAATTCCCTTTAAGAAGATGGTGAGGAAGGGTGATAAAAGTGATGCTCTGTGCTCCAAGCTCTGGTGTTCTCCGCTGTGAGTGCTTTTTCCCCTTTCTGCCTTGTATTTTCTTTCTCTGTGAAATGAATCGCAGCCTGGGAAGGCACTTTCTGTTTCCCCACCCTGAAACCTGACCTCACAAATGGCTGATTAATGGGAGTTTCTGCAGCTTGATGCTGACCTCATAGCATCGAAGGAGGAAAGCATTTGGGAATAGCAGATACCAGATAGAGAAAGGATTTGTGTTTCATGTGGACCTTTTCCACTATATGCAGTTGAAAGTAACTGGCAAGCATGAAATGCAGACTTACGGCACAGCCGTCTATGTACAGGATCTGTCTCTGTAGTCTTCAGACTCCTTTTCATCCATTCCTGGAGCCTGTGGGCACTGTCAGATTTCACCAACAGAATGAGCAGCAGAATCTATGTCATTATTGGAGGGTTCTTGCAATTTACCTAGAGTTCTCTTTTGCAGTTGTCTTGATTTACAAAAAGTGTTGGTCCCGGAGGAACTAGATTCTTCATTTTCGTGAAAAGTACTGTAATATTTGTAATGCTTTTTTTCTACTGAGCATATTTACGATACTTTCCTCCTTACTTGTTGTAAGGTTCCAAAATATAACCATTTAGTTGTTCCAAAGTAAAAACCAACACAAGTGTGAGCGTGTGTAAAGTGATCCCATGTCTTCTGCGTGAGATGAACCTTAAATCATTGGGGTTTTAATAATCTTTTCTCATTTTTCTCCTATGTCTTTTGTCAGTGATATCACTTGAACATGATTCAGAATTGATCACAGTATTGCAGATTATGATTAAAACTTAACAACTGAAGATAATAAAATTGACTCCATACATTTAGAAAGTATGGAACAACAACAAAATGTTTCTGGAGACCCCTGTGTTTCAAGTTCATATCTAAGTAGGCAATGTTAGTTATAAAAATTCTAATTTTATCCTTTCCCTCTTAAATGGTAAAATAAACTCACTAGCCATCCTTACCAATAGCGACAACCTCGTCACTGCTTTGGCCTATGATCAGTACATCCACCGTGTGAAGGATGGTAATCTTTGGATTCTGAGCACGCCTTTCCTTACAAAAAATTGTAGCAATAAAACTAAATAGGATTGTAAGCCAAAGATTTAACATCCTGTTGCATGTCTCCTGATGCAGGACTAGGATTGATGTTAATGCACATAACAGTGATAGGGATAATAATTTCCTTCCCCTGAAGGTGAAGTGGGGGCGTTTGCTGGGAAATAATGAAATGGTCCCTTTTCTCTACTCGGATGTGAGGGTTGAGAGCTGCCTCTGCAAGCGGAAGGAGGGTTTGCTGCAGTTCTAGACTGGTTCCTGTCCTGCCCCAGCCCCTGTCAATATGACACCCGGGAAGAGGTTTAAGAGCAGCAAGAGTAGCCACTCTCTTCCCTCTCTACAGTGTGATTTTAGTATTATGGCAGTCTGCCCTTTTTTATTTGCTTTGTTCTTTGCGCATCACTCCATCAGGAGTAAGGTGGGTCGGCACGTGATAGGGTGCGGACAGGGGTGACAGTGCGGATGAAACCCAGGCTGGCAGCAGTGCAGCATCCTGGAAGATGCAGGATGTGCCAATCTGTTCCTGGGACCTCCTCTCCTGTGGGATCTGTCTCAGTGGCGGACTAGTCAGTGCTGGTTTGAGATGCAGGAGGGAGATGTGTCCTGCTGGTGAGAAGCCAGGCTGGTCCTATGGAGGAGTACCAAATGCAGACTAAGAGCTAAAATGCCAGATGTAATGCTTTCCATTTTTTTTCTCTGCCTAAGCCCAGAAGTAGCGTGTCCTTTCCTCCACTTTTTTGATCTCCCCATAAAAAGTTTGTGTGCAGAATGCTTTTTTTTAATGTAAAAACGGTAGATTTTTTTTAGCATATTAGAGATGTTGTTATATGACAAACAGTTGTTGGAAAGCCACTTGCAAAAAACTCTTGATTAGCTATTCTACATTTTTCTAATAAATGGTACGGAGTCTGCACTGATTAGATGAAATGAATTTGAAGACTCTTTAGTTTACAAGTTTTATTAATTTAAAGAAAGCTAACAAAATAGATTTGTGACAGGCAATAGAAACTGACTATATGATATGTGTTTCTAAATCACTTCTTCATGAGGAATCAGGCTTTCCAAACTTAATGCCCATCAGTCCTTGCCATCTGGTTACCCTACTTTAGTCTCACTAATCTGGGAGGAAAAAAAATTCTATAGCCAAACACAGATCCTCATACAAATCCTCTTTATGGCACTTATTAATATTCATCAATATTAGAGTGTGTTATTAAAAAATACCTTTAAAGTAAAATTAATCTGAGCAAGCACTATGAGCTGTTACTTATTTAAAGAGCAATTCAAGATAATATTTTGGATGTTAGTTGATGCTGATGATCAGGGATCATGGCCAGCTTCCCCTCAACAGGTTTACCAGCATAAGTCAAATTGTAATCTCCAAGTGGGCTTTGATGAGAAGCTTTTTTTTTTGTCTCTTGATGAAATGAAGCAGGCTGCTTTGTGGTCACTTTCTGCTCATGGCTCTCCAGGTGGATTTTTCAAGGATGTTGTTGGGACGTGCTAGGTGTATGAAGGCAGAACTTAGCACTGGGGTTTCAGGAGGCAGACTTGTAAGAGAAAAGCCAAGAAGGTCAGGGAAGATTCAGACTTACTACCATTGCAAACGAATTTAAATAACTGTGATGACTGAAGTTTCAAGAAAAATCCTTAGCCAGTCTTCACTTTTCTGAGAATGATGCAATCTTTCATCTAGCAGAGGCAGCCTGGCACTTTTGGTCTTCCTCTTGCCTGCTGAGGAGGATGAAAATGGCACACATCTCCATCATCATCGGTTGTCATGGTGCCTCTGACCAGTTTTAGCAAGCTAGATCCTTTCATGCCTCTGAGGAGGGAGAGTGAGATGTCTCAGGCAAGAGCAGCTGCTCTGTTCCTGTTCTTATCTCCTCCTGCAGAGTCCTGGAGTTCACATGGAGAGTGCTGGCCAGGCAGTGGCTGCTCTGCGTTGACTTCAGGTGGTGAAGTAATGTCTGAGCAGCCAGCTGGACCCTCTCCCGCATTCCCCAGCAGGAGCCTGCATGGCATTTCCAGGTGACTGCACCATGGTACTCCAATACTTGCATCACGTTGTGCGTGCAAGCCTCATGGGCTCAGCCTGTGTCACGCTGACTGTGTCCAGCCCTTGCTTACCACTGTGCGAGGACCAGCAGATGTATGTCAGGCTGCCATTTCATCTATCTGCTTCTTGATCAACAGGGATTGTGGTTCTAGTCCAGTCTTTCAAACAGATAGACCATCAGTCTGAGATTGCACATTGATGTTGGGAAGATTGACAGGTAATCTGCATGTCCAGAGGTGCCACACATGGGCCGTAACAAACACTGCAGTTCTATATTTTGTGGTGGAAAATCCTTTCTTTCCTGCAAGGAGGTGGTCAGCTTTCAAAATTGATGCATTGGGTGTGGTATTCTGTTTGTCTGCAGTTTACTTTTCAGCCTGTTGGGCTGCAGGGTGTTCAGAATTATATCTGTGGAGCTGTGTCTTGCTTTCCGGGACAGGTTGCTTTAGTTCAGGTATCAGTGGGAAGCACTGGACCTTTTGCTCCTGAGCTGGATGGTGACGTGGTCTCACTGGTCGTGGACAGCTGCTGGTGTCTGCCTTCTCTCCCAGTGCCCTGATTTGAAGGGACCTGCTCAAGGCAGGATGCGATGCTCACCTCCTCTTTGTGACGTGAACACTAATTGCCTCTCGGTGCTGAAGCAGATCTGCTCACCCCACCCTGGGGACGGGAGGCACCGTAGCAGCATCAAAACAGGCTTGCCAGCCCTTCCATCTGCAGTGTTTTGGGGAAAAGTTTTCCTGTTAGACACATGCCGAAGTCCTCCCAAAAGCTAATTGTTCATAGTAATTGTAAATCCTAATTTTAAATGGGAAAATTAACTAATCTGTTAATGATTGGATATTTCCAAGGTACATGGCCCAGAGGCACATTAGCTTTTTGCCCTCTTTTTCAGAGTCTGTCTGAAATTTTTTATTCTGGGATTCTGTGCTTGAAGAAGGACTGAAAGGGTTCGTGTGCAACACATTTATGAACAGCACATTCAGAAACAACACATTTAAAAGAATGGAGAACTTCTTCCCATATGGGATCCATTTCAGGATATTTTACAGTTTTCTTTCACTACTCAATGGTAGCTTGGAAAATAATCCAAATATTTGTTTTGTTTGAGCTAAAACAGAACCCTCTGATTTTTATTTAGTTGTTAATCATTGTGAAATACATTGTGTTTTCCAGAAAGTGGGACACTGCGACGTGTTTAAAGAATGAGCAATCTAAATTCAGTGTGCCATAGCAAACGGAGATGGGGAGTAAGGCAAGAGGTGTGTGGTGGGTGCAGGTGCACATGTTTGCATGCACAGGACTAGAAGATGGTGAAAATGGCTGGTTACTCGTGGCACATCTCGTAAACAGAGTTCTGTCTCTAGAGCTGCAATTGAGAAGGCAAGTGCCTGTTTTCAGGAGAAACCTCCCTAGGTTGAGGAGTGGGTAGGCAGAGTTGGTGGTATTCATTGTAGAGATGCCCATGGTGGTAAAATTAAGAGGAATCTGGCGCTCTCAGCATTTATTTTGGTGCATATGTTCCCCTCCAGCATTAAGGAAACTCTGTAGATTGTGTTTCAGAGTATCAGGGCTAAAATCAGTGAGTGGTTTCAGAGCTAAGAGATTTTCAGGTAACTGATACATTAAGTAGCACTTTTCTTACTAAGTCTTAAGGAGTTTTATATTTCATGGTGATGATGGCATTGATTGACTGCCTCGGCCTGGGTCTGCCTTCCCATTTTACTACATTTATTGTTGCTAAGTTTCAGAAGCCCGTGGAATGGATTGTTTTTTTTGTTAGTGAAATGTCCATTGATTTATATTGGGTGTGATGGAGTTTTTCTGATGTCTTTCTCTATATAGTCTAAATTTGACCTTCCAAAATCTAGTTATAAAGCTCATCTGAAGCTTCACTAGAAAAGAAAGTAGCACTGTATCCAATAGGAGGGTTAAATTCCAACCCCAAGCTGTCAGAAGTTGTTTCTCACTGGTTCGATGCAATTTGGCTCTATGTATATATAAAATAAGGAAACACAGTATTTACACACATATTGCTTAAGAAATTATGTTAGTCATACTTCTTACTGCATTTTCATTTTATTAGAAAATGGCGAAATAATACTTTTTCATTTGTGATTTGAACGCAATTGTGTTCAACAGATACTTTCACATTCAATCTCTAAGTATTTACATTTAAAAGCATATTCAATTTAAACTAAAATGTTACTTTTATCCATTGATTTGTATATACCTTGTACTAGGTGCCTTCTGCCTCCAGAAATCTCTACTTACTAGCATAACTGGAGAAGTCTGCTTCGAAGGGGTTTCCTGGCATGGCAGAGTCCTGCAGCACCTACAGATCTGCACAGGGGAGATAGAACTTGTGGTGGCCCGGCTGTGGACGGTCTTTGGTTTCACTAGTTGTCCTCTTTCTGGAGGTTCCGGTCCAGCAGAACACATCACACATTCAGCTTCAGGGTCATCACGGGCTCCATCGACTGCCACGGTGATCATGGTCGTGATGTTGGGGTTGTCCATCTGGTGATGGCTGTCAGCTTCATTCCTTCCTTGGGGGCTGCATCCCTATTCTAGGGCCCTGCCATGGGTGCACAGGCAGTGGACCTTGCCCTTCCCACCAGCCTGCTACCCATTCTGCTGGAGTCTCGATGGCTGCTGTGCTGCTCACTCGCACGGTTGTCTTTGGCAAATCTTCTACTCACTTTTTAAATCTATAAAATAATTACTTAAGCACCTCTCAGGATAGCTATGTAGTTTAAACACAATTTTTCATCACAGCCACCTTTTGTAGCAGCATTAAATGCAATTGCATCATCTTTGTAATTCCAGTTATTTGAAACACTGCCTACATTTTACCAGCCGCACCCAAGTCTCACCTCCCTGGTTTCTTCCCTTTTTCTTCCTTCAGCTGGGTTGCTTTTGTAGTGTGTAGCCTGAGTTGGATTGAAATTGCCACATAATTTGCACCATAATTCCAGATACAAAAATATATACAAATACATTTTGGTCCTCACAAAGGAATAAAGGTTTACATTACTAGCTTGCATAATTTTGATTATTTTTTTTCCTTATTAAAATGTTTGATCCATTAATATTTATTTCATTATCCATTGTTATCCATGCTCTGTTTCAGTTCAACATTTAAAAGCAGTGAATCAGTATCTTTTATCTCCCTGAATGGAGGCTCGTGCTAAGCTATGCAGGAAGCAGAAAACTGTGACTTCAATAGTGCAATGTCATGCATGAGAAAATTTAGAAAGAAAGAAAAAAAGAGTTTGGATAGTGGTTGTTGGGTGCTCTTCACTTGCTGTACTTGTGGTATGGTGATCTCTATGATTTGGGAGAAAATTAACAGCTACGCTCTTGAAATAAGGAAAGTTATCTTAAACTACTATTTACCGTGTAATTTTATTGAGAATGCCTCTATCCAAGTGTCCAGCTTTCATAGTACAGCCTGTTGTGGAAGCAATGTGTGAAGTAGGAGGTCTGTGTGTTTCATGACGTGATGGGTGTCCAGCATCCCTTTAGCATCCACTGTTGTTTTAATACTGAATGATCTATTGCTATCTGTTTATACACATACACATATAGTATTAGTATTAAATATGTCTGTAGCTATAGCATGTATAGTTATAGCACTGAGGAGTGTCTTGGTTTAAGTTGAGTTAGTCCAGACTGGATCCCTATGGACTTCTTACCGCATGGTAATTTTTGCACCAAATCTGTAACTGTTTTGCCTCTAGCATTCTTAGAAAGGCACCCACTCTTAATTAAAAACTTAAGACAAAAACACTGGAAGGGACTTCCTGGGTTAGCATGTCCAGACCCTTGGTATTGCAGGCAATTGAGTTATATAATCTGTTTCATAAATATATCAAGCTTTGTCTTAAAACCATTAAATATCCTGCCTCTACTCTTCTGGAAGGTAACCTTCTTCTAAATTGCAGTAGAGGGTTTTTTGTTTATTCACAGCCTAGTTTTACTAGTTTGTTCTTCTTCCAGCATTGTCTTTTAGTAAGTTTTCCCTCTATCAAATATTTATGTCTTTGCTGTGCTAATGGAAACTGGTCCTGCCCTATCTTGGTCTCTGCTTGCTAGGTGTTCACTTGCCGAAGAAGGTGGGCAAGCTGGCCTGCGCCGTCCTGCTAGCATGGAGGTGCCAGTGTGTCACCTGTCCAGCCTAGTCTTGTTCTAGGGATTCCCTCATCCCTCTCTTCCTTGAGTAACACTTAGCCACATCTGGTGCTTGGGCTGATCCTCCCTGAGAGGTAGGAGGAATTTCCAGGAACATCTCACCAGTGCTTCGTACAGTGGTGTGAATGCTCTCGTGGGAGTGTCCCAGTGTCACGTTGTCTTTTTCAAAGTTCTAGTAGTAGCATTTATCTGAGGACTGTCATCTTCACTAGGATGGTCCAGTGCAGTCTTGTGTGGCACAGAATGGCAGGAAGTGGCAGCCTCTTTGCCCTCCTCATGCTGCAGTTGCATCTGGCCCAGCGCATGTCACCATGGGGCCCGATTAAGTAATTGTTCTGTCATCAGCTCCTTCCTCTTGACCCTCCTCATCACAGCAGAAATGGCTCTCCCTATGTGTGTGCCTTTGCACTCGTGTGCTGTTCAGTCCTGGTATTGCTCTGGTCTTCAGTATCATCCAGTTCTTCCCCTGTGATAGTTTGGATTTTTTAGTGCTGATGGCACCACCTGGCCTTGTGTCATCTGCAAGACTTCACAGTCGCACCTCCTTTCTTGTTGGTCGTGCTTACCAGTGGAAATACAGGACAAGGCTGTTCTCAAGGCAGTTTTGAGAAGAACTCCACTAGCAGCCCATCCCTTCTTTGTCCAACCCTTTCCTCCACCGCATCTTCTGTCCCAAGGAAGCATGTAGTTAGTCCCACCAGGAGATGTGAGTGGCAAGATGGGTGAACTCTGTGTCTTGGGCACAGTTGGAGCAGGGTTGAGGGTGTGGGAGGGTCCCTTCTGCCTCTCCTGGCTATGCTGTAGGACCAGGCCTACTTCATGGAGAGAATCTTAAGAGAAAAGTGATCTTCCTTTGAAAAAAGACTCAAATCCCTTGGAATAGGAGTATAGAATATGGTAATCTTTGCATAAATCGACAAAAAAGACATTTATTTCACAGAAGGTATTTAAGGACCAATCTATGACTATAGAGTATCTAGCAGGTAAAAGATGTCTTTTTGACTAATTGAAGTTAGCAACAGGAACAAAAATTTTTACCGCCAAGCTCTGCAGATGTAAAGGAAATGCTATTTCACTAGAAGATGGTATGCTTTTATGGAGATGGAAATGTTCCTTCAGGAGTGCCTTTGTCTTTTGAAGATGATAGCAAAGATTGAGACAGAGGGCATAGCTCAGAGCATCTTTCCATCACAAAACTGTGTACTGTGTGTCTTTTGGACTAATAAATTCTACAAACTACGCTATAAATACAGTTAAATGGCATTAATATGTCAGAAAAAATGGGAAGGAGGAGGAAAGGGCTGTTCTCTTTTATGATGTTTTGGTTGTTCTACTAATAAATGGCCTTGTTCACGGTCAGCTTTATTTGAGGTCGGAGACCTCAGCCAAGGAAGGCTGATACTTATTTTTCCATATTAAATGTGTATTTATGTGTAAGCATCTTCATGTGAATCAGTGTTATGTATATTAAGTATTCAGTGTAGAAGTATTAATATAATCATGCATTCCTAATATAAAACACCTCCTGGTCCCAAGGCTGATGTGTAACATAAGTTGTACTGTGGTTTGAACTTCAGTCCAAGCTCTCCAATGAAAATGTAAGTTTTTATATCACAACTGTCACAAGTGTGATTGCCTAATTGCCAAATACACTAGAAATGGGGAACTCTGAGTACAAGAAGAGACATTGGAGAACACAGTTGTGATTTGCTGAGTTTTGTGATAAGTGTAGGATAATATTTTGAACAAGCATGAAATTTGAGATGGTAAATTAATTATCTGTGAGTTTTAGAAAGTGTGGTGTACTCAGGGGTTTTAAATTGTTGATTGCTTCATTTCACAGCTGCAGCTGAACTTTTCAGCTTGTGGACTGCTGTTTGTCAGTGCACTTGTGGGAGTGTTACAGTTTGGTCTTTTGAACTACGTCTTATAAAATTAATGCTTGAGATAGCATCTTGTTTTGTGGTAACTAAGATCCATCTGAGATGGAGAAGATATGGGCTTTTATTGGAATTTACACTTACTGATTGCATATTTTCTTGTGGCACGGTGGCTGTTTGGTGTGTCTTTTATATGGATTACAGATATACTGGGGTTTCACTGCATGTTGATACTGCCGGGGAGCATCCAGGCTGCAGGGGGATCCAGGGTTCGCTCTTCAGGTGCTGTGGCTGGGATTGACCTGGGTCACCTGGTCAAAAATTCATGTCATGTTAGATACAACACATTGGAAATTCAGGTATACTTTTATCACTGTGTATGGGCTGATGGCCATATCTCTGTATTTGTGTAAGGGTACATTTCAGCTGTTGAGACCAGTGAGGGAGAGTGGCTTTAAATATTTGCAAAACCTTTGTTTTCACAAGGGAAGCACTATATATGCCTGTACTGCCTCTCTTCTTGATAGAAACTAGGAATGTTTTCATGCAATGGAGTCAAGTTAATGTTGACGTAAGGTAGACAAGACTCAATTCCTTAATCTTCTACTTCAGCTTTGCTAAATAAATGACTTGACTTTATATAAAATGCCTGTAGGGATAAAAATCTGAACATCTATTCATAGTTAGAGATTTTTAACTATTTGTTGATTTTTTACACAGCTCTCTGATGCAGCGACTTTTTAGAAGAGCATTAATGTAGGCTGGCTCATAAAGTGAGGAGAATTCCTTTGATATCAACTATTGAAATGGAGGTTATTTCCCAAGGGAGTGTTTTGCTCATGACCACCGCAATTTGGAGAAGTGGCTTAATTTAAAGATTCTTTTTCTGATTGTCAAAAGATTTAGCGCTCTGTTCCTGAGGCTCTGGCGTTTTTGGTATCCAGCTGTGGCCGTTGCCTGTACAGGAGCTACAGTAAGAAAGTGTGACTTGATTTGAGTGTCAAATACTATATGGTAGACGTCTGCTTCGTGCGGCAGTAAATCTCTCTTCCTGAAGTTGCTGTTGAGTGAAATGGCACCTGTTAAAGAGAGCAGAACAAGGTCTTCACCTTGAGTGGCATCTGATACTCATCAGCAGTAGGCCTGATAATGGGACTGGAGACTTGGTTTTGAACAAGTCAGAATTCAGATAGCCAGGAGTCGGCCTCTTTCTTTGTCGTGGCTTTCAAAGACAAAATACTGTCAACACAACTCCCTAAATTGCCAACCTAATTAGGTGCTGTCAGGAAGCTGTGAGGTGGACTACACAACCGGCATTGCTTCCCTTGTCTGTCCGCTTCCTGCATGTGAGGTGACCCCTCTTGGGAAGTCGCACGCAGCACGAGGCCTTCCCCACATCACCAACAGACCTCTCTTTCCTAGTGGATGTCTCTGCCAGGTGTGTATTCCTTGCTTCTTCATGCAGTGCTGCTTTTGTACCCACAGCATTGCCATCTGCCAGCACGAGGGGACGGGTCTGAGACTGAACCCCCGATGCTCCTTTCGGTGTGCAATACCATTCCACACACTACAGATTAAGGCCACGTAATGAGATTTCTGCATGTATGTGCATCTCTGGCTCTCTGCTTGATTGATCACTGATGTGATGATTTCTGATTATATGCTACTATTTTTAGTCATTTTCTTCCTTTGCAAAAGACAGCTAACAGGAAGCCAAATGATCTGCATTGTACCACTGCTTTTCAGAGCGATACTCATTATTCTGCCGTAAGATGATTTTATGCTAGATATCTTCCCTGTAAAGACTAGTGTGTGAGCCATTTTTGTTTGCCGTAATCCTGGGTTATTACAGACCAGTTATCGTGCTTGAAATCTGGGGATAGAGGCTAGCAGGAAAAAAGCCATGTGACTAATCTTTATATATAGCACTTTCATACTCCAGTTTTCTTAGATTGCTGAGATGATTAACTGTTTAACTGTTCATATTGAGAAATTACTCTTTGAAAGCAAGTGTATGCGCTGTGGAAAAATAGTAAAAAAGTAGAGATATTAATGCTGTGGTCAGCTTTGCTGTTGAGAACTACTGAGAGTGTGGGCTGTTTCTTCTTCCAGTGCACCCATGCACTTTGTCATAGTGGGATCAAACCCTGCGCTCCCCCCCCCGCAAAAACAAACGACTGGAAAAAATTTTTAGTGGAATTGTCTGATCCTTTTTATTTCTGTTTTCTGAATGTCTTTACCTCATCTCCATAAAGATGGAGCTGGGAGCTGTGAAATCACCGAGGTGTGAGTCTGAACTGAGCTCTGTGCAGTGAAACCATCAGAGAAAATCAGTTGCAGCACCTAGCTCTGCATATGAGAAGCCCCTTGAAATCAACGGCAGCTCACAGCAGCAAGTTAAGCCTGTGATTCTTCACCAGCACCATATTTTTTTTTTTTTTGCCTCTTGGCAGTACTAAAGTGAAAGAATGCAGTCAGCAAATCTGCATTTCAGTTTTTAAACTTAGTACCCTGGGCATTTTAATTTGTGGCAGAGTTCTTTGTAAATAGTGTGTCTCAGTTATTTTAGGATGTCTTTAAAAAGTCTATAAGGCTATGCTGTTGGCATATGGTTGGGGTTTTTTTTTTGGCCCTCTATTATCCTGTCAAATATTTTAAGTTTATAATGAAGTAAGAGTAATATCTGCAGTACCTGCTTTCAGTAAGTCATTGGAATTTGTACTATTTCTGAGGCTGGAAGTATGAATTTGATTCATGTGAATATTCTTTTCCCTTATGAAGGCTTGCTGATTTTAGTTAGCACCCACAGAGACGTGGAGCTTCATTTTTGTGCATGGAACCGCAGCATTTAGATAGGATTGGCTGTGCACAAACTCAGATTCATAGAATCACAGATTCATTTAGGTTGGAAAAGACATTTAAGATCAAGTCCAAGCATTAACCTAGTGCTGCAGAGTCCACCACTAAACCATGTGCCTAAGTGCCACATCTACATGTCTTCTAAATCCCTGCAGGGGTGGTGACTCAACGACCTCCCTGGGCACCCTGTTCCAGTGCTTAATAACCCTTCCGGTGAAGAAACTTTTCCTAATACCCAGTCTAAACCTCCCCTGGTGCAACTTGAGGCCATTTTCTCTCATCCTGTTGCTAGTTACTTGGGAGAAGAGACCAACACCTACCTCACCACAACCCCTTTTCGGGTAGTTGTAGAGAGCGATGAGGTCTCCCCTCAGCCTCCTCCAGGCTAAATAACCCCAGTTCCCTCAGCCCCTCCTCGTAAGACTTGTTCTCCAGACCCCTCACCAGCTTTGTTGTCCTTCTTTGGACATGATGCCCTTCTTTAAATGAAAAACGTAAGAAACAAAACTAATCCAGAAGGATTATTTTTCTATTATAACTGTTTTGGTGCTTTCTGTAAATACAGTCAGGAAATGTTCAGATGGGAAGATGACTTTCAAGTTAGTGTCCCCTCTGTCTGTTTACTTGGAGGTTTAGAAGATCGGGGTCCTGTTCAAGTTACTGAGAACATTCCCACAATGTCAGTAGGGCCAGGATTGTACCCCATCCCCTTGAAAGAAATGGAAAATGTGACATGCCTGTGGATATTTATTTGCTGAGCCGATTCATTCAATATGTGCTTGGTTTTAAAGCATAACTGCCTCTCTGAGTCTGGTTAATAAAAAATAAAAAAAAAAATTAAAATACTTTATTCAGTTTGTGTTCTTTTTCTCTCCTGCCCTGGTGTGATTTCCCAGCAACAAGGGAAGGCAAGCGCTGGTGCAGCGGGCACCATGCCGTAGGGGGATTTGCTGTGTGCTAGAGGATGCAATGGGCAGGTTGACTTAGGGCAGGAGAGAGACCGTAGCCAGCTCGGGCAGTGCTGCTTGGCTGGGCCATCTGCAGCCATATCCTGTGGCCCACGAGCCGCGCCTTGAGGACCATGGCACAGCATCATGCTGCAGACAAAGTGCTGCCTCTGCTGTCTTTGTCTCTGGAGGCTGTTGTTCACAAGAGTAATACAAATGTGCCTGAAGTGCCTGTCTTCCCCAAACCGCTGGCACCGCTTAGTTGTGCTTGTGGATGTGCTCACATTCCTGAGCAAGGTCATTTCAGTCTCTGCTGCTTTTAGTGACTAGTAAGACTCTTTCCTGGATGCTATAGGAAATGTCTGCTGCTGGCTTATTGGCAAAAAAATAAAGCCTACCTGAATACCCTGATGATAGCTCATTTGTACCATGGAGCGTGAATGGCAGTGACAGTGTGTGCTAAGCTGTCTCCTCAGTCAGGAGCGTGATTTCCTTGGGGTTGGCCCTCTTCTTCATCCCGGTGGTGTGGCCTTCCACTCTGCTCTGGATCTGTGACCTTTCCTGCTCAGCCCTTCTGATGCTGTTGTGGTTTAACCCCAGCTGGCAGCTAAGCCCCACACAGCTGCTCGCTCACTCCCACCCCGGCGGGCTGCGGGAGAGAATCAGAAGGATAAAAGTGAGAGAACTCGTGGGTTGAGGTAACAACAGTTTAACAGGTAAAACAAAACAAGGAATTCATTTACCCTCTCCCATCAGCAGGCAGGTGTTCAGCCATCCCCAGGAAAGCAGGGCTCCGTCACACATAACGGTGACTTGGGAAGACGAACACCACCACTAAATGTTCTCTCTCCCCCCCCCCCCGCTTCCTGCCTCTTCACCCAGCTTTATATACTGGGCATGATGCCATATGGTGTGGGATATCCCTTTGGGCAGCCTGGGTCAGCTGCCTGTGCACCCTCAGCCTGCTCACTGGCAGGCCGGCCTGGGAAGCTGGACTGTCCTTGAGTGCTCAGCAACAGCTAAAAACATCAGTATGTTATCGAAATTATCTTACTCCCAAATCCAAAACACAGAACTGTACCAGCTCTCAGGGAGAAAAGTAACTCCATGCCAGCTGAAACCAGCACAGGTGCACAGGGAGAAGCTCCGGTGAGAAGGTGCTTCAGAGACAGGGAAAGTAAAGAGCTCTGGGGTCCCTGCGCAAAAATGCCGTCGTTCGATCTCTTCAGCAGACAGGACAGGATATACTGCAGTACCTTGATCTGAAATGCTGTTCTTCCCTGTGAATACTTAGGGTAGTATTAATTTTTAGTATTGCTGTCTCTGTATCTCTCTCTTCTCCAGATGGTTAATTGATTTCTAGTTTTCTGTTTCTTTGATTTTTGAGGTTGCAAAATAGGTGGGACTGAATAAGACTGAGCCATATTTGTAGAAGACTTAATCTTTCAATCGGTTTCCTCTGAATTAAACCAAAACTGCAGTAGCAAATCCAGGAATCCTATTAAAGATGACCTACAGAGTGGGAATAAAATTGGACTTGTACCTTCTTTTGCTTCCTGATTTGCTGTTGAGGAATCTGTGAATGTTTTCCTTAAAAGTTCATTCATTTTTATTGCTGCTGAAAACCTCATTCCTGCCTGGCCTGGGTGGCATGCTCTTGGATGGAGAACTAGGAGCAGGAGAGCATCTCGAGCCAAGAGGGTAGTGAAAGCTGAGCCAGTGCAATGTGATGGGGATTTAGCCCTTGGCTGTAATTAAAAGCGTTTCATCAATAGGGCTTTAGCATAGAGTTCCAGCAAAACCCTGTTGAGGAGATGGAGATTATCCCAGGAAAATACCTCTTTTGTGGTATAGCTTCAGCCAGTCCTCCAAATGGAGCAAATTAAACTGCTGCTTCTCTAAGTCTGTTGCTCAGTGTGGCTGTGTGGGTTAGGATTTTTTTTTTTTCCTTTTTACTCATTCTGAAATTATAGTGTTATTCTGGAAAATGTTTCAAGAATAAATCTGAAAATTTGCGAAGCAGATTGCTTTATAAATTTCTCAAAATACGTAAAAGAGATTGCTGGATATTTGTGAGTGACTAAGGGATTTCGGTGTTTAATTGACATCTCAAAGACACAATGCTTACTTAAAAATCTAAAACCTTGTACAGTCTTAAAATTCAATTAAAAAGTAGATGTTTAGCCTCTAAGATAACTCCTTTATAGTGGAAGAAAGGTATTGGCATTTCTGGTATTTCTAGAAAATACTGCTGGAAAACAACCATAAGGGGGGAAAAAAACCCCTTATTGCAATAAATATGGGCAGGAAGGAAAATCGATTTAAAAGCCCAGTTAAAGATTAAAGGCACTACAGAACACCAAGTGTGGGAAAATGAGATGTGGCTAAAATGCATTTGATTGTTTCTATAAATACAGGTATGTAGGAATGAAAACTGACTCATTGTTCAGATGAATTTACTGAACAGTTTTAAAAGTCTGCAAGAATAATAAATGATGTGGCCTTTCAGTTATTTACAGAGAGAAGATCCAGTTCACGAACATAATGATGGCTCCAGTGTCACTGCTAATTATTCCAGTAAAAGCCATAGGAAATGAGCACATGGCTTATCCTGAGAATGCAGTGAAATACTGTGCATATTGTTTCATGTGCAAGACTTAACAAAATAATCTTACAGTGCATTTAAATGCATTTGTTTCCCTGGGAATCTTACCCAAAAATGGTTTTCACCAGAATTTGTCTCTTTTAGAGTACAATGAGGCGTTAGTTCATCAAATTAAAATTGCCATGCCCTCTTGAGTGGCATTATTTTCAGAGAGCAACACTTGTCCCCATGCAGGCTACAGAGGAGGGTGAGAGAAGGCTTTTCTTCCCAGTATCCATACTTTTAGAAAGAGGCGATTTCAGTCAGTTGATGTGCACGTGCTGGTGAATCTGTCAGAGCTAAGGGGAGTTTTGCGACCAGGGAGGGAGAGAGGCAGGGCCAGGAGCAGAGCACCTTTGGGAGCTCCTCATAGCCCCGAGTTACCTCCCGCCGGTTCCTCTTGTTTTATAAACATCTTAAAGGTAGATTAAAGCCGTCTCGGCTTTATTTCCTGCTCTCTCTCTTCCTTTGCAGCTCTAAATCCAGGGCTACTCCCAGCCCAGTTCTGCTCTTGTTGCTAAGCTGACTGGTTTGTCTTCTAATTACTGGATGGGTTGGTGCAGGTGAGTCTCTTGTTTTTAGCTGCCTTGGATGTAGCTGTTTAGGAGTAATGTAAGAAGACTCGAATTTTTGGGTTCATAAGGCCAGGATATGACTTGTTCTGAAACCAGTGAGATAGCTTTAGTGTCCTATGCCATCGTAAGCATGGTGGTACTGTGCGTTAGACTTGGTTTGCTGTGGAGAGGATTATGTGGTTAATAGAGCAAATGTTTTCTGAGCCTTATGGATTTTTCCACATATTTGTGTCAGCTCAGTTTCTGAATCCAGAGGTATGGCTTATGGATCATTATTGCATACGGGTACGCATTAGTCTTTTGTGCAGAAAAACTCTCATGACCACATATAGCATGAGAACCAGGCTTGCTTAAGTAAACTCAGAGATTTGAAGGCGCTATTCGGTTTCCAGGGACCCTGTTTAGTTTAAATATTTCATGAAAGCAACTGTGCCTACCGCTTTTATGAAGAGTAATGTGTAATATCAATTCACTACAGTGGAGCAAAATGGGATGTTTCACATGTTTTACTTTTGTTTTCTGTGCATGCTAGTATCCGATGTAGAGAATGACTAAAGCTTCTAGTGACAACAGTGACATTTTTGAAATAATAACCTGAAATTAGATATTTTTCTGTCGTGTTTTCATCATGAAATATCTGTAAAAATCTTTCCTTCAGCCCAATGTTCTGTGCAGTAGTCCGTACTGCTCTGTGCACAGCTGCCACTTTGTTGTTGCTGATGAGAGTTAGCAGTCGTGATCTCTTCCCTGCCTTCTTTGCCAACTGCAGCTAGCCAAGCTTTTTTCTTGCTAGGTATAAATTTGTTAAATTCTGCTGTTAGAATCTCCTCGTCTGCCTGTTTGCGTCCTCCTTCCCTCGGCTCCTGCGTACCAAGAGCCCTTCTTGATTTTGCTGCTGGGGCAGGTCACCATCTCTAGGTGCAGAGGCTGCTCTCAGCTGCCCAGGGTTGTAGGTAAGTTTTCCAAAAGACTTCAGAGAATCATTAAGATTGGAAAGGACCTTCAAGATGATCAAGTCCAACCGTTAACCCAACGCCACCATGCCTCCCAAACCATGTCCCAAAGCGCCACATCCACATGTTTTTTGAACACTTCCAGAGATGGTGACTCCACCACCTCCCTGGGCAGCCTGTTCCAATGCTTGACCACTCTCCTGGTGAAGAAATTTTTCCAAATACCCAATCTAAACCTCCCCTGGCGCAACTTGAGGCCACTTCCTCTCGTCCTGTCGCTTGTTACCTGGGAGAAGAGACCAACACTCACCTCACCACAACCCCGTTTCAGGTAGTTGTAGAGAGCGATAAGGTCTCCCCTCAGCCTCCTCTTCTCCAGACTAAACACCCCCAGTTCCCTCAGCTGCTCTTCATAAGACTTGTGCTCCAGACCACTCACCAGCCTCGTTGCCCTTCTCTGGACACGCTCCAGCACCTCAGCATCCTTCTTTTAGTGAGGGGCCCAACACTGAACACAGGATTCGAGGTGTGGCCTCACCAGTGCCGCGTACAGGGGCACGATAACTGCCCTGCTCCTGCTGGCCACACCATTTCTGATACAGGCCAGGACGCTGTTGGCCTTCTTGGCCACCTGGGCACACTGCTGGCTCACACTCAGCTGACTGTCAACTAGCATCCCCAGGTCCCTTTCCGCTGGGCAGCTCTCCAGCCACTCCTCCCCAAGCCTGTAGCATTGCATGGGGTTGTTGTGACCCAAGTGCAGGACCTGGCACTTGGCCGTGTTAAACCTCAAACAGTTGACCTCTGCCCATTGATCCAGACTGCAAATCCCTCTGCAGGGCCCTCCTGCCCTCCAGCAGATCAACACTCCCACGCAGCTTGGTGTCATCTGCAAACTTACTGAGGGAGCACTCGATCTCCTCATCCAGATCATCAGTAAAGATATTGAACAAGACTGGCCCCAGAACCGAGCCCTGGGGAAAACTGCTTGTGACTGGGCACCAGCCGGATTTAACTCCATTCACCACAACCCTTTGAGCTCGGCCATCCAGCCAGTTCCTCACCCAGCGAAGAGTAAACCTGTCTAAGGCACGAGCCGCCAGTTTCTCCAGGAGAATGCTGTGGGAGACACTGTCAAAGGCTTTACTAAAGTCCAGGTAGACAACACCCGCAGCCTTCCCTTCATCCACTAGGCGGGTCACCTGGTCATAGAAGGAGATCAGGTTGGTCAAGCAGGACCTGCCTTTCATGAACCCATGCTGGCTGGGCCTGATCCCTTGGTTGTCCTTCACATGCCCTGTGAGCATCCTCAAGATGAACCACTCCATGATCTTCCCCGGTACCGAGGTCAGGCTGACAGGCCTGTAGTTGCCGGGGTCCTCCTTCCGGCCTTTCTTTTAGATGGGCGTCACATTGGCAAGCCTCCAGCCATCTGGGACCTCCCCTGTTAACCAGGACTGCTGATAAATGACGGAGAGTGGCTTGGCAAGCTCCTCCACCAGCTCTCCCAGTACTCTCGGGTGGATCCCATCAGGCCCCATAGACTTGTGGGTGTCCACGTGGCCTAACAGGTCTTTAACCGTTTCCTGCTGGATTATGAGGAGATTATTGTGCTCTCCATCCCTGTCTTCCATCTCAGGGGGCTGAATACCCTGCGGATACCTGGTCTGGCAATTAAAGACTGAGGCAAAGAAGGCATTAAGTACCTCAGCCTTGTCCTTGTCCTTGGTGACAATGTTCCCCGCCATATCCAGTAAGGGATGGAGATTCTCCTTGCCTCTCTTTTTGTTGTTAATATATTTGTAGAAGCATTTTTTGTTATCCTTTACGACTGTGGCCAGACTGAGCTCTAGCTGAGCTTTTGCCTTTCTAACTCTGTCTCTGCTTGACCTAACGAGATCCTTGTACTCTTCTTGAGTTGCCTTCCCCTTCTTCCAAAGGTGATAAACTCTCCTCTTTTCCCTGAGTCCCAGCAAAATCTCCCTGTTCAGCCAGGCCGGTCGCCTTCCCCGCCAGCTCGTCTTACGGCACATGGGGACCGCCTGCTCCTGCGCCTTTAAGATTTCCTTCTTGAAGACTGTCCAGCCTTCCTGGACCCTTTTGTCCTTCAGGACTGTCTCCCAAGGGACTCTCTCAACCAGTGACCTGAACAGGCTGAAGTCTGCCCTCCAGAAGTCCATGGTAGCAGTTTTGCTGACCCCTCTCCTTACTTCACTCAGAATTGAGAATTCTATCATGTCGTGGTCACTAAGCTCAAGATGGCCTCCGACCATCACATCCCCTACCAGTCCTTCTCTGTTTGTAAACAGCAGAACAAGCGGGACACCTCCCCTGGTGGGCTCACTCACTAGCTGTGTCAGGAAGTTATCCTCCACACAACCCAGGAACCTCCTGGACTGTTTCCTCTCTGCCGTGTTATGCTTCCAGCAGATGTCCGGTAAGTTGAAGTTCCCCACAAGAACAAGGGCTAGCGATTGCGTCACTTCTGCCAGGCGCCTATAGAATGTTTCATCTGCCTCTTCATCCTGGTTGGGTGGTCTATAACAGACTCCTACCAAGATATCTGCCTCGTTGGCCTTCCCCCTCATCCTTACCCATAAGCACTCAACTTGGTCTTCACAATTGTTGATTTCTATACAATCAAAACTCCCCCTAACGTACAGAGCCACCCACCACCTCTCCTTCCTTGCCTATACCTTCTGAAGAGCTTGTAGCCATCCATTGCAGCACTGCAGTCATGAGAATCATCCCACCATGTTTCTGTGGTGGCAACTACATCATAGCTCTCCTGCTGCACAATGACTTCCAGCTCCTCCTGTTTGCTGTCCATGCTGCGTGCGTTGGTGGACTTGCATGTTTCTGCAAACATTATTCATATACATGAATTATAGGTGAAGCTTTCTGAAACTGCGCAAATAGATGAATTGCTCTGAAGGTTTCTGACATATGTATTTGTAAATATATGACATAAAAGTAGAATTTGTCTTCTCTGACATCAAATTAGCAAGAATCAAAATTCAGCCTGGCACGAGGAAGAACAATGTTGCTGAAGGTGATAAAAGTTGCACAGGTTTACTTACATAACTCATGTTGGACTATAGTTTATATACTAATTATACATTAAAGGTAGCTAATACTTTCTCATATAAAATAGTCTCTTCAGTTGGATTAAATGCTGTACTAATTACAGTACTTAAAAATTCTTCTTTCCTATTTTGTAATTTATATTCTCTCAGTTTTTCTTTTTTGTGTGGAGAGGAAAAGTCATATAGGGCAAACACATTTTACATTTATTCCTCATCTGTGCCTCCTTCTCTGTTTCTTTCCTATTCAGAAGTTCATAGAGTTTGAAGATGCACTGGAGCAGGAGAAGAAAGAACTACAAATCCAAGTGGAACACCTTGAATTTCAGACTCGACAGCTGGAGCTGAAGACCAAAAACTATGCGGATCAGAGTAAGCAAAGTTGTACACCAGCCATGATTATATGCTTTGCTTATCACACACATATGCTGCTACTTAAATATTTTTTGTACTTCTTATTTCTTTTAATGTAATTTACACAAAGCCTGAAGTGTCTGGCTATCCCTTACTTTGGTATAAAATTCTGAGCCTTCTAAAGGATGAGATGTATCCACGTGAATTTAGTAGAGGCTTCATTGCTTTTTTTGTGTGGGGCATTGCTCTTCAGATGCAAGATTTGGGCCATCGGTGAAGCTTCAGAACCTGGTTTCCAGTTTCTCCTTGTCCCTGAAGGAATCCTCACTTTTTTTTTTTTCATATAAACTATATCACATATATTTGTTTGTTTGTTTGTTTGTTTATTTATTTATTTATTTTAACAAATACTTCCTTAACATGCGGCTGTGTTTTGTTGGCTGAGGCTCCCCTTAGAATTCATTGGTGTTTTACCCAGTACTCCTGTTCCTCAAATAGCCAGAGGAACCCATCCCAGAGAATAATTTAGATTGTTGTCAAACTAGGACACTTACGAGGCACCAGGCTACTGCTGAAGAACTCTGCTTCTACGGTCTGTTGCAGTATTTGGTCTGCTCGTTTTGGGAACATGCAGGTACCCATGAATCGAGTTTGTAGTGAAGACCAGATCCCACAATGTGCGTTTTTCTGTTTCTGTTTGTTTTGTTCAGTAGGTATAAATTAACTTCTAACAAAATAGGCCTTGAGACTTGTAGTTTCTTTTGAGAGCCTAATTTGTGTTAGCTGATGGTTGGAATTTTCTCTTGGTAGTTTCACGACTGGAGGAACGTGAATCAGAAATGAAGAAAGAGTACAATGCTCTACATCAGCGTCATACAGAGGTAGGATGTCATCTCATTATTTCTAAATAAATAAACTCCTAGCCTATGTGTAAAGTTGTGTCAAAGAAATCAGCTTTACAGTACTAGTGATGATTAGATCTTCTGAACTTTGGGAACATCAGAAATATCTGAATGGAGGGTGTAAAGAGGATGGAGCCAGGCTCTTTTCAGTGGTGCCCAGTGACAAGGCTGTAGGCAACTGGCACAAACTGGAACATAGAAGGCTCCCTCTGAGCTAAAAACTAAAAACTTCCTTTCTGTGAGGATGATGAGCACTGGCATAGGTTGTCCGGAGACGTGGTGGATGCTCCATCCTTGGAGATATTCAAAAGCCCATGGTCCTGGGCAACTTGCTCTAGGTGACTCTGTTTGAGCAGGGACATCACACCTAGTGGACACCAGGACGTTCTTTCCAACCTCAGCTGTTCTGTGATTCTGTGAACAGTGCCCCACTACCTCATCTCCCACTGCCAGCGAGCCTCCAGGAGACTTACATTATTTTTGGATATGCCCTTTCATGGCTTTTCTGTTATGAGATTAAGCTTAAAGTCATTCCTGATGCTGTTTGCTGTCAGATTTTCTGCGAGATTAGTCCATTCATTTACATCATCAGCTTAGGAGACAAGAGCACAGACAAGGAGATGTGCAAAAAAAGAAAGGGAATTGTAAATGGATGCTGGAGAAGATCAAACAAAAGCAGAAAATGCGTCTTTTCTTCTCCTCAGTTTGGCTCATGGATTTTTCCCTCCTCACAGATGATCCAGACCTACGTGGAACACATTGAGCGATCAAAGATGCAGCAGGTTGGGGGAAATAATCAAACTGAGGGGAGTCTACCTGGGAGAAGGTAGGGCCATAACCTCTCCATGTAATGTATGCCATCCGGGAACTTACAAACCAACTGTGCGTATTTGAGAGAGAGAAACTAGAAGCAGGATCTTTCCTTGTGGGCTTGGATTGTAGTTGAAGCTTTTTTGTAATGGGTTGTGGGTGAGTTGTGGGTATGTTTTCTGATGCTTGACGACGAGGAGCTTTATGTGCTGTGTTACAAACCTTAAGCTTTGTCACACTGCTATTGATGGGGGGCCTCTGGAAAAATATGTTTATATTCTCAGGTAGCATGTAAAAGGTTTATCTATAAAATGGATGGAGGTGTCAAATAAAGTATTTGTGTGCGTGTGTCTTTGTATGTATTATAGCCAGCAAAACCGTAGCAATTAAATGCGTTAGCCATTACAGAAAGCTTCCCTTGAAGAAACAGGGAAAAAAAAATCCTGTCAGTCAGTCACTCAAAACACCTACGTAGGCCCAAGAAATTGATTTTCCACCCTCCCCACCTGCCCCTCTTTTCAGAGCACCAAACCAGTAAGAACCAGTCTATGTTTGAAGGCGGCAGTGGTAGGAAAGAGGTTCAATATATAGAAAAACTAGTCTTTTGTAATCTTAAAACAAATTTAAAGCACAAATGTTGCAGTTACATTGATTTCAGTACAGGTACATCTGGTTTTAACTGGTATGTGAAGGAACCAAATGCTTTCTCTCTGATGATACTATATACCTGTAACATTGCTCACAGGGTGAGAAGAAGAAGTGATGTTCCATAAATACTGGTTGGAGAAGTAATAGCACACATAACACATAATATCCTCAGATTAAGCATAATCTATTAAATCACTCAGCCATAAAAAAGATGTTTTATGTGGCAATTTTTGTGCATGGTGGATTACTATTTGTGTTAATCTTCACATGCTAATGAGATGATTAATTCTATAGTGACAGTGTCTAACCCAGGAAGTTTTAAACTAAAACTGTTTTAAACTAAAAGTGTTTTCCAGGGGAACAATACTGATGAAGTAATATGCTGCAGGAGATTAAATCTTTTTGTTGTCCTTGCCTGTCTTTTTTTAACTTTTTAATTTCTTCTGGCCTTGAGGAATGTTAAAAGGTTTTGTACACATGCTGGCCACAAGCTATGAAAAATAGATACAGTACCAGCTGCACAGGAATACCCAGAAAAGAGTGCCTGCTAGGTGTGTCCTCCCTCATCCCTTACAAAATATGTCTGGCTGATCTTGGTATTAATCAAGATCTGTGAACTTCAGATGGTTAATATCACTGAACCTCACTCAAAATCCAAATCTTTGAGAAGCATTAGGCTAAGAAAAGGAGTGGGGATGGCACATCAGACTATATACAAAGGGCAGCATGGGCAAAGACATGGAGATGAAAATACTGGGAAAACAGATAAATGGAAAGCCATGAAGGTTTTTGAGGTATTGTTTGGTAGGGATGATGAAATGCAAAAGAAGAGCTTTGAGCAAAATTTGGAGATGAAGGAAGAGCAAAATTATTTGAAATTAAGAATAAGGAAATATATTAAGAATACAAGAAGAAGTGAGAATATTTTAGTAATTTGTATTTAGGTCTGTAACAGTTAAATACCAGAATGTCAGTTGATTTGGGGGTAATATAATAGAAAGGAAATTTCAGGTCTTGTCATAGGACATGTAAATACCCGCTGTCTGCGATGGCTCCCTGTTGCTCCTCCTGTTGCTGCATTGGACTGCTCTGGAAAAGGCCGAATTAAAATTGCCAAAGTTTTGACTGTGTATTATAAGAAAGAAAAAGGGAGAGAAGAAGAGACCCAACCCCACCTTGTCAATGGAAGAGGCTTGAAGGATGGAAAGGGAATAGTAGAAGACATGAATCTTCAGAAACTTTGGTAACTAGTCTGGTTCCCTGCAGCCTTAGAGTCATACAGTATCCTGATCTGGAAGAGACCCACGAGGATCATTGAATCCAACTCCTGAACCCACTCAGGGCACCTTAAAGGTTAAACCATATATCTAAGAGCATTGTCCAATGACTTCTTGAACACTGACAGGCTTGGAGGCATGACCACTTCCCCGGGGAGCTTGTTCCTGTGCTTGACCATCCTCTCAGTGAAGAATTTTTTCCAATACTGTCTATTTGCTATTTCATTACCTCCCATAATAATTAAAGATACTCTGTACCCTTGACTGCAAGAATAACTTGCAGCTGGAAGATACTGGTGTCTCAAAGAAAGATTCTTTCTTTATTCTGAATCAGTTGATAAGATTTTTATATTCTCATTTGTAACGCTACCAAAGCCTTACATAAAGGAAGGAAAGACACAGTTACATGTGAATCAAGGGGGACTATTTACCCTTCCTCTTTTGACAGTTGAATAGTCCTTTCAGAAAAGATTATCTTACAGTATTTCTTCTAGAGAGGACTAACGAAAGGCTGTTGTAGCTGTTGAGTGGGCTGTGAGTTATCTCTCTGGTCTATTTTCTGCAAAACAGTAAATTAGTCTCACAACAGAGATTGTGGTTTAGGAGAACAATAATTACAGAATACAGTATTTGGGATCTGGCTAAAATTGGATTGTCTAAAATATAAAAATCTATTAGGAAAAAAAATCAAAAGATAAGTGGCAGCCCTCCTAGGCAAAAGAGGCAGGTGTGAGGGGTGTAGAAAGCAAGAGAAGACATGATGTAAGAGAACCAGTAGTTGGTAGGTGTTCTGTTCATAAAATCTCCCTTCTCAGACTATTTTTCTTCTTTCTCCTCTCCCCCTTGCAGTATGGAAGTCCACAGTGAGCTCCCAGAACATGGTCTGATCCTAGTGTTACAACTGAAATGGGATAAGTGCGTTAGGCTTGTTTTCCTTCCCACTTATCCTCTGTAAATAAGAATATATCTGTGGAAGTACTTAAACAGTAAAATATAAAAGTACCGTAAGCAAAAGCATGCTTATGGCCTCTCTCTTTTAAAGGAAGGTTCATATATGCACCTGCCAAATTAGTGTTTGACTGCATGGTAGAAATTGATTTTAATGAGATTTTTCTTCCCTAACTTTCAAATAAGCTAATATTAATTGTGACCTTGTGTTATCATTCTGTGAAAGATGCACAGTGAAAAGTTACTGGTTGTATCTGCAAGACTGACATTCTCTGGGATGAAGGGCAAAACAAGAATTGCCTCTTCAGATTAAATCTGAAATCAGCCTTTTACCCTTTTAAATGTGGCATATTGCCAGTCTCCTTGGAGAGGGGAAAAAAGAGAAACACTTTATGTCTATGAAAGCCCCTAATGGGGCTGTGATCTCTGTAGGAACGGCCAGTGGGAAATGGGACTTTTTCCTTCATTTCAAGCTTTGCACTGTTTGTGTGTGTGCGTGTGTGTAGCTCTGTGTTTGTATATGCTAGTGCACAAGCACTCGGGTCAAATGTGTGTTTTTATGTCACTGCACAGCTGCGTGGGGGCGAACACCAGCGTTGGTGTATCTTGGTGTACTGGGAGGGACACGGGCATAATTTCTCACAGCCTGTCACTCATATTTGGGTGCATTTATTTATTTTAATCTGTGGACGTGCTTGGGTGTGTTAGACTGCATAGGGATGTGTATTTGCGTCAGACCGTAAGTACACCAAGTATGTTTGCCTGCCACTTGGGAGAGGTTTGTGCAAGAACTGTTGCGGGGTGGTGTATATCTGCCGCCATCCAAGAATGGTAATGGGTACGGTGCACACTTCCACACGGTGTGGATTACAGTGCATGTGTATACACCCTGTCTGTT